>NW_005871049.1:18779860-18836315 GCF_000147115.1 Myotis lucifugus | reverse complement strand
GAGCGTGCAGCAAGTGCCTGACATTTCGTCTAGAGATACAGGCAATAACCACTATTCCACAGAACTAGGTTTCTTGACCTAAAAAAAAAAGTATAAACTCTGGAAGAAAAGACATTTTAAATTAGTAAAACTTAAAATTATTCATGATAGAGCTATATCTATGCTTCCAGAAAAAAAAATAAGCCAGGTGACAGAATTACTAATTCATAGATATAGCCCCTTTCTAAAGACAAAGGAAAGGAAGACGAAACAAAATCATATGTCAGATTTATTCTGTACTGTAACACAAGTCAGGTTTTAAAGGCACAGGAAACTTCTGTTTCACAGGGAATGCATAAAAGGAATCCCTCCCTGAAGGATTCCGTAAGCTGGGAAATACTGATGAACTGTATGCATGCAGAATTTCTTATCTTTTCCTTGCATCCAGAGACATGATATTCTTTCAAAGAGACATCTATTTATTTATTATTATTATTATTTTTGCAAATCTCCAGGGGTGTCAATTAAACTGGGACTGGGACCAGTGAGGAAGGGAAGTTGTCTGTAAGCATTTATCATCAAGTTCTATGTCTTGCTTGGGGAGCCAGCTGTCTTAAATAACCATCCCCTCCCTGGGGCCCCGAGTCTGGGCAAGAATGCTACTCATGTCAGAAACTCATGTCAGGAGATTAGATGTGAGTGGAAAAGCAAAGGGAACGTGGTCTCTTTTCTCCAGCTGGGATTGATTATCCCCTTCCCAACAAGGAGGCTGTTATTCGCCTGAAAAGAAGAGCCTCTTCCCTTCTTGGCTATTTGCCAACCCATCGTGGCACCTGAGTGACCTAGGGAACACCCTGCCTCGCCACAGCTTTCAGGCCTCTGGGCCTCTCTCCAGGAAGACGATTTGGCACATTATTTCCCCATCAGGATGAACCGAAGTTACCCTGGGGTTCTTGTAGCGTGGCAAGGTACCTCGGGAACCTGGGCAGGTGCATATGGCCAGATGGAATATCAAGATGGGGGCTTAAGCAGGTCAGCATGAGCTTGCAGCAGCTCACGGAGGATGGAGAAAACATCCGGCACCTGGAGACTGTCTATCCTTCTCCCTGTTGTACGCAGAGTACCCAGCATCAGGGACACTCGGGAACTATTTATTGAATGAATGAGTGGATGAGAAGCACAGAGGCAGGGCTCCAGGTTCAGCAGCTCATAGTCGTAGATTCACGAAGTGGGGAGGGGCAGCTTTTACCAATAGCAGATGCATGGAGATGTCTACGGAGAACCAGAGGGCTTAGGCAGAAAACAGATGTGAGAAGGAGAGGAAGGCAGGGCTGCACAGTGGTGCGGATTTAAACACTAGCAGGACCCCAAATGTAAGCACATGTTATTGCCGCAATAAACTCCACCCACCTACCCTCCGCCAGCACGACGGGTGTGTCTCCAGCAACTGAGACAACAGGAGGGTGTACTCCCAGCACACAGGAAGGACAAAGACCAACGGGACCCCGTGGAGACCTCAGTCTCAGGAGCACCACAGACAAGAGGGTCACATGGAGGGACAGGCAAGGAGCCGAGCAGGAAAGGACCCCTTCGCCTTACTAAAACTCGAGGAAATGCAAAGGGGGCTACGGTAACCGTGATAGAGTCTGCATGTAGTGCAACAAGTTATGCAAATACACATACAGTACAGCCGTATAAATTCATTAGGTGATTTTTAAAGACTAAATATAGAACCTCCACGTAAGTGAGGCTTGGGCCAAATGGACCACAAGGGCCCTGGGGAGCATCCCTGGCCGGGGAGCAGGGAGGAGTTTCAGTCGGGTAGAGGGCAGCCCTGTTCCTCGCCTCCCTCTCTCACCTGTTCGGCCTTAGTCTGGCTCGAGTCCCAAATCCCCCCCCCCCCCCCCCCGCCATAGAAACACCTGTCTCGTGTCCCTCCTACTACAGAAGAAGGACTAGCTCACAGAGCAAGAAGTTAGTTCCACCTTTGCTCTCCCATTTCAGGACGACAGCCACTGCTTCTGTTCAGCATGTGGTGGTCTCGCCAGCACTTCCCTAACAGTGTTTGGAGTGTCCAGGCAGGTGACTGCCTTTGGCTGAAAGCCTCCTGGGCTAAGCAGTCTCACCAACATAGGAACCTGATGAACAAAGTTTGTCATGTGTTTTTTAAAGTGCCATTTTCACTAAAAAAGAAACCCACAAAACCCCACATTATTTCATGATTTATTCAGAAACATGGCATTCTGAAGTGACTATACTCCTATTTTAAAAAGCCAGGTCCCCCTTCTAAAATGAAGCATTGCCATCAAACAAATAAGAACAAAGTGTGAAGGGGTGGGGGGTGAGTGAAAAGGGTGCCAGTTGTAAAATTAGTCCCAGGATGTAAAGTACAGCAGAGGGAATATAGTCAAAATACCACAAAAACTATGGATGGTGTCAGCTGGGTACTAGACTTAACATGCTGATCACTTCCTAGGCCCGTGGTCGGCAAACTGCGGCTCTTTGGCCCCTTGAGTGTGGCTCTTCCTAAACCTTAGGAGTACTCTAATTAAGTTAATAACAACGTACCTACCTATATAGTTTAAGTTTAAAAAATTTGGTTCTCAAAAGAAATTTCAATCGTTGTACTGTTGATAATTGGCTCTGTTGACTGATGAGTTTGCCGACCACTGTCTAGGCATATAAATGTCTAATCACTATGCTGTACACCTGAAACTAATATAATATTGTACGTCAATTATAATTTTAACATAAATTTTTAATAAGTGTCTCATAGTTGCATTAATTTTCAATGGCATTCCCAGCTTCTAATAAACATGACTCGTCTGGGTGAAGAAGGGACAAGGACAGGTTATGAAAAGAGGCACTGTTTCTACATTCTTCCCTGCTAAGGAGACCACCTTGGGAATATTAACACCAGCGAGCAACTGGGTGAAGAGGTCTGACAGTGGGAAGAGATCCCAACACTTCCGTCCGGGGCCAACAGGATGCAGGAGGCTTCTCAGAGGGAAGCCAGTGCACAGCACAAAGGGCTGGTGGCGCCCCGGACATGCTGGGTGGCTGTGCTCCCGCGCCTGTCCGCGTCTCCCAGCGAGGAGCAGCACATTTATTATCATTCATGAGGGTGCCCTCAATGCAAGTGTCTGATTGCAACTGTCAGTTTTGCAGTGCAAGGATCTTCATATGCCTGTGAGGACAATGCAAGTCTCCCACAGCTACAGAAATAGGTCAAGGTCAATTTTTCTATTTCAGTTCTGCTGCCCAAAGTGTACGCTTCCTTCTAGGAAGCAAGGCCACATGCGTTTGTGCGCATACACACACACACACACACACACACACACACACACACACACTCACACTCACACACATCCTCCCAGTTAGGCTCAGCACTTAAAAAGAGGTTAAGAGGGCACACTTGGCTCCCTCAATGGGAGAGCTGCCCTGGTTTCCCCCACAATGCCTTCGGGAAGAGCCTCTTTTTGCTCTTTGTGTTATGATGCTTCACAGACATTGAGACACCCAGCTAAACCACAAAAGAGGAACTGAAGACAGAGCATCAGACCCCCTAAAGATTCCTACTGTCCCAAAGTCCCCAGTCATCCCGTGGAGTTGGCCGGATGTTCCATCCTGTGCTACCTGGAGGATGAAGGGCAGGAGCGTGGAAACCACCACCAGGTCTGCCTCACAGGATGGCTCAGACTCATCGGCTAACCCACCTCTCCCCTCCCCCTCACTCCCACTCACGCTTATACACACTTTTTGGCAAAAGCTGTGGGAACACTTCATAAGAGGGGAGGAAGAGAGGAACAGCACACTCTTAAATCCTCTGAAAGTCGATTTAGTTCAGAACCACCCCTGAATGACCAAGTGAACTAGAAGGGACCTAGCGTTCACGTGACGCTGAACTTCAGGCGCACCCCATTTACAGATGTGGAAACAGAGGCTGAGAGAAGATCAATGAGGTGCTAGGACACAAATGAGTGGCAGGGTTAGGAGAAGCAGGTCCCCTGACTCCCAGGGGCACCTTCTACTTTGCTTGTTTAACAGGGAAGGAGAGAAGCACACCATAAAGAGATAGGCCAGTGATTCCCAAAGTGGGCGCTACCGCCCCCTGGTGGGCGCTGCAGCGATCCAGGGGGGCGGTGATGGCCACAGGTGCATTTGGGGGCATATATCTTTCTGTTTAATTGCTATTAAAATTTTTTAAAAAAATTAATTTCCAGGGGGTGCTGAGTAATATTTTTTCTGGAAAGGGGGCGGTAGGCCAAATAAGTTTGGGAACCACTGAGATAGGCAATCCAACATCTAGAATCCAGCTAGTTTTTCTTGGACTGTCAGGCAAAAATGAGAAAGAATAAGGCATCTTAAAGAAAGAGTACTTGCTGGAGTGAGGTGAGCTTGATTCTAGTGCCTCCTAACATGTGTTTGGTAAGCGAAAGAAAGTTCTTAGCCACTCTGGGTCTCGGTTCTCCCACTCATAAAACTCAGGGCTTGGGGTACAAGATCTGTAGGTTCCTTCTGGTCACACATGTGCACGTGGTCCACACATATGTTTGCTGAGATCAGCTACGTGATCCTGGCAGCACATTACACACACACACACACACACACACACACACACACGAAGAAGAGAAGGTTCCTTTTGTCAAAGAACATTTACATTTCTTTTCCACTGTCTGCTAAGTCAAGCCCGGTCTTCAATATGGTACAACAAACAACTCAGGCAAATTATGTTACTGAACACCCACCATGAACAAAGCACTATACTTGGTATTGGAGGAATAACAAATACATGATCATCTCTTTAAGCAGAAGACACATGCATGTGAGAAGTGAAATACTTCAACGACATTACTGAGCCATATTCAGGATGTGCCATAAGATGGACTCATTTGCCAGTTTATCTTCTGTCCAGTCTGTCAGAGTGTGACCGGCAGACCCTGAAAAACTTCCTTAGGAGGGGGAAGGAGGTGGAATGGGTAGACCAGACCAGCCAAAGTGAGGGGTTCCATTCTAATTGTAAAGGAACTAGCGGCAAGAGGGACAGGACCATGGAGATCGTGGCAATGCTATTTGACACTATTGCCAAGCACAAATTTTATGCTACAGTCAATGTTTGATTTTCTAGAACATTCTAAGATCATTTTTATTTCTGTATCTTGTTTGTGCTTTACCTACTTCTGTACTCCTCCACTCCTAACTCTAATCCTCAAACTTTCCTGTCCTCCCCAAGTTGTCAACTCAAATTCTTCAGGAAGATTCAACCCTGTGAATACCGCTATCCTTGATTACACTGACTTTCTACATCAAACTATTGAATTTTAGTTAAATTAACTAAAATTAATTTTGAACAATTGTATAATGATCTCTATTTTATATGGGATAAATTCCTTAAGAGAGATTCACACAATATAGATTTTTTTGAGTCATATGTCACCATGAGATCATTTAACCCAAATTCCCTTAGTTTCTATATAAGGAAACTGTGATGCTACTGATAGGAGCCCAAATAAGTCAGAAATACATGCTGAGAATATTGTGAATCTGGTCACATAGGAGGAAGGGTGCAGATACTAAAACTGAGAAGGTATTTTGGTTATTGCTGCTTCAATTCCTGCCATAATCCCTTTTACACAAGAAAGCTCTCTTCCGACGTATCCATTATCAGAAGTCCTTGATTGTACATGGACTGACTCTCAACTTAAGGTGTGTCAAAGCCGTACTGTACAGGTTTTCAGAAAGGAAGGGTCAGAGACCAAGGTTTGGTCTTGGTTCTGCTTCTAATGACTATACCAATGTGACCAGGTAACTTAGCCTCTCAATATTTCAGTTCCAATTTCCTTCCAGGGGAAATGAAGACAGCAGATCAAGTAATCTATAAGGAACCTGAACACTGTAATACGCTATTTTTCATTCCCCAAGATCAGAAGGAATACAATGTTCTTTTATAAACCACGCAACTCCTCCTGCCAGTGTATTTTCTACCCACTTCCCTTTTCTCATTGTTTCTAGTCTAACCGAAAAATTCTAGTTTCTTGTCAACTGGACTGAAGTCAGCTTTCTTGCAATTGCAGTAATCACGATGCACTTTTACTGATTTCCTCCCTTCCCCACGCCCAACGTCAGCAGAGATATTTATTTTCTTTAACTTTCTTTTCTTTTTCTTAACATTACCTGTATTTAGGGCTATCAGATAAAATACAGGTCACCCATGTAAATTTAAATTTCAGATGAACAACAAATCATTGTTTTAGTATAAGCATGTCCTATATAATTTTCCTCCTAAATCTGACAACTCTGCCAGCATCAATAAATATCATTCTTCAGTTCAATCCTGTGCAAAGATTTTTTTATAAATTAATTTCTATGTTGGAGATATTTCAGAAATTTTCCCCAAGGAAAGGTTCTACTTATGTGTGATGAGAGGTTTCTCCAATCAGAGTTAGCACTCTTGGTGTCAATGACCACTCTCTTCACTAGAATAGCCAGGGGCCTGGGGAGGACACACAGGAGCCGGAAGTCTGAAATCTGACCAACACAAACACAGTGACTGGTAGAGTTTGAACCCCGTGCTTCCCATGTATAGTGATGGCAAAACATGCTCTTACTGAGCCCCCGGAAGCTCATAATATCTATTAAACATTACATCTGCAGATCACACCAGATCATCTATCTTTGACCTTCAAAGCTGACATCACCTTGGAGAAACGGAGATGGCTCAGCTTGGTAATCAGTTGAAAAGTCAGAATAACCTAAAATCTAGACTTGATCAGTGAGAAATGTGGGTGAGCCATTTCAGAGCACTGCCTGCATGAAGAACACATGCTATGCGAAGTGTCACTGCCAACTCGTTGCAATGTTATTAACCTGTAAGTATTAATGGAAGGCCGTTACAGTCCTGGGATTGCAATAGCTGCCACACAGACCAAACTATAGATCTTGATTCCTGTCCTGGTTGACTAATAAGCTAATGGCAGCACTACACAGAAATATAGCCCTCTCCCTCTTGGGGAGGTGACAGGAAACCACAAGATATAATACTTTTCTAGATTTTCCACTCAGGTATTAGATTTAAGTCTCAAATTAGCTTCTGTTAGGTCTTAACTAAGGATAGTTGTACCATTTGTCTGACATATAATGTAGCAGATTGGTGCAAGGTGAGGAGGCAGATACAAACTATTTTCTTCTGCAACTTTATCGGAAACCTGTCGTGAATGTTAAATACACGAACGAAAAGTCTCTTTCACAGTGACCTGTGTTGCCACCGAGAGTCTGCCCTTCATAAACCAAGGATATAACTCTTGCAAAGGCCCAGAAAGCACCCTGTCTGTAGGCTTGATGCCAGGCTTCTGAGATGTTTATTCCTCTCTCCGCCTTCCAGTTGAAATAGAAAAATTTTGGCATTTTTTTCCCCTTGAAATGAGAAAAGCACATTCTAAATTACCTTCACTCAAGGATAGTCCTCTGATGAGTGCAATTTATCTCCTGAATATGAAAGAGAATCCCCTCAACCCCACCCCAGTAATGCAGCTCCCAAGAGAAAAATGCACCCAGACAGGCCCACTGAGCTCCTCTTTAATCAGGGCTATTTTACATGATCACACTCATCATCAGACACTGTCCCGCCCACCATTCATCCTCCTCACAAGGAAGAACTCTGAAAAGGAGGCTAGGCTCCCTGCCATTTAGAGGATCTGAAAAAAATCAGAAACACTGCTTTCTGAGGGTTGTCTCCTAATCAGAAAAGGACCAGCAATCAGCCAGGCGAGAATCGTCCCCCCTCCCCCTCTTCATGACAGCACACAAAGCCTGCGTGAGCAAGAGGACCTTTAATCACTGCTTGGGGCCTTGCTCTAATTACAATATGCATTAACACGTGCATCTTGGGTAGGCATCTGTCACACAAAGGAAACGGGAAAATGTTTGCTCTTCATACAAGTCAGCGCCCAGACCCTCCTCCCTTCAGAGATAAATATACTCTCCATCTCACAAGCAACCGAGAGTGCGAGGGACAAGTGGAACTTTGGTGAGATTTTAAAACAGATATTGTGTTGGTATTAGCATCTTAACTCACTTCAATGATTGGAATCCAGACACAGACACTGGGTGAGTCCATTTAAATGAAGGCAGATAACTCTGTAAAATGTAACCGAAGGATTCAGGGAAGCCCTCTGTTTGTTCTAAACAGGAGACTCACAAATACAACTTCCTAAGAAAGTGCAAGGTTTCTTCTCTCTCTCTCTCTCTCTCTCTCTCTCTCTCTCTCTCTCTCGTTTTGTTTTTTTTTTTAACAGACCCATTCATATCCTCTCTCCTCCAAGCAACTTTCACTAATCCACCCATAAAACGTTTGCCATGTGTTCAAGCTAATACAGTGTCCAGCTGCTTATGGCAACAACTGTGGCTCACAGGCCGCGTGTTTGAAAGCAATCGTTAGCAATTGTGGAAAATTCCCCAATCTAACCAGCTTTATGGGGGAAGGCAGATTAAAAAAACAAACCTCAACCCCGGGCAATCCAATCAGCAGCAACTGTATATAAAATTACCACCTAATTTCAGCAAACAGCCGTGGTATGTCTAACAGCTGCTAGACCTACAGAACAGAAATAGTGCTAAGGCACCCAAAGGCAGGCAAAGATCAGAAGAAACCACAGAATAAACACTCACAGCTCAGAGACCACTCTCATTTCATTACAAAACCCCATGGTCCAGAGTTGTTAACAGTTATGTGTTTAAACAAGGAAGTTCCTTCCCAGAAGGTATGTCCCATCATTAGACACAGAAGCAATATTCATGCCCTCAGGGAATCTTCCCTAAAGGTTGTGAATGAACTTGTCTCAGGATGACTGAGCCCATTTCTTGCCTATAAGATCAGAGATTACTCAAGGAAACCAAAACAATTCTTTTCATAAATCAGTGTGATAAAAATCTTTAAAGGAGAACAGTCAGGTCTTACAGAGTGATAGGAATCAAGGGGTTTTTGCTTCTATATAATATTATTTCAACTCACGATAAACCATACTACCCAAAGACATTTTATAGTTAATCTACACTCCAGATAACCAGATTTCAAATGCTTTTAAACAGTATAGGCAGTCCTCGGGTTACGTCGGACTCGACATACGTTGTTTCGTGGTTACGTCGCCATCTCCCATTTATATATATATAAAAAAGCTCCGTCATTTCGACGTATGTACATATGTGCTTTATGTTTTTTATTATTTATTTACCACAAGTAAAGGTCAGGAATTGTTATCTTTCTTTTAAATTTTTTTTACTGTTTCACTTCATTACTGCTGTGTATGTGCTCCATGTGAGTGACGTAGGTGCTTATGTAGGTGGGTTCCGACTTACGGCGAAAATCAAGTTACGTTGCGCCATAGGAACGGATCTCCGACATAACCCTAGGACAGTGATGGCGAACCTTTTGAGCTCAGCATGTCAGCATTTTGAAAAACCCTAACTTAACTCTGGTGCTGTGTCACATACAGAAATTTTTTGATATTTGCAACCATAGTAAAACGAAGACTTATATTTTTGATATTTATTTTATATATTTAAATGCCATTTAACAAAGAAAAATCAACCAAAAAAATGAGTTCGCGTGTCACCTCTGACATGCATGTCATAGGTTTGCCATCACTGCCCTAGGACCTACTGTACACACTTTCTAATTTGTCTTTTAATGAACAGCTGTGAATCTATAGTGTGTCTAGCATTGCTACACTGTGTTCAGGAGTCACAGGGTTTAATTGAGAGGAGGGGTAGGAGGAGGGGAAGGCATGTGTACTAACAAGAGTATTCCTTACAGCAGTGGTCTCCACCACAGCCACATAATTTTAAAATGCTGATGCCAGGGGTCCCTGCCCAAGACCATCTGATCTCTTTGGAGCATGGGGTGAGGCATCTGTATTTCATCAGCGGCATTCAAAACCTTCCCCAGGTGATCCTAATATGCATCTCTGGTTAAGATCTACTATGTTAGAGAATAGACATTCTACCCCCATTTCCAAGGGAAAAACTAAGGTTACCTTTACTATGGTGGCATAAAAACCCTGAACATCAGGAATACAATGGATATGGCAAAGTGTTAGAAAGATGGTTTAATGGTTTGGTGCTGTCCTTAACTATGGAAATTTGAGAAAATTTAAAAATAAAATAACTACCCAAGATCAATGAGAATTCTTGTGATCCTTCATCTTTTTTTCAAAATTTATTTATTTTTTCTTTATTTTTATTGTGCCATCAATAAATCAACAAACAACAAGTGCTGGCAAGGATGTGGAGAAAAGGGAGCCCTAGTGCACTGTTGGTGGGAATGCAGACTGGTGCAGCCAAGATGGAAAACACTATGGAGTCTCCCCCCAAAACTAAAAATGGAACTGTCTTTTGACCCAGTGATCCCACTTCTGGGAATATATCCTAAGAATCCCAAAAACACCAATTCAAAAGAATATATGCACCCCTGTGTTCATAGCGGTGTTATTTGCAATAGCTGAGATCTGGAAATAGCCAAAGTGCCCCTCAGTAAATGAGTGGATAAAAAAGGTGTGGTAGCCCTAACTGGTTTGGCTCAGTGGATAAGAGCATCGGCCTGCGGACTGAAGGGTCCCGGGTTCGATTCTGGTCATGGGCATGTACCCTGGTTGCGGGCACATCCCCAGTAGGAGGTGTGCAGGAGGCAGCTGATCGATGTTTCTCTCTCATCGATGTTTCTATCCCTCTCCCTTCCTCTCTGTAAAAAATCAATAAAAAAATATATTTAAAAAAAAGCTGTGGTACATGTACAAAATAGAATACTATGGTGACCCTTCATCTTAATCATGGTCATTCATTTTCTTATTATGAGGTTCAAATGGGAATGCAAGCCAGGGCATTTTAGAGATAGAAAAATCTGAAACAAGTTAAATAAGTGTGCCTCTCAAACACAGTATAATCTTGAGCTTGCCTACACAATGTTTTTGTTCCATAGTAAATACCTAATAATAATTTTTACTGAGTTCTTACTATGTACAAAAGCCAAAGAAAACACTTTCTGAAAGTTCTTTTATTTAATCCTAAGAACCACCTTGAAAGGTGGGCACCATAATTATCCTCCTTGCACAGACAAGGAGAGGGACTCAGAGAGATTAACTTCCATGATCAAGTCATTAGCAGGGGAGCACAGGGTGAGCTAAGATCCTGGGCTCTGAACTAGTATAGGACCTAGCTGTTATTAAAAGAAAATGAATTATTTAAAGGTCTGGTTTCAAAACAGACTATTTGATGAGGTGACTGCCCTACAAAATGATTAAACAATGCTACTTTGGAAGAAAGAAAAATGTGTCACACAGCCATAGTTCACTCTCAGTACCACTATCCATTAGGCAGTTCTACTGCCATAATACATATAAGCTGAATGATGGGAGCAGGAAGCAGAATAAGGGAATGAAAAGGAGTTTTTTCCAAATTTGCGCCCTCAGTGTTACAACTACTTACAGACTAAACTTATATCAATACTCTTGGAATCAAAAGTGCCTACAGCAGCCTGGCTGATGTGGCTCAGTGGTTGAGTGTCAACTCATGAACTAGATCAAGGTTAGATTCCTGGTCAGGGCACATGCCTAGGTTGTGGGCTCGGTCCCCAGTAGGGGGCATGCAGGAGACAACCAATCAATGATTCTCTCTCATCACTGATGTTTCTATCTCTCTCTTCCCCTCTCCCTTCCTCTCTGAAAAAAACCCAAAACAAAACGTATCTATTTCTTAAACGTGGCTCCAGCAAGGAGAGCCTTAAATAATGAGGGAGAAAAAGCTGAGAAATCATCATTAAAAATGATCTGTGCATGTGATTTGAAACAATCTCCACTAAAATACCTTAAAATATTTAGATATTTCCATGTTAATGGAAATTAACTTTCTAATATGGAACTGAAAATTTAGAAGGCCACACGAATGTCTATGAGGATCTACCATTTGATTGATTTAGGCTGGTCCTAAATCCCCACCCTTAGAAAATTGCAGAGTCTGGAGTTACTTCCCTGTCCCTAAGAATTCAACTTTCAATATGTTAAAAGCAAATGAAAATCAATAAACAGAAGGTGGTGACAAGAAGAAAAGTCACAGCAGGGGAAATGTTCACGGCTCTGCTAGGGCCTGACTGA
The DNA here is from genome assembly GCF_000147115.1 of Myotis lucifugus. Classification (NCBI taxonomy): domain Eukaryota; kingdom Metazoa; phylum Chordata; class Mammalia; order Chiroptera; family Vespertilionidae; genus Myotis; species Myotis lucifugus. Next base: position 18,824,193 of record NW_005871049.1, on the reverse strand, counting down.
GCCTGGGGAGGAATCACAAACCATACGCCCCGAGTCCCCAGGATACAACCTGGAGGTAGTTCCCACTATAGATGTAAGGAGTCAGGCATAATATCTTACGATCTCCTTTTTAATTTAAGCTCCCTGGACGATTCAGCTCTCAAATAATTCCACAAATAGCGATCTCTCATCTCCCATTTCCCCAGCCTTTTGTAATTTGCCGATGGAATAAAATACTTACGAATGGAAACCCCATTCTGCGGACGCCGGGCGCATCTGTGCATACTTTTAGATGTATGTGATCTGGTTTCCTTCCTTTCCTCACAAACTGTTAATATATTAGAAAACCAAACTGATTCCAGAGATCTTTTGTGAGTTACTGTACTGAATTATGGGGCGTCGCGGGGTCTTTTATCAGTTTCACATCTTATAAATTACCCGATATCATCTAAAGAAGCAGAAAAGATCTTAAACCGCTGGGAACTGAAAAACTTGTTTTGTTCCTGTGTGATGCACATCCTAGATGTATTGCCCTCTGAACACACACACACAGACTGGTATCTAGTTCTTGAGGGAGAACCTATCAGATTCACCGGCACCCATTAATTTTTCTAATTTATGGAGGTTAGCTGAGCCTGCAAATAGAAGGCACATTTATTACTGTTTTACAAGACCCTTATGAGTTAAAAGATAGCCTACGTCTAGGTATTTCTAGGCTGATTTACATCACAAAAGGGAAGCTTAAACGAAGTTTTCTACACCCCCAGTGACTGATTTTTATAGTTCCTGTTCACAATCTATATAATTTAAAGTTCCTACAAAGCCATCAGATGTTTGACCTAAATATTGCTTCCCTCCTTTTTCTCATTTCCTTTCAATACAAATGGTTTTCTCTAGCTCAGTGAGTTGTTGCATGTTTGTTTTTTAACCTTAGAGCAGTGGAGATGATTGGGGGGAAAAACAAACACACACTGAATTTGGAATCATGAGTCTTGTCACCAAGTAGCTGCATTATTTCCATCGAGACACAGCCTCTCTGATCTTAATGATCTCACCAATTAAATGAACACAGAGTATTCTTAAGGGTCCTCCTACCTTATGCCGTGAGTGTTTCCCTTCCTTTTCCTGCTCTCAGAGCTCAGTGCACTGGGAAACTTTCAGGGGGCACGGGATCACTGGCCTCAGGAGCACCCTGGCCAGCTTCACTTCTGGAGCCTCTGAGTGTGCAAGGGTCATCAGTCTTGAGGCTAACCCAGTGGTTGGCAAACTCATTAGTCAACAGAGCCAAATATCAACAGTACAACGATTGAAATTTCTTTTGAGAGCCAAAATTTTTAAACTTAAACTATATAGGTAGGTACATTGTTATTAACTTAATTAGGGTACTCCTAAGCTGGCATTTGCTAAAAACGTCCTCAATCTGATTGAGGTACATTTGCTGAGGTCAACCCCTTCCAACTCTCCCATCCACACTCGTCTTGTATACTTGTTTCAGATAGACGAGTGTGGATGGGAGAGTTGGAAGGGGTCGACCTCAGCACGGTACCTCAAAAGAATGTACCTCCCCCCGCACTGCGTATCCCGTGGTCCGCATGCGCTGCGTCTCCCATCAACCAACACCTCCCACTTTTTCTAACGCCACTTCTTCAAAATAGACTCGCCCAGGCTGAAAACCGACTTCTGCGCATGGACCACAAAGTTTCAATTGCACCTAGCACGCCCGCATGTGGTATTTTGTGGAAGAGCCACACTCAAGGGGCCAAAGAGCCGCATGAGGCTCGCGAGCCGCGGTTTGCCGACCACTGAGCTAACCCAATCCACTGTGACACAAAGCAAGCCGCTTTCTTGAATACTGCCATTTCCACACCCTTGTCACACCCCTGTAGAAGCTGCGGGGAGCCCTCTAACCTTCTTGAGTTTTGGCTGTTAACCACTCAGAGATATCAGGATCCTAAAACACCTGGCCGAAGATCACCGTCATCTTCAGGGCCCCCTGATGAACATGGTGCTAGAATACGGAATATAAAAAATCTTAAAAGCTGCAAAATAACACACCGGGTTATCAGGGGGGCAAAGACCATCCTCAAAGCACTCCCCACAAGGAAAGTCATCAGGGAGGGTCTGTAAGCAAGAGGGAGAAGACAAAGGCAATCTTACTTGCTCACAGCCTTTTACATGCTGGACCACTGTGCATTTTACAGGCTTCTCTACTTAGTCCCATGCCCAGGACTTCCTGCTCTTTCTATCGCGGAAAAGAAGAAACATATTCAGTTTGTGTGTCTGAGCATTCCTTGAAGACGTATTTATTCCTGGAGACTGACATGGCGCCTGACATATATTAGATGCTCAAACAGGAATGAACCTTTACATCCTTATACTCGGTCCACAGAGCAAAACCCATGTCACATATCTTTACCAATTTGTTCATACATGCTCAAAAGGGGCAACAGTGCCCCTGAGGAAAGTGAAAATAGATTTTTGGGGATGGTTTTATGGACTGATTTGTGTGTCTCCCCCCCCCAACCCCCAATTCATGTTGAAATTTTAACCCCTGGTACCTCAGAATGTGACTATATTTGGAAAATGGGGCCTTTAAAAAGGTAATCAATATTAAATGAGGTCACGTGGGTGCTCCCTAACCCAATCTGTCTGGTGTTCTTTTAAGAGAAGGAAATTTGAAAACATAGAGACACCAAGGATGTGTATACACAGAGGAAAGATCATATGAGGACACAGCCAGAAGGTGGCCATCAGTAAATCAAGAAGAGAGGCCTCAGGAGAAACCAAATCTGCTCTCACCTTGATCTTAGACTTCTAGCCTTCAGAACATTGAAAAAAGAAATTTCTGTCATTTAAGCCACCCAACCTGTAGTATTTTGTTATGGCAACCATAGCAAGATGACTTTGCCCCCTATATTAATTTAGCTATTACAATGATGTGTGGCCCTCCCAAGTTAAAGCCTACCAGAATAAACTTTTCATAGTATTTAATTTATCTCATTACTAATGAGATAAATTAGTGGTTCTCAACCTTCCTAATGCTGCGTTCCTCATGTTGTGGTGACCCCCAACCATAAAATTATTTTTGTTGCTACTTCATAACTGTCATTTTGCTACTGTTATGAATCGTAATGTAAATATCTGATATGCTATATGTGTTTTTCTATGGTCGCGACCCACAGGTTGAGAACCGCTGCTAGGGTGAAATGAAAATATTTTGAATTAATAAATGTGTATATTACTTTTAATTTTTCTCCTCCGAGGATGATAATGAAAAAGGAAAGTTGAGAAATACTGGAGTGGCTAATACAAGTGGCTATTGTAGTTGTCAAGTCTAGACTGAAACAAGTACACTGGAAAAGAGTAACTCCCCAGAATCTATATACACACCTGTTCTTTCCACCTTCAAACCCACCTCCCTCCTGCCTTCTCAGGACCTTGTCAGTTTTTACTTCTTTATGGGATTATTTGTAAGAGCATTTGCATATTTCTCAAGTGTTGGCCACCTCAAAAACAAGAAGTCTCCACAAACCCCACTTAATCTTCCTTATCTGCCCTGCCTTTCACAGCCAACATACCTGGAAGACTGTCTTCCCTCTGTCTCCTCCCTGAGGGCACTCTGGTGTGGCTTCCCACCCACAGCAGGCTCTTGATCACCAGCAACCTCAGCCAAGTCCAATGGGCATATTTCAGTGCCCATCTCACAGAGATTTTGTAGAAGCATTTGTCTATTTACCTCCTTCCTGAAAGACTTACACTTTGGCTTTTGAAAAAAAAAATGTTGTTTTGTTTTTTATTGATTTGAGACAGAAAGGGAGAGAGAAAAAGAAACATCAATGAGAGAGAAGCGTAGATCAGCTGCCTCCTGCACGACCCCTACTGGGGATTGAGTCTGCAACTATATGTGCCCTGACCTGGAATCAAATTGGTGACCTCTTGGTGCATGGGTCGATGCTCAACCACTGAGCCACTCTGGCCAGGCTACACCTTGGCTTTTAATTCACCTGTTTTCCCCAGCCTCCCAGGCCCCTCCTCCACATAGCCTCCTCCTCCTGTCCATTTCTGCTGGAATTCTTCAAGTCGCAGTCCTAGGCCCCATCTGTCTTCTTGGTCTACACTCTTTACAGGAGATTTGTTCATGATTTTAATTACATGTCTAACCTTCCTTCAGGGCTGCCCATTTTCCTGAATGCTCTTCTATCCACCATTTGCACAATCTTGATACTGCCCTCCTCCCATTATTTCTAGGGTAAAAACTCAAAATGCCAAGCTGATGTACAATGCCCAGCATAACCTGCCTTGCTGGAGCTATCAAGATTTCCCCCCATGCGTGGAAGCCATTCTCAATACCTTATTGTCAGTAACCAGTCAGCCTCTCTGTCTCCCTCAGCATTCCTGACCCTCAGAGGGGCATCCCCATGGCCCAGGTCACCACGGTTACCCAACACATTTTCAGACAGGCTACAAGCAGTTTATTCACTTTTCAGACATCGTACAGACAGTCTCTTCCTTTCAGCAAGTAGTGCTTTGCTAAGTACAAAGACCGAGCCTCACCTTGAAAAACATTCCAACCCTGAAGCTGAAATGGATTAATTATATATATCCCAGCTACTGTACAGAAGGAAAACAAATGGCTTGATCTATGAGAAAATTATGCAGCATAAGTTTACCTATACGTTGGTGAGGCTGGTGAGTTCAACCTTCTGAATTCACTTTGAGTCTTTTTCATGAGTTATTGTTACTAAAATGAGGATGTGCATTTATACACATTGTTTATTGCTAATAAAAATTACTTTCTAACACAACAAAGACAAAAATAAAATAAAAACCCATCACCCCATTTCTGTCTGCACACTTCCCTTGTCGAGGCTTCTACAATTAGCTGATTAGGTTCCTCTGCATGTTTAAAAGCACATGGTAATAATATGAATGCTTGCTTCCAAAAAAAACAAAAACAAAACAAAAAGGGGATAAAGTCATATCATTATTCCACATAAAATTCAAGTTGGATTTGAAATTTAAATCTCTTTACAGAAATGAAGTGTCCTGATCTGAAACCTCACCATTAAAATGGAATATTCAAATTACCTTTCGGACCTGAGTCACGATAAGTACCCTAAGATCATAGGGTCCAAACTTGTTTACCCTTTGCACCCCTAACACATAGCAAGATTTCTGGTACAAAATGGGTACTGACACTATTGAGCTGAATAAATGAATCCTGATTTCAAGGAGCTTCCAGTGCAGTGGGGAAATGTAATTAAAGGACTCTTTCATCAGTGGCCATTAGCAAATAAAGGGGAAGAGTGACAAATGGATTATTGCAAACACCACAGACAAGGAGACTTTGAGCCAAGCTCATTTAACAACCTGGGTTTTGGCACCCAACCTCTAGGTCCCCACTTTCCTGGTAACAGAACACACTTCTTCCTTGGGGAGCCATCTGTCTCCACTCAATCCAGGATGGCCTTTGATCAGTGCAATCAGAGCACTGTCTCTAAGTATATTTTGATTCTGAAATTATGCTACAACAGTAGAGTTCCTATAGAGATGCTTGCTGAAGCAATGAGGGGAACCCAGGTCTATGTTAGAATAGCCCTGAAGCTGCCCGGGGAACACAAGGAGAAGATAAACACCCAGAGCAATGGTAACTCTTCAACCAACTGCCAAGTGCTCCATAGACTTTTGATGCCTTTGTTCAGATCACCTAAAGTTCCTTTCTCCTTTACCAGTTGAAGTCTTACTCATTCGTCAAAGACCTATTCAAAATGTTCCAACCTTCCCAGAAGAGGGAAGATCCACTCAGTCAGAATGAATCATTCCTTTGTTCCTGCAGTATTTTGTCTAATATCTTCAAGCATTTACCAAGCTCATGACTCAGCTCCTCTTGCCGACAAATGAATACTATTGGCCTTGAAGTTGCTCTGTAAGCCTGTTGCATTTAAAGAACTATTTTAAATATTCAAACACCAGCAAGACAGGAGGTTTTTGGGTTTTTTTCTGTCTTCCTTTGTAAATAAAAAGAGATGGGTTTTATTTTTTTAAATGTGTCCTTGAGCAATGATGATGTGTATTTTTGGTCTTACCTTAGCCATTTAATTATAGTCATTTTCAAAAATTCAATCTAAGATGCCATTCAGCTACTTTGAGGTCAGCATACGGGGAATTCCTTGTTTTGGACCAGTTAGGATTTCACTTTCTCTGATGTAAAAAAAAATCATTTATGTCACAGGAGTGCTTTCAAATTACGTATGCATTCCCCACTCACAAACACTGAGATCAGAAGATGGGACCAAGTCTTGTGGTTGCTATGCCCACTGTTCCCGAAGGTTTTTCTCTTCTGTTCTCATTAATAAATATATTTAATATTATTAATATATAAAAATGCTTCATACACACCAGTGAACAATTTGGTACATGATTCAAATTGACACAAAATATGTGAGTTGAATGAGCTGGTATTACAATAACAACATTAATGTTATTCCGCACAGCAGTTCATTTCATTACCTATAGATCTTAACCAGAGCTGCATTAATACATTTTTGTAAATCAATAATTCCTGTGAGAACTTCACTGGAGCTTTTTAGGTCTTATCTAGAGACACATTTTTCATATCAAAATACTATTTTCCTAGACTTCCAAAGTAATTAATTCAGTGGTCCTTATCGTCAGAAAAATACCAGTAGCCTCAGGCAAAAAGCTAGGCTGTCTTCACTCTAGTACAGTGATTTTCAACCTTTCTCATCTCATGGCACACATAAGCTAATTACTCAAATTCTGTGGCACACTGAAAAATATATTTTTTGTCAATCTGACAAAAAAAAAAGGTATAATTTTGATTCAGTCACACCAGATGGCTATTGTAGTGTTGGCTGTTGTCTTTATTATTATTTTTTTAATCTGACAATCTAAGGCAGCGGTTCTCAACCTGTGGGTTGCGACCCCTTTGGGGTCGAACGACCCTTTCACAGGGGTCGCCTAAGACCATCAGAAAACACATATATAATTACATATTGTTTTTGTGATTAATCACTATGCTTTAATTATGTTCAATTTGTAACAATGAAAATACATCCTGCATATCAGATATTTACATTATGATTCATAACAGTAGCAAAATGACAGTTATGAAGTAGCAACGAAAATAATTTTATGGTTGGGGGTCACCACAACATGAGGAACTGTATTAAAGGGTCGCGGCATTAGGAAGGTTGAGAACCACTGATCTAAGGGGAAAGAGGTCAGTGCCCCTGACTAAGTAGTTAGGGATTGCATGCTTTACAAAATCTTGTGGTTGAAAATCGGTGCTCTAGTATATTCCTTTCTGGGGCTTATAGAGGTTATATGTGACCTTCCCAATATCCACATAAAGATCTTGACTCTTCCATGGGCTCAAATCTGTTGACCAGAATGCTTCCCCTGACCTACAAAGCATTCGGTCCTCTGCAAATTCTCTGCAGGCTGCCCTCTCCACAAATAAAGGTTGCAACTGTTGCGTACAATGATTGCCCTCCTTCCTATATAGTTGGGGTGTGACCTGGGAGGGATGAGAAGAGACTAGCAAACCACTTGGGCAGCAGCAGGAGAGCGGGAGACTTGCAGGGCAGTGGGTGCTGAGGCACCGTGTACCCGAGAGCCCTTCCCAGCAAGGGCAGGTGCTGGCTGTGCCACAGCCTCACTGCTGGGAACTGCAGAGAGAGGAGGAAGGAGAGGGCCTGCCCATCCTTTTCAGCTTTGCCAGCTTTAATATCAGCAGGGAAGGTTCCCACTTGGGGCTCCACAGGACAAGCCAAGAGCAATTCACAACTCATAAATGGCCAGCCGCTCACCAGACAACAAAGGCCAAGATGCAGCAGGAATTGGCTGTCAGTCCCTTAGCTATAATTTCACTCTACTTTGGGGCGTTAGGCGAGAGATGGAAGGAAGCAGGCCTGAACAGTGTGTCCAAAAGCACCATTACTCAGCACGAGGGCATTAAGCCTTACATGAATAGAAGTGTCATGCTCAAGGGTAAAGGCCTGGAGCAATCGCCTCTGTATTTTTTAAAATGATAAATGCCACATTTATCAAGCACTGACTCTGTGCCAAACACAGTCCTAAATGCTTTTAATATGTTGTATCTCACTTAATCCTGACAACAGCCTTGTGAGTTGGTATAATCACTCCTGCTTTATGGATGAAAGAGGCCTTATTGCCATCATTCTACTGATGAAGAAACGAGCGTTCAGAGTGATTAAGAGGCACTCCAGACACCAGGAAGCCTAGGGTCTGAAATCAAGGTGTCTGGCTCCAGGTCCAGTGCTCTTTCTGTCAAGGGATCGCATATCTTCTTTGTCTCATAGCAAGTGAAAGACTATTGTACAGGCGGTACCCAAACTACCATGATTAGTCTTAGGATTTTTTTCACTTGACAATGGTGCCAGAGTGAAACTCATCAGTAGAAACTGGCTGGGCTATGCTATGATGCTCGGTCAGCCAAACATATTACATATTTTCAATTGAGGATGGGTTTCCCGAGATGCAGCCTAATCAAGTTCAGAAGCAAATCTACTGATCTTCCTGCAATGGTGAGACTAGGCATGACTTACAGGATATAAACTGTTCTCTTTTTTAAAAATTTAATCTCAAACACATTTAGCTAAATTTCTCATTAAACAATGGAACTCTAGGGGAGTGAAAAAAAAACACAAAAAACAACCTCTGTCCATTTTTGAGAAGTGAGAATATTATATAAGCACTCACAGGAACTTCAACTGTACTCTTTGCTCTCTGTCAAAATGCTGTTTGAACAAAATAACAAAAGCATTCATTTGAAAGCACAAGCAACTTAAAAATGTAAATGATTTTTTTTGGACCAAAATTTGGTTCCTTTGGTTCTATAAGAACTGGATGCACAATTTAGTAGCATTTTAAGTCACTAGATCACCTCTTTTCCATCCCCACCAACCCACCAAGATTTCTTCCAGGCAAGTCCAGAATCAGCACAGATTTTCCATATTAAACATAATTCCAAAGCCGAGAGCGAGAGACGTTCACAGTAGCAAAGAAAAATGTGTTCTTGCTTCTTGCCCCAAGAGAAAAAAAAGGCTTTCATGTTGTGAAACAGCACATGTTGGCCAAATGATCTTAAACTTCATGAAACGTCAAGCAAAAAAAAACACACACACAACACAAAACACCCCTCCAAAAAACCAGAACACAAAACACTTCATTTCATGCCAGGAATCTTACAGGCAGTTGCCAAAATGCATACTATAGTAAAAACTTGCTGATTCTCTCTCCACGATGCTCTCCATTTCTTCTGTGAAACGTCCTAGCTTAATGAGAGAGACGCTGAATGCTCAGTACTCACAGGCTACCTTCCGGGACCCCAAACACATCGGCTTCCACTGGCTGAGTTTAAAACGTACAAAGGATCAGTTTTGTTTCTCCCCAAACCTGCTTAGGCCAGTTGTGCTTGTTAAAATCATAAATGTGATTATAAAAACAAAGTTTTTCATGGAAATTAATTTGAATGATTTGGAACTACTCCATAAAGATAGGTTATTAAAATAAATCGCGATTGAATTAAATGTTCTCCAGGCATCTTGGATTTGGGGGATGAGGCCTAATAAAAATATAAATGGGTGCTGCCCTCAGATTGGTTCACAGGATTGAAGGTCTCACTCCAAAGAACTGAAACTAGCAATTATGGGCTCTTCATTGCAGATGTGGTTTATACAAGAGCAATAAGGTAGAACTTTCTTCAGCTGATCACACTCCAAGCAAAGGTCTTGGCTGTACATCAAATATTTGTAGACTCAAAGCACACTTGATGTTTTAAGTTAAAATCTACTATAAAAAAACATGTAATTTTTATGATCCTTTCAGGTAAGACGTTTCATCAATCAACTACTATCGCAATACATTCAAATAAGAGGATTTCTACTACAGTTCTTATTGTGGGCAACTTTTTAACACTATCACAGTTCACCTTCCAAGGCAACCGTTATTTCAGCATCTACCCTATTCATCATTGGGCAAAATATTCTTCAACACTTTACCAATAAACAGTGCCCAGATTGGTAATTCACTTACTCTGTTTGTTAGAACTCTCCATGAAATGTAAAATCATGGCTTGAAAGAAGGGAAATGCACTGGCAATGTTCTCCCCAAACTGACATGCCGGCCGCTGAGTATACTGTGGATTGTGCATCCGACCCTATGTACTGCCAGCACGGTTGCAGGCAGGCAACTTCCTATGAAATACAGCTGCTTCCTCTATAATCCAGATTTCCAATGCAAATAATTGCACATCATGGGCTTGAACAACGAGGGTGTACAATTTGCAGAATATGAGGAATAAAACTAATTATGACCACGTCAGAGTGAGGAGCCAGCAAGAACCAAGCACATGGGACCACACAGTGAGAAACTGAGTCAGCATTCCTTGAAACATCTTATCTCACTGTCTGGAACATTTCCTTCCGAGGCTTTTCTTAAGAAAAACCTTACACAGAATTGAGGATTTTATCCTTCTTAATGAGGCTGTTTCTTTATATTTATTTAGACAATTCAAACATAAGTTCACTACAGTTATGAATCACATCTTAGGGACTTTTCCATCTGCTAAGTATAGAATCTTGAATTTAGGGGTGCTCAAATAACACTTGATTTAATATATTATTTCCCCTGAAGCTTGGCTCATTGCTCACTCCAGCAGCGATTCCGCAAATAAAATGCTTGAAGTCAACACTGATGTCAACAAAGACCAGAGGAAACTGATTCTAATTTGAAGCATGAGTAAAGAAAACAAGTGCTATAGAAACTTAGCATGCTAAATAACAAAGGACACTAAAAACATCCAAGAAGAATTTTCCTTCTTTCCTTCCTTCTTTTTTTTCCCCTCCTTCCTTTTAAAAATATTTTTTTATGGATTTCACAGAGAAAGGGAGACAGAGAAAGAGATAGAAACATCAATGATGAGAGAGAATCATTGATCAGCGGTCTCCTGCATGCCCCCACACTGGGGGGTCAAGCCCACAGCAAGGGCATGTGCCCTGATTAGGAATCTAACCTTGACCTCCTGGTTCATAGGTCAATGCTCAACCACTGAGTCAAGCCGGCTGGGTATTTTCATTAAAAACAAACAAACAAACAAAAAAACATACTTTTTCTTGTTTTGTTTTTAAATTTATTTTTATTGTTGAAAATATGACAGATGTCCCCTTTGTTTCTGTGTGTGTGTTCCCATTGACCCCCTCTACCCCAAATCTGCCCCTCCCAGGCCTTTAGCACACTATTGTCTGGGTCCATGGGCTACACATATATGCATAAAGTTCCCCAGTTAATCCCTCCCCCTCACCCTTCCCCCACCTACCTTTTGAAATTCATCAGTCTTATTGATTTCAGAGAGAAAGGGAGAAAGATAGAAGCATCAATGATGAGAGAGAATCATTGATTGGTCCTCCTCCTTCCCTGTTTCATTCCTTTTCTTACTCCTCCTTCCTCCCCTTCCTCTTTCCTTCCCTCTCTCCCTCCTTCTCTTCCTTCCTTCCCTCTCTCCCTCCCTTTATTCTTTTTCCCAATTCTATTCAACTGAAAAGGTGCAATTGTTTAGAAACCATTATCTACTATTACCCTTCAGAGAAGGAACGTCTGGGGTCAATTATGACATCTCAAATTACCCATCATCCCTACTGAGTAATTCAGATGACACCACTGAAGACACTGCATTAATTACATACAAGATGATGACAGATGTGCTCCTGAAAACTGATTGCAGATTTAAGAAGGGAGTGAGAAGGGAATGATGAAAGATTCACAGAAGAATATGTGGCAAGCAGGAAATTAAATGCAACTACACTAAATAATTATTTTACTCAGGACAGTTTCATAAAATTTTTTTCATTAGTAACGGACAAAAATTCAGACATTTCATGATTTTTTTCCCCCCTAAAATAAAGATACTCCAATAGTTTAGCTGAACACAGTATGATTTCATTGTTACAGAAATTTTTCCTACAAGAGGACGGAAGCATTTAGCATGTCAAGCATTAAACCTCAAACTGGAGTTGGAGCCAATTTAGTGTGTTAGAATCACAGCAATCACAGTCCAGAGCATGAAATCATGCTCCTCTCATGAGAAAAGCGTCATTGTCTTGGAAAACAAAGTTGACAAACTGCACAAACAAAACATATTTCAAAGGCATCTTTCAAACCTTGGTAAAGCAGTTTGCATTTGCTCTAAAGTCACGTTTTCCTTCATACTTTTTTCTGCTAGGAAATGCATGTGTACCTCAACTTTATCACGCTCTGTTCCTTAACAGCTTTAAGATTCTCCTTTGTTCCCCTCCAAAAAAACCTGTGCCATGAACTGTTTATAGACACTTTCAATGGAAACTCTGAGAAGACAAAGACAATATTCCCAATAGACTGGTCTTATTAAGGATGCTGATAAAATAGAAATGCTAAGAAACTAACAAAACCCCATGGACCAGGTGTCTTCAATGGCATCCATCTCATAAGAACCCAAATCTTAAGGCTTATTCTTCTGTTTCAGCACTCCCCTCTAACTCCCTGTCTAGATCTGCAAAATGAAACACCAACAGCAACACCTGAGAAACAAACCCTAACCCTGTCATCACACTCACAGCTGGCAGAGACCAATGGAGTATTCAGGGAAACAGCCAAGTGCCAAACTCTAAACCAGGGGTCCTCAAACTTTTTAAACAGGGGGCCAGTTCACTGTCCCTCAGACCGTTGGAGGGCCGGACTATAGTTTAAAAAAAAAACTATGAACAAATTCCTATGCACACTGCACATATCTTATTTTGAAGTAAAAAAACAAAACGGGAACAAATACAATATTTGTATTTGCATGTGGCCTGAGGGCCGTAGTTTGAGGACCCCTGCTCTAAACAGTCCACCTTAACTTACGAAGCTTTTCAAATACTGCTCTGAAAACGAGTCACGATCTGGGGAAGGAAGGCTAGCATGAGTCATCTTAAAATTTGTATCAAGTTAAACTTCAGAGAATTTAATGAAATATTGTCCCACGTTGAGAATTAAGAAATAAGATGTAATTAAAACTCTTGCAAGCTGACAGCTGTCAGGGGAAGGGGATGAGAGTGGAGGGTTAAGTAAAAAAGAAAAAACTCATAGACACAAACAACAGTTGTGGTGATTGGGGCGGGAGGGCAGGAGATGGAGTAGGTGGAGGAAGGTATAGGGGGGTTAAATGGTGATGGAAGGAGACTTGACTTGGGGTGCTAAACACACAATTCAGTACACTGATGATGTGTTATAGAACCATGCACCTGAAACCTGTATAATTTTGTTAACCAGTGTCACCCCAAAAAATTCAATAAAGAGGCACAAAACTTCTTGGGCTAAGGAAATGCCATGCCAACTTCTGCCACCCTAAAACCAGATAATCCAAAGCCACACACAGTTTGTAGTTTGGTTTAAAACCACAAATGAAATAGCTAATTAACTGAATCTGCATGTCTGAAGGAAGAGAATGAATTAGGATGAAGCAGCAGCATTCTTGCCCATAATTAGGTAGACAGTTTGGTAGGTAAACACTTTAAAATTCTGCAATGCATAGATTTCCCAACCGATTTCTCTACACGTTCTACAAAAGTTTTGAAAACCAGTAAGTACACAGATATGATGAATGTGTGCTATATTCTAGTACACTTATTTATTTACCGGTTCCAATCTTTTCATTGTTATTATCAACAAATTATTTTAACCTCTTATAATATTCCCCATTTCAATGTCTGAAAGGACACACTAACAATAACAACAACATTTTTTAAATAAAAATAAAGCTGCAGCACCTTAAGGGATTTCTGTGAAAAGCAAATAGGAAAAGAAAAGGAAAGATAAAGGGAATATATTAAATTTCTCCCTCGCACACAGATTAATCTTCAACCCTTGAGCTTACAGCACACAGTCCATGGATACTACAAAACATTTGGTGAAGAAGTCCGTTTCTCCCAAGCAGCGGGTTTGCGAGAGACTCTGACCCTTTCTCCTGCCTGCCACACCACTCCCCCACGGCTGACCTCGACCATGCGAACCCTGTGCGGGCCTTATCACAGCTCCCAAGTCTTAGGGACCCAGGAGGCTGCGGGAGGAGCCTCCATTCTTGCTGGGGGAGGCCTGTGGCATTTTTCCCCTTCAGCCCAGTCAGCTGGAGAGAACAAGGTAAAAGGCAGCTAATTTCTTCTGTAGGAGATTAAAATTCAAAGAAATAAGGAACTAAAACATCACAAATAGAGACGATAAACTAACAAATCATCCCTTTTCTGTCTGGCTTTAGAATTTCTTTTGAGTTATTTTAATATACTTGATGAAAAAAAATCCATTATGCATATGGTTTTTGTGAAGGGGAAATGATCTTCTACATTTCCATCTTTGACTTATTTCCAGTCTTTGATTCCATTAGATACAATTGTTTCTTAAAGCTTCATTTTTATGCCATATTGAGATATGGACCCACACTTTTATAGATCATTTTAATGCTAAGCTCTAACTAAGTAGTGACATTTTTCAGGCATATCTTACCTGTGACATTTGCCAAAAAGTATAAATAAACTACATCACTTGAATAACAAATAGGCAAACAAAATGCATTTCCTATAAACGTGAAAATTATACTTAAGAAAAAAAACAAAGCCAGATTGCAGAGATAATCATGCTCAACTATACTGGAATATACTCTTGGCTGGCATTCGCTTGGCAGTGCAGAGCCCTACCCTGGCTACACCAGAATCCGCCTCTCCGGGCGCCAGCCAACACCACTTCATTGTGAATGACACAGGACGCATTGACTCTGTAAGGAGACCCACAGCATGTGCTGGCGTGGCTGTTTCTGCACTCTCTCCTGGGAAGAGGAGTCTTCAGAAGCACTGCATGCATCAGCTACAACACTCGCCTCTCCCTCTGTAGATTCTCAATTCAACTGCAAGCCCACCTGGTCCAGACCGCGATTTAATGCCCTGCCGCTGTGTAAGTGAGCACATAACCGCACTATGCTGTGGCTAACCAATGGGCGGTCACCTGAACCCATGCTATCAAGTTAAGGATATCATTGCACTGGCACCTGCCCAGCAGTTTGGGTAGACACTCCTCGTCCGCACCGTATCACTTAACACTGGCATCACTTGGACAATTTTTGCTTTTCCCAACTGCCTGCTAGCTTCTTGAGGGTGGAGACCATATCTTAACGTCTTTGCTAAGTATAACACATGACTGTACACGTGGCTAGTCCACAGTAAATGTTGATTTCTTTTTGCAAAATAATTCTCACATTTACTTATTTTTGATTTCAGAGGGAGAGAGGGAGAGAGGGAGAGGGAGGGAGAGGGAGAGAGAGAGAGAGAAAGAGAGAAACATCATCTGGTTGCCTCCTGCACATGCCCCAATTGGGGATGGAACCCGAAACCTGGGCATGTGCCCTGACCGAGAAGCGAACCTGCCACATTTGGGTGTACAGGATGATGCTCCAACCAGCTGAGCCACCCAGCCAGGGCTCTCATATTTAAATAACTGAGACTTGAAAAATCCCAAAGCAGATGTAACCCTTTAAACTTCTCCATTCAGATTCTTAAATTCACAAAACGTACCACATATCTTAGATTTGCCTTAGAGATCTCTGAGCGTTTAGTTGGTCAAATGGCAACTTTATTTCTATTTTATTTGTTGTAGCAAAACATGTTTCCCTTACTGAGCACTTACATTGGGTCCCAGCTAAAAGGTTTACATAGACTGTACCTCACCGAATCCTCCCAACTACCTCAAAGCGTGGAGGAGACGCTCAGTCCCTTTTCAAACCAAGAGGACCTGCGGCACAGGGAGATTACCTACTGCCCAAATCCCACCGCTCCTGCGACAAAGGCAGAAATCAGACCCAGGCTATTTGGTTGTGGAGCTCAAAGCTTAGAGAAACTGTGATTTATTACTGGTTTACGATACTGGATAACCTTGAAGCTACTTTCACATACTTTATTACCATTGATCTCAATAACTAACCTGTGAAGAAGGGTAGATATCATTACCAATGAATAATAGGCAGAGGTAAAAACTTCTTGCACATAGTCCTAATGAAAGTATCAGATATAGTACCCAACTACTCTAACTTAAAGTCCAATGTTTCAGGCTTCTGTGATAGATGGTACCACTGTCTCCTATTCTTCATGCCTCCCTGCACACACATCTCTTGCGTGTATTTCATTACCCCTTGACACAAGAGCTTGGCCATGACTCACTTTGGCCAACAGAATGAGGCAGATGTAATGTTTTAAGTCTAGGTTTCAAGAAGACACATGTATTTCCACTTGCTCCCTGTGCTGTGATATCCAGTAAAGTCTTCACTTGACATCGTTGATAAGTTCTTTGAAACGGAGACTTTAAGTATTCACAATGTATAATGAAACCAATTTTACCATGGGCTAATTGGCATAAGCAAGCGTTAAGCTCCTACAGAGTATTTCTGGTCACAATAATATCACCAAACTTCTAAATAAAGACTCAAAAAACTTCTAATATTAAATGTTAAGATAAATGTGAGCTAGACATACATTTTATTTTTTTAAATATATTTTATTGATTTTTTTACAGAGAGGAAGGGAGAGGGATAGAGAGTTAGAAACATCGATGAGAGAGAAACTTCGATCAGCTGCCTCCTGCACACTCCCCACTGGGGATGTGACCGCAACCAAGGTACATGCCCTTGACCGGAATCGAACCTGGGACCCTTCAGTCTGCAGGCCGATGTTCTATCCACTGAGCCAAACCGGTCAGGGCTAGACATACATTTTAAAAAGATGAGTAAAAACAAGGTGATGATTTTCCAACCTGTTTATCTAGTATGGGGTTACGGGTGGCTGGAGCCTTTCCCAGCAGCTCTGGGCACAAGGAAGGACACACCCTGGACAGAATGCCCTTCCACTGAGGGGCCACTCCTGCACACCCCACATTCACTCAGACTGGGGCAGTGCAGGCCAATTCATCTAACACTTTAGGGTTGTGGGAAGAAACCAGGGTCTCTGGAGAAAACCCACGCAGATGTGGGAGAACCTGCACATTCCACACAAATAGTGTCCCCAGCATGGAATCAATGTATTTTTCTCATCAACATTATAACAAAACTAGAGGCCTGGTGCATGAAATTCATGCACAGGTAGTGCACAGGTAGGGTCCCTAGGCCTGGCTGGCGATCAGGGCCAATCAGGGCCTTCCGGCTGCCCCCAGCTGCCGGCTGCAAACCGGGGCCGTCCTTCATTCTGCGCCACCACCTGGTGGTCAGCGCATGTCATAGTGAGCAATTGAACTCCCGGTCTCCCGGTTGAACTCCCTAAGGGACAATTTGCATATTATCCGTTTTATATATAGATGAAGTTAAATGAAAAGACATTAATCAATGAGATAGCGTACCATGAGAATACCCGAGCTGGTCTGAGGTGGGAGGAGAATGAAAATGTGGAGGAAAGCTGCCCCAGCTAAGCCAGCCCCATCCCACTCCCGGCTCCCTTGCAGCTCACTGGGGTCAGCGAGCTGCTGCAGCCAACACTAAAGAATGAGAAGAAACCCTTCCTTATACACGCCCTTGAGTTTGGGGTGATTTAGTATGCAACAAAAGATAACTGATACAACCTGTGAATCGCAGTTATGTGCTAGGCAATTTCACTTATACCTTACTTAATCCTGACAACCTAGGTAAGTTTTTATTACTAATCCTACTTTCTAACTCTACCAGTTCATAGTTTCTATTTATATTAAAATTGTTTGTACAACCTATACCAGGCCTATGAATGAGAATCTCCTGGGGTATGGGGCTTAGGAATCTTTTTTTTTTTTTTAGAGTTTCACGAGTGATTTTGATGGGTGTAGCCATGGTTAAGACCTCTGATTGACACTCCAAAAGATGCAGGTCCAGCCTATTCATAGTCTAGCGTTTGCCTCTCTTTCACTTTTAGGCTCTTCATAGAGGAAAATGTTTTACGCAGTACCATACGTTAAAAAAGTACTAGGAACTTTAATTGTTTAATTGTTTAATTGTTTTTGTAAATAAAAATGTTATAATTATTGAAAAACGACACCTAAAGTGCATTATGATGATTTAAATAACGTGCAGTTTGCCCAAAAACGTGCGGTCCCTGGCGTATGTCTTAGAGATTTCTATGCGGTACAAAAGGTGTTAAGACCTCTGATTGACACTCCAAAAGATGCAGGTCCGGCCTATTCATAGTCTAGCGTTTGCCTCTCTTTCACTTTTAGGCAGGACTTCGAAGTCCATGGGAGCCTGGGACTTAGGGCATGGCAAGATCACAGTGGAGAATGACAAGACTAGGCCTCACCCTGATGGGAAAATAGATTCCAAATACTCCTCCCTGCCACCTTCAGTCAACTCCAGGCATCTGTGCCAGGATGGTGCCCAGGACCTGTGGAGATGCTAATGAGGACCTCTGCAATGATCAGTCTGTGCTAAGAGCTTTAGCATACATCTCACTTCATTCACATTTAGAAAAGTGAACAAGAATAACAAGTACTTTGACAAAGGCCATACTGTTAATGAATGGTGAACCCAGGAGTCAAATTCAGGTTTGTCGAACTGCAAAATTCTCATTCTTTATCTCCAAAGGAACCGGTTCAGCACCAGTAGCTCTCACAAAGGCTCCATGAAACATGTATTTGAAGCAATAACCTCCCAAAGGTCTCCAGGGATGAGATGCAGACTTAAGCCTGGTCACTGTCAGGAACAAGGTGGGATGTAAAAGACAGAATAGGACAGGGGTATGGGACATAGGGGTAGGGAGCAAAACATGATCACAGATAGAGATCTGGGGGCAATCGTTTGGAAAATAGGGTAGCGCGTTACAGAACACTAGTCCAAGGGGATATTAATAGCGTATTCTGCATGAAAGGATTCCATGGCCAAATAATTTGGGAAATGTTCAAATGGTTTCTTCACTGCAAGACATCCCAAAGCCTTTAATGTGCTAATGAGCACTGTGAATCTCCAAGAACTAAGCTTTTCCCAAATATAACTAAAACTTGGAGTGAAAGAGATTGCTTTTTGTGGGGTGGGGGGACTACTTCTCCAGAGAATAGAGGGAACTAATAATTTAGAAAAACAATCATCTAGAATGTAGTCCACAAATTGCTTTAAAGCATTCTAAGCAACCATTGCATCATGAAACTGGGATTTCCTCATTGTCCACAGTCTCACATTGTCACCTGGTTTTGGTAAGTCTTTAGGGAGGTGTATTCGTTTAAAGAGCCAAGCAGCATCAGAAGGGAGAGCGGGGCAGTGCTAAGCAAGCCTCCTTGGTGCAGTGAAAACTGTAAGAAAGAACAGGGTTTCAGGGAACTGCTCTGAAGAGCAACTGCAAACCAAAACTGTGGTCCAGTAGTACACCAGGCTGCAGAAAATAGGAGGGAGATTTAGAAGGCAGAAAAACAACTAAAAATTTAAGTATTTAAAAACCTTTGCAGCAAGAAAGCAAGATGCCTAGCCTCTAAGATACTGTGCCACCACTGTACAGAATTGTTTCAGAGGCAATAAGGCAACATAGTGAGACAAAAAACAAGCCCCCCCCCAAAAAAACCCCCCCAAAACACTGATATACACTACACACATTCAGGCAAGTGCATAACCAACTGCTTCATATCCGTAACTAACGTTTTCTTCACGACATTTTCAGTTATCTTGTCAACATCGAAAGCACTGCCTTATCTAATTTATTTCACAGAATAGTTCCTACCACGGGAACATCTCAAAATATTTGGAACACAAAAGTGACATTCAGAGGAGAATGCTTTCAAAATGTGTCACTCATTTTCTAAATTTCCACATTTTATCACAAGTACTCACTGAACTGTTTTCCAAAGTAATTCTTTTAATCGTGAAATAATTAGAGATCCGACAACATTTGGGGCCATACATCAGTTTCTTCTAAAGGCATGCAAAGCCCTTATACTAGCTCCCTGTCTGAACGCTTTCCATCCCCTCCCTTTGTTATAACCTTTGTTTACACAAGATGATTTGATCTGACACTAATGTGACCTACTATTAGTTGGACCTTTTATTTTTGCACATTGTAATTAGTTGACACTTAATGATTGTTATTAGCACAGTTGGTTATCAAACCCACAACACCTCTTCACATTCTCTTATCTGAGGGAAGTGTATGCATTTCAAGTTTATTTTAGAAAGTCTGACACATTGCCTTGTGAATGTATATCATCTTGCTTTATCATCCCTTTAGAAACAAACAGTAACCTCTTTTTGCCATGTTGATAGATGGCTTTGCTTTAAGGACCTGCTCACTATGACCTAAGAGCTAAAATTCAAAATACATTCGATCCTCCACATCAGCAGCTTCTGTATTTGCACATTCACCTACTTGCTAAAGTTTATTTTTAGTCCCTAAATCAATTCCTGTGGTGCTTTTGGGGTCATTTGCTGACATGTGCACAGTGGTGAAAAACTCGAGTCACCCAATGAACACATCCTGCAGCTGAGCGTGAACAGTGAGGCTCTGCTGAGTGGTTTCAGTTCTCATATTTTGTGTGGCCTATTTAGTGCCACATTATTTGCATTTTGGTGCTTTTTGTTGGTTCTCTGCTTTCAATGGCCCCCGGTACAGTGCTGAAGTGCTGCCTCATGTTCCTAAGCTCAGGAAGAGTGTAATGTGTCTTATGGAGAAAATGCATGTGTCAGATACACTTCCTTCGGGCGTCAGTCACAGTGTTGTTGTCCCCAAGTTCATGTAAATGAATTAACAATGTATATTCAATAAGGTGTCTTTAAACAGAGACACACATCAAGCAAGATCATGTATTTGCTAATTCAGTGTTTGTGGCCACTTTATTGAACCTACCTACAGTGAATAGCGAAAAGCAACTGTACCAGGACAGGGAAAGCTCCCCATTCTTGCAATTGTCCCTTAAAATAAACCCTGACACTGCTCCACACACGAGGTTCAGTCCCACCTGTACACCGGATTCACAGCCCTCATTTGTACTTAGTAGCATACAATCTAGCACGTGACTGCCAGAAGTCTACCGATCCTGTGGGAACAATGCTCCTCTGGACAAAACCAACCCGAGCGCAGAGGGGCTGGGGGAGCTGCCGCACTCCTTACCGCTGGACCGTGGGCAGGCGTGTGAGCAGCAGGTGGGAGAAGCAGCCCGTCTCTGCCCCTTCTCCACCTAGGCCAAGGGTGGGGAACCTTTTTTCTGCCAAATGATTTTGCGAGCCTTCTACGTACAGCCTGCGGGCCGGACGTCCCCCACCCCCGATCTAGATGGAAGGCAAGGCAGCCCACCTGTGCCTCACAAGACCTTGAGAGAGGTCAAGGTGCCCAGAGCCCCAGGCTTGCTTTAATATTCTGATGTTGCTGTCTTGAAATTCGTAATAATATTTTAATAAGCAGCCCTGCATTTTCATTTTGCTTTGGGCCCCACAAATTATATAGCTGGGCCTGCCCACAGGACTCCTCCACTGTGACTCAGAGGATGAGTCCCAAGAAAGGGAAGCTGGCCTCTGCCCAGGAGGGAGGGGCAGCACCGTCACCCACCGCGGGAAAGGAGGGGCCTGCCCAGGTGCAGCAGGAGGCGCCAGTGCCTGGGAAAGTCTCCCCAGGCTCCTGCAGCGTGTCCACCGCCAATAAAAAGGTCTGGGACAAGAACAGTGCCCCCGGGACCCAATCCCTCTGGAAACCTAGGATGGTTGTAGGCTAAGGGACTCGGCTATTTTTCCACAGGAGAGCGTCGTGGGTTCTTACACATATTTTGCGAAATTTGCTCCAGTCACAATGTAGTTCTCCGTCACATTTTCCGAGGCCACATTAGCTTAACATCAAAATAAGGATATCTGCTATGTAACATTGGGTTTACATTTTACTTAAAATAGTTTTTCTTCACACACACACACACACACACACACACACCCCTACTAAAACAACACACCCACAAAAGCAATTTGTGACATGTAAATAAGCAAAAACGTTATTTCTACCTCATCAGGCCAACAATGAAGTGGGTCTTAAAAAATTAATTTAATCCTAGTTTAAAATGAACTAGGCTATTTTGCTACCTCAGACTTAATGACGAATGGCCATGTCACTTTACTAAAATGATTGACGTAGTGCAGAAGCCATACATTTACTGATATATAGCTACAACTATATGTATTAAAAAAGGTTCCAGGCAATATCAGTCTCGATATTTCTGCTTGTTCAACCTTCAGTGGCCCCTTAGGAAACAAGGGCCGTAAAGCATTTCTGTGGTACGACTTGCAGCCAGCTCTGGGCTTGGTAACTGTACCAAGGGCATGTGCTGCTCTTACCACTCTCCTGTTTCCCCAGGGGCCACGGTACCGATCTTGCACTCAGTCCATTCCTCTGCTTCACACCTTTGCCTCTGTCCACATCTGCCATGCTCTCTGGACCACACCTAGACTGCTGGGCGGGTCTCCTGCTTGGCTGTGTGGTCCTCCTCTCATTTTAGCATCAGTCCAGTGACAGGCTGACCCCAAAGCACAGTTTTATTACGTTGTTTCATCAAAAGCTGACATTCTTGCCCGGCCAGCATGGCTCAGTGGTCGAGTATCTACCTATGAACCAGGAGGCCATGGTTCGATTCCCAGTCAGGGCACATGCCCGGGTTGCATGCCCGATCCCCACTGTGGGGCATGCAAGAGGCAGCCAATCAATGTTTCTTTCTTATCACTGATGTTATTTCTCTCTCCCTTCCTCTCTGAAATCAATATAATATTATATTAAAGCTGGCATTCTCTCCCCCCATAGCCTTCTGTTTGAACTTAAGCCTACTCCCCCACTCCAAATTTCTCCAAACTTATTTCCTACTATGTCCTGATACTATTTTCATCCCCCTTGGTACTGCCATTCACGCTCACCCCTGCTTCTCTCCCCTGTTTGGGAGGGTGGCGGTGGGGTGGGGGGTGGGGGGAGCAGTCTGTCCACATCCGTCTCCCCCGCTGTAGCCCAGTTTGCATTCTATTTCTTCACGAACTCTTCCCTACTGCACTGGTTCACACTTCCATGTCTCTTAGCCCTTTGTCATTGTCTATGTCATGTTTTCGACTTTCTCACCAAATAGAGGATATGAACCTCAAGAACAGGGGACCTCGTCTCCTCTGCATTCTGACCGAGCTGGCACTCAGAGATGCTCCGCGACCACACGCTGAACACCACAGCCTTGCATTAGTGTCCAGACTCAGTAAGTAGACTGGCAGACTGGATGTTTGCCAAGCAAGTAAATTTTATATGTATTTCTATAGACTAAACATAAAGTATATAGATACCTATATCCCTGTATTTATAGAAACCCTCCAGGCAAAATGTCCACAGACTTAATCTTGCTCTCTCAGATCCCTATATTGATGCCTAAATTGCTCTAAATATAGTTTGAGGAAGCCATTAAGCAGAATCCATTATACCATATAAACAATTCAAAATTGTACATGTCACCAAATTAGCCAAGCGATATCAGCATGAAACTGCAAATACAACTTCATAAAAAGCCAAGTCATTATTCCTTTTTAAAATAAAGTAGGGCTGTAGCCAGTTTGTCTCAGTGGATAGAGCGTCAGCTAAGGGCACGTACCTCCATTGCAGGCTCGGTCCCTCGCCCAGTCGGGTAGCATATGAGAGGCAATCTATCAATGGGTCTCTCTCACATTGATGTTTCTCTCTCTCTCGGTCTCTCCCCCTCCGTTCCACTCTCTCTAAAAATCAATGGCAAAAGTTTGTAATGGTCTTTATTATCCATGAATGAGTGAGATCATGTGGTATTTTTCCTTCATTGACTGGCTTATTTCACTTAGCATAATGCTCTCCAGTTCCATCCATGCTGTTGCAAATGGTAAGAGTTTCTTCTTTTTTACAGCAGCATAGTATTCCATCGTGTAGATGTACCACAGTTTTCTAATCCATTCATCAAACTGATTGTCAAACTGCAGTGGGAAGGCCAGAGAGGGTTGGGGGGCAGAAGGGAGGGGAGTAAGAGATCAACCAAAGGACTTATATGCATACATATAAGCATAACTAATGGACATAAGACACTGGGGGGTAAGGGAGGGCAGGGATTGTCAAGGGCGGGGGGTGGGGGAAGGACACATATGTAATACCCTTTGTAATACTTATTATAATATTTTTTTAAAAAAAGAATAAAAAAAATCAATGGCAAAATCCTTGGGTGAGGATTAACAAAAAAATAAGGTAGAGATAGGTCTTCAACAATTACTTAAACAATATGCTCTGATAACATTTTACTAGCTAAAGCCTAGGAGCATTTACATTTTTAAAGCTATCAACATTTTAAAGGTATGTCACTAGATCATATTATTTCAGACTCACGAGACTGGGCCATTTCTTTTCTATGCCACTCTAATAATTTCAAGGAAAAGTATTCTTTTCTATTGCTACCAAGAAGCACCTTTGTATTCAAGTTTCTTAGTTGTCATAGTGACTATATTTTTAAATCAACCTAAATAAATGCGTTATTGCAGACAGAATGTTTCAGTGCTGGCAAACTACAATAACAGGTTTTCCCCAATATAGATTTGCCTCACGGTCACCCATCACCTGCTCGATCATGTCAGGTGTGTGCTGGGAAAGGAGGGGGAGGCATTCACAATTCCAGTAGGCACAGGAGAGGCAGTGTTATTGTGGTAAGTTTACACAGTGACAGATGATTACTAGAATTAGTGGGGTGATCACACTATAGGGTATAAAAATGTTGAATCACTACACTGTACACACCTGAAACTAATGTAGCCAATATAAGATTGTGTATCATTTATACTTAAATAAAAAAATAAAGAAGAAAAGAAAAGGCAGTGTTTACCTACACTCCAGCACTACTTCTGAATAAGAATTCTGATATCCATCCTGCCACAAATCTCTCAAATAGTTGGACAATACAAAAAGCACCGGGAACATGAAGGCTCTTTTCTAAATCCAAAATTTAAAATGAAATAGGCACTATGAAGATTTGCTATAATCGTTAACCAAATAATTCTTTCTGTCTATAAACTTAGACTCCACCCCCCGACCCATTCTATTTTTCTCATTTCCTGCTAAAACCAAATCTTTCCCCTCTGAAACTACTTAAATTTCTTTAGGAATGTCTGCTTCCTACCTGGAATAGAGTTTAGGAAACGCTTACCATTATCATTTAGGAAACTGTAACATTACACCTTTGAAATAATATTACCTGATACAGCTCCTCACTCCCGGGGACATTCGATCCTTCAGGATTGCTCATCGTTGTGTGCCCATGTCACGCTGTCCAGAGTAAACCTCCTAAAATGCAACTTTGATCCTTGCAGGTCCTCCACGGCAACCCAAAGCCCCGCCGATGAGGTTTATCCTTTGGAAATGCAGTGGACACTGTGCAGGATCTTGCCCTTGTCTAATTTTTCAATTTAAAAAATCTCCACTCAACCAGACATACATACTTACATCATTATGCTGGCCATTCCAAAGCCACATGCATTTCTGTCAGAACCCCCTTCCCTTCCCCTTTTTACCCATTAAATTAGACCACAATTTCTCAGCGAGCATGATGTTTTGGACCAGACAGTTCTGTGTTGTGGAGGACTGCTCCCCGCACTGTAAGATATTTAGCAGCATCCCTAGGCTCCACCATTATATGCCAGTAGCACACTCTACCCTTCCTGCAAATATCCCCTCGGGGCCAAAATTACCTCCAGTCCAGAACCACTGAATCAGATAGTCACTGAATCCCTAGATACTCTCAATACTCAATGACCTTTATGAGCCAAATTCACTGCACATAGGTTACAAGGTCACACGACTCAAACCACAGCAACTCTCCCAAGCAAATCATGAGTATTTCCCTAAAAGCAGCCATTTTAGGTCAAGAATGGGGAAGCTCACAGCTCTTATATTGCTCTTATATAGGACAATAACCCACAACTCAGACATATCTTAGGCCCTAGTGTTAGGGTTTTAATGATAAACATGCTAAGAGACATGAAGACAGAGCTGCACAGAGACTGGGAGCCATGTGCAATGAATAGGAGCCAAGCATCTATAGGTGCTCAGGGACAGAATGATCCATCAGAAGACACCTGAGACAGAGGGTCTACAGTAGTCGACGGGGTACAGAATTGCTGATGTAATTTTGTTTGCTACAGGTCTAATTATGAACCTGCATGGCTCCCTATAATCCATACTCTCCTATGTCTCCTAAAATATGTCAAAAAGATAGAGGATCCAACTTGAAAATGGTTCCACTGACCAAATCTAGGACATCTTGAGCCACAAAATAAATGATAGTGAGGAATTATAACCACCCACAGAATAAAAGAAACACACTCTGTCATTTAAGGGTGAATGTAAGTTTTGGGGCAAGTCTAGGAAGCTAATCAGAGCCAAGCCTAAAGTAAATAATCATACCATAAACAGGTCCCCGGGAGTGAGAAGCTGTTTCAGGTGAATAATTATAGAGCGGTGACACTGATCTTCCTTTGAATCTTAGAAAATAGTTCCGAGAGTTTAAAAATGTCTGGGTCAGCCCTAGCTGGTTCTCACTGGATAGAGCGTCGACCTGGGGACTGAAGGGTCCCAGGTTCGATTCTGGTCAAGGGCATGTACCTTGGTTGCAGGCACATCCCCAGTAGGGAGTGTGCAGGAGGCAGCTGATCGATGTTTCTCTCTCATTGATGTTTCTAACTCTCTATCCCTCTCCCTTCTTCTCTGTAAAAAAAAAAAATCAATATATTTTTAAAAATGTCTGGGTCAAAGGCAGCCTCAGGGGGTAAGTACACAGTCATATCCAAGGGGTCTAACTGAAGCCAAAGGGTGACAGTTCTTTGGACGTGCTCTGAAACACTCCTGCATAACGATAGTGCCATATACCTACCGTGGGGTGATCGTGAGAATAAATGACAACATGTGTCAACAGTCTGCCAACAATTGTTGGCACTACGGATGCACTTTCCCATCATTAAAAATCTTTAATGACTTTCCTCGATGCATAAGCACGAATCTTGCCTCCTCCAATACTATAATGCGGTGGTGAAATGAATATATTTAAATCAAATTTAGATTTGTATTTTCTGACTCCAATGCCTATAGTCAGTTCCTCAGGGCACAAATCATACTGGCCCAAACTCTCTTTACTTCTGGAAGTTCTCAAGAACTGACTTAGATACTGGTGCTGCTTTAGTAGGAACGCTCTGAAAGTGAAAACCAGTTTTAAAACTTCCAAAAAAGTTTATGACTTCTACACTTTTTATCTACATGTAAAAATCTGGACTACTAGATTAAGTGAAAAGACATAAAATGTTAAAATTTGGATTCAGTTACCTAACTGGGCTTTTACAAGTTTCCATTTACACAACCTCTGGTTTATTTATAAAAAGAAAACTTTTTAATTTGCAGTTTCACAATGGCATGTGTCAGCCGTAATCTTTTACCCCTGAAAATATATCCCATAAGTGATCCTAAAGATTAGGTGTTTAATAAACTTAATCCTTCAGAAACACAACCATGTAACTAATGTCAGTTTTAATATGTACCAATACACAGGTATTTCAAAATCTCCCATAACTCATACTTACAATGGCATTTTCATGACTTAGCATGTGGGGAGAGCAATATTTTCAAATACAATCAAATGTCTTTATGCTCACATTTAGAGAAGCTTGCCATACATCATTACAAAAACATTTTTTAAATAAAACTCACTATTTCAAGTCTTAGGGAGAGTCTGGAGTACATAAGGAAAAAAAACACACCAAAAAAACAGAATGTTCCTTTTGGGTAAGTGTTGCTTCATTTCTAACAGCCGTCAGCTCAGAGAATTAAACTTCTGTGGAGGCGAACCTCTAATGACTACAGAGTCTTCCAACACTCTGTGCTGGGAGTCTGGCAGCTGCATCACACGACAATTAAAAAGTCCTAAAAATATAGCGAGAACATTCGTGGAGGCTCATTTCACTGTTTGAAGTGTGGTGTTCTTCCTTACTTAAAAAAAACACCCACAAACAAAAACCTGCAAGAGGTTAATTTTCAAATCTGGAAAATTGCGCAGGGTTACTGAAGAAACCAACACAGACTCTAGCAGCACTTCTCCCCTCGCCCCCCAAGGAATTTTCAGTTTAGATTCAATTAACTCCTTCTCTATGAGGCAGCACCCTAAGAGGGTGGAGGACCACGGTTAAGCTTAACTTTTGCTCTAAAGAAGTCAATGACTACAAGGCTGAAAATGTACTCTTCCCCCCAACTAAAAGAAACAGTAAAAACAGGCCAAAGCAGAGGTCATTAAATTTGCACTGTGATCTACAAACAAGCTGATTGTACACAAGATTTTGAGTCAGGCTTTACTTGCAAGAAAAGCAGCACAGATTTCAACCGGTTCTATAAAATTAGCAAGCTGGACTAAATTTCCTACATCAGTTGTACATATAATACTGTACTGACTTTGCACCTGTCCTTGTTATTACCATGAAGCATGATGAGTAAATGACCCTTTCATGAAGCCCAATAAAACGTGTAAAGTAACATCATATACTGCACATAGTGGTAGAAATTGGGATTAGCAGACATTCATGATATTTTACAAAAACAACAAAACAAATCTAAAATTTAGTGGTGACCCACCAAAAGCCATCAATTAACTTTACAAAGTATCCATTTCAAGTAATCTTGACTCAAAATATCACAAAGCAAATGTTACCTGAATTTACTAAATATCATGGGATTTTTGGCATCTACAAAGGTTAGAAAGCAAACATTAACTGAAGCATTAGGTTTCTTAGTTCACAATTAAGGCCACATAGTTTCATAATGTGGGCTATTTGTTTTAAAAGTTTCCTTTTTGTTCTCCCTAGTGAGCTTAACGTTTTCAAGACTAGTCCCAAGCACCAGCCTCTGGCATAAAACTGATACACAGGTTAACTGGCTTTTCTTATCAAACTATTTTCTAGAACAGAAAGTAGCAAAGGTAGAAGTGATAAGAGGAATACATGCAGGTGGGTTTCAATTTCACAGAATGTGTATTTTCCACGCAACAAATTAAGCATGCACATTGTACCTACCTGTCACAACTAACCCTTACTAGTCTCTCCAGCTATGGAAATTCCGGGGCACCTGGCCGTGGTGTTGCCAACGAGGACAACTTCTTGTCTACAGCTCTGATAATATCTCTCAAGCCCCCAAATACTTAAAAGTCTCTTCTAGTAATTAACCTTTAAGAATCTATCCTAAGGAAATGATCCAAGGCATGTTGAAATCTATAGGCAGAAAAATGACTAGAGACTAAAAAAATGAAACACTGGAAATCCAAATGTCGAGCAATAGGTTAAATAAATTAGGATGCTTCTAGCCAATGGAATAGTATTCAGTCACTTAAGTATGAAATATGAAGATTACGTAACATGGAAGAATATGATTAATAAATGGGGGAAAACAAGATACAGGATTACACAGAAAAGCCACATTATATAAAAACTATGTGTACATATATATTTAAATTGCATTTACAAAACTGTTATTGGTGATTCCCTTTAAGAAGTAGAATGAGGTTTGGAAAGAAGAGCAGATGTGAAAAGAAACTTTTCACTTTTTGTATTTCTCTGAATCGTTTCAATTTTTCCAGTAGAAATGCACTGATTTTACTTGCACAGTTGTCTCTTTAGAAAAAAGAAAACAAGTATATGAAAATAAATAGATAGAAATAGTTATAAAAAGTAGTAAAATGGAAAGACTGTGTATTTCTTTCTATATTTTCTAAACTTTCTGCGATGTCATAGTCTTTAATTTTTAAAAATTAAATCTTTAAATAACTAACAGTTATTTTTTGGTCAAGTATATAATCATTCCTTGACCTACTTTTTCATGTTTCAGATCCTACTCAAAGAATAATCTTACCACATTTAGATAACCCCCAGATAAAACTGCATCACTCTAAAGCAGTGGTTCTCAACCTTCTGGCCCTTTAAATACAGTTCCTCATGTTGTGACCCAACCATAAAATCATTTTCGTTGCTACTTCATAACTGTAATGTTGCTACTGTTATGAATCGTAATGTAAATATCTGATATGCAGGATGGTCTTAGGCGACCCCTGTGAAAGGGTCATCGACCGCCAAAGGGGTCGCGAGAACCGCTGCTCTAAAGCCCCCAAAAAATGTTTTTGAAATAAAATAATCCGATTAGTTATTTTTCCTGTCCCTCCTTATCACTGATGACCTTCACAAAGCCTGTCTACAGAGGGCTTAGAGCACAGCTGTGAAGAGTGGTGGTTGGGGAAAGGGGGGAGGCCTAGAATCATACTTCCTGGGTGTGAATCCAGCTCCCCCAGCAGTGTGATTTTGAACCGGTTACTTGATTTCTCTGTTTCAATTTCCCCAAATGTAAAATAGGAATTAGAACACCTAGCTCTCAAGGTGATTGTGAGGATGAGTGGAGACGGGTAATAGAAATCATTATCAAAATGCCTAACATAGGAAGCTACTAACGTTTTATCTATTAGCTAATTAGGCTGCTAGCTATTATTCTCAGCATTGTAAAATTCATATGTAACAAAATATATATTTTAATAATTACTATTATAACCACTGAAAAATACATTTATAACGAAAATGAAATGAATTTAACACAATCTTTACGCTCCATATGTTACGCCAGCTTAGGCACCAAAAGAATAAATAAGGAAACCAGAGTTCACAGTGATGTCATTTTTATCTCACCGACACCTTAAGCATCTATTCTGCTAATTTTCAATTGCAGTAATTATGAACAGGATTTTTGTGTTTGCCTCCAATTTCCCATTAAAAGGGAAAATATATGATTAAAGGTTTGGGGAAACTGCTTATACAATGGATCCCAGAATGGCAAAACACAAACTTTACTTCAACAAAGTTCTTCCTTCTTTCTTCCCACTCTTTGAAAAGAGGTAGGTGTTCATTAAATTAAAAACAAAGATTAAGCCTCCCCCGACCTTTTCTGCTTGGATCAGGGATCAAAGAACAAATTGAATGTTTTCTGCCTTTCTTTTACCTGGACTTCCTGCTATACTAGGGGGAAAAATCCCACTATAGTTCCTCTGTAGTCCATTGATTCCTGATTGAGATAATTTTCCATTACTTGAGATAGATCAGGGTGAACCACGCTTCAGAGGTATGAAGGTATCTAGTCAGACAAAACACAGTTGTCTGAATTTCTACTATCCAAAAACATAAAATAAATCCATGCATTGGGAGCAACATGAGGACTAAAAATCAAACTCTGTCCTCATCTATGTCAAGGAAATATTATATCGGGATTAAAGGAACTGTAGAAAATATTTATAAATAGATCTCAACCATTTGATTTCTATGTAGCAATTTTTGAGAAGAGATTGCTTTAAATAAGAATGGTTGGGTCATTACAAAGAAATGAACCTTTACTAGAAACTGACGCCAGAAAAGTTAGCCAGGTACAAAATAAATATATTTATATCATGCTACCCATGAAACAAACTTTCTGAGAAGTGAGGACGGAAACCTTCATAGACCGTAAGATGACTGGTAAGATGGAGGCACTCCATGATCCCCAAGGAGAACCCGCCGCACGTGGGCATCCGAAGGCTGGCAGTGGTCCCAAAGTCTGGAAGTGTTTTACCCCCAAAGCATCAACTGCTAGCAATTTCTGAGTCTGTTTTGCCTCTGCCCATGACAAGAATCAACTTGTTCCAAAATTCCACTAAATATGTTTCTTTTATGTTAAAACTCTGCTGTTTCTGGGAAAGCTAAAAGTTAGAATTTTTTACACATGTGGACAAAAGCTATATTTGGACCTTTCAGTCCCTTAACAGAATAAAGACATTTTTAAAAAGAACTCCCCTGCTGCAGTTTATTATAAGAAACTCACCCTGACTTTTGAAATTTAAAAAAGTAAACCTTGTTGTCCTACATAATGCCTTTAATGTAAAAGTTCAAGGTTCCATTTGTAAAAAGAAAACAAAAGTAAAGCATTTAATTTAAATTAATTGCAAGTTTAAAAAGTTATTGAAGAGAATAGTCATGACTTCTATTTATAGATCCTTTTTTCTAGTCACCCCATATATAAATGCATAGGTTGTGTATTTCTTTAAAAATTGATGCTCATCACATCAGTTTAAGTATTAAATATTTAAAACTCCATAAAATCATCATTTCTTAGACTTTCTTTAAATACATGTAAAACCATCCTTAATTGCCTGTGAAGCTGTACTTCCCAACGACATGTCAGCCCTACACAACAAAGACAAATAAATGGAAATCCAGGACAACAAAGACCATAAACCATGGCATTCCAACACACCTGCCTCAATGAGATAAAAAGTGCACAGACAGGCTATGGGGAAATCTGTAAGTACTGAAATAAAGTTTAGCATGGGCCTCGTTGATAAAGTTAACATTCAAACAAGTGTCATCTCCTTTTGAATCACTTCACTTACTTTACACCTGGTTTTCTGAATCTCAGCACCATTTACATTTTGGACCCCTGAGAATTATGTTGTGTCTGTTGTCTGTCTGTCCTGTGTACTGTAGGATACTGTAGATAACAGCATCCTGGCTTCTACCCACTACGTGCCAGTAGAATCCTCATCCCCAGTTGTGGCATCAAAACATGACTCCAAACTCCACTAACTGTCCCATAGAGCACAAACATACCCAGTTGAGAGCCACTGCTCTACACGAAAGCAAACCCAAAGGTTAAAATGGATAAATCCTAACATTTGATTTTATTTGAAGTGATTTTACAAGAGACACAGAATACGTGAGTTAGTTGTACTAACCACGTCAGGCCTTGTAAATTGAGTCAATACCACTAGGAAGACGTGACTATCCATTTTGACAGAAAAGACTCAAGGGACATTGTGTTACCAGCATAAATGCTACTAGCACATGCCACACCATTCATTGCCCCTTCAATCGGGAAAGCTTTTAAACCCATAAAAAAGATAACCAGGGCCCCTTAAAACTCTAACATGGGTATCAGGAATGGAATCGGTGACTGCATAATGAACTGCCTAGAAACTGTTTATCTCTGCTTGTGTCGAAGATCAGATCAATTTAAGATGAAAACGACCAATCTGAGTAGGAAAGAACATAAAAAAGTTGAGGTAGATGGCCTAAAATTTTGTGCAGGAACAACTCATTAGCAGATCCTACTTCTTTTCTCATTCCTCTCTCTTCACCTAAGCAAAGCTGTCCTTTCCTTGAGAATTTTCAGAAAGCAGATAGTTTTACATGCCCCCTAAAAAAAATCAATTTGTAAAGTCAAATCAGAACAAACAATGCCCATTTAAAGATATGCATTCATCTTAAGCATAAGACAAGTTTCTTATGCTACTTCAAAGCAAGATTTAATGTCTTCTTTATAACATATCAACCACACAACAGACATGAAGTTTTAAATAGCAAGTCTATCTAGAGAACAGATGTTGAATCAACGCCAAGAAGACTATAGCTTTGAAGGATACCTGGCACTCCGAAAATACAGTATCCAAAACTGTGCCTATGAAAACCAAAATCTAATTGTTCCAAAGAAATCTTATCTGAAACTTTTTAAAAAATATCTCTTCTCTTTGTACATGGGAAATCATGTTTAGACCTAAACAGTGACAAAAGTGATGCTTGTAACATTTCATAGCCACATGCCAAAATTTCAAGGATTAACTCACAATGTTTTAATTTCCACAATCTGATTGAAATCGGTCTTTGTTTTCTTTCTCAGTGCTTGAGTTTTTGCTTTTAAACAGACATGAGGAAGAAGTAGTAGAAATCACAACAGCAAGTACTAGGTTTCTGATGGCAACTATGATTGTGTTTCCTTCTGAATTAGCTTTTTAAAAAAATTTTTCCTCTACTTTTCTTTCTTAACACAAAATTGAAACCATACTACAGAGTTTATTTCTTGCCTTTTTCACTTAACATTTCCCCATGTCTTTAAATTGCCCCCCAAACAATTTTTAAAGGCCACTCCTATGAATGCTATGATAATATTATTTAACTGTTTTCTATTTTAGGGATTTTAAATTGTTTTCAATCTTTTGATCTTATTGCTGGGATGAATTCTCATGCATAATTATGTTGGCATCTCAGGTTATTTAGGATAAGTTAAATTATTAGTTCAAATGGAAAGGACATTTGTATAGTACAAAACAAACTGCTTTCCATAAAGATTATGAAATTTACACTTCCATCATTCATTGAGAATGCCAATTAACTGCATATCAAAATATAATGGACATTTTCTTTTTCAAAAACATGTCAACTTTAAATATAAAAACCATATCATTGTTTTCATGCATATTTATTTAGTGAGACTGTGCTGTCTTATACTTAGTATTTATAATTCTACCTTTTCAAACTGTCTCTTTGGTGTTTGATTCATTTTGCCATTGCAGTGTTAAGGTTTTTTTCATATTAAACTATTATGATTTAATGTAAAAACATATAACCCTTGCTTATAACATCTAGAAAGTTTTGATTTTTATGTTGTCTAACCAACCTTTTCCTTTGTGATCTTCCCACTATGTGTATGCTTAGAAAATCCTTTCCTATGTCACCATAACTATTGACATCTTTTCCTTTAGTTCTTTGGTTTCATTTTGACATCAATATTTTTAAAACACCTGGAATTTATTTTTGGTATAGTATGAGAATGGTGATTTAATATCTGGTAGCATGAGAGCCCATTAATCATTATTTCCAAAATTTTCCTGCCTATTTTTCCAGATTAACTTTTAAAATCACTTTGTCATGTGTCCCTCCCCCTGCTTCCCCCAAAATCATTTAGATTCTTATTGAAATTGCAATTAAACTATAAATAAAAATCAGGAAGAATGTATAGAAGAATGTTGAATACTGCTGCTATCAGGCATCCTTACCTGATTATCATAGAAATACTTCCAGTATCTCATTTGTATACCAATTACACAGACCTTTTGTTTCAGAGAGGATTTTTTAGTCTGTTAGGGAATTCTCCATTTTTATTACTAAATCCCTAATTGAACTTAGATTTTGTATTCTATCAAGTGCTTTTGTGATATCTTTTTGGGGATTATGTGTGCAATAACTTTATCTTCTAGATCCCATGTATTAACAGGTTTCTTAACAATAAGCCATCTTTTCATTCCTGTCATAAACCCTACTCATAGCAGTGTATTATTCTTTAATATGTTGATTTGGGATTGCTAGTGCTTTAGTCAACATTTCTCCATATAAATATTTCTAGTCTGGAGTCTTTTTGAAGATAATTTTTTTTTAGATAACTATTAAAATTCCAATGTTACTATTTCAATTAGACATTCAACTTCTTTATTTCACTTAAAATTTCCCTAAAAACATTCATTTGGAGATTTCCAAATAAGTTTCAATTTTTAAAATCTCATCTGCATATACTGTTTATATGCCACTTAGGTTTTCTAATTTGGCATACTTACGATTTTCTTTTCTTTTGTTAGGCATCTTAAATATCTGTCTCTAGAGTTCGTATTTCCCCTGTGTCCACCAAGAATTAGCTATTTGACTTATCAAATCTCCCTTTTTCCTTGTGGTCACTTTCTTGCAGAATAAATCAACTTGTAAAGTGGCTATTCCCAGTCATCTGAACCTGTTTTGGGGCAGGCTGCCTTTTAATCATTAATTTAATTAATTAGAGAAGTCATAACTTCATTAAACTCTACTGGAATTTTTAGAACCTATTTTTAAAATTTTGTTAATGATCCAGGAAGCAACGTAGTAACTAGATCTGGTCTTAGAAAACTATTTTTTTTCCCCTGCCAGAAGACACTGCTCCAGTGTTTAGTATTATTCATTTTCAGTACTACATGAGCCAAACACTTCAAAATAAATTCTTTTCAAGAGAAGAAACAAAATGAAATGAAGAAACAAAGTGAATACTGGAAACTATGTTTATACAATGTAAATATAAACAATTTAACCTTATTGAAACTAGAGAAAATACACTTCAGAAACCACATGTTTCTTTTTAGGAATGATAATCTGATTGTGGCAAAACTCAGTATTTGTGTAACTGCTATTCATGCGTACTTGCAATTTGCCCAATTTTTTTTAGCCCATTAGAGTTCCTGGTATATTGTTACCATAATTTGGCATGCATTTCCCTGTGTAATTTATGTATTTTTTTCAGAAATGCTGATTAATTACCTCCATTCTTCCCTATGAAATACATATGGACATTCTCATGAAAATATTTTCCTTTAAATGCATTTTCCATATTATACATGAGTGGGGAGGAGAGGCTTTGCTAAAAAAAAAGTTAAATATCTTTAATTTTTACTTCTGTGGCTTCCCCAAACCCATAATGACTCTACTAGTCATTAGGTGTTCTTATTCTTAAGTAGAGAACATCCCACTTACTGTAGGAAGCCTCTTCAACGTACACTTTTCCCTCACAAGTTTACATTTCCCTTCCAATGACCATAAGAAGTATAGATTTCTCTCTATATAATTTTGAGACATTTGTGTAAAAGAGACAGGTGGGCCGCTTACAACTTTTATGATAAAGGCTAATTCATACACACGCAAGCACGCGCGCGCGCGCACACACACACACACACACACACACACACACACACTACTAAAATATCTAGCAGATACAAAGCTCATATTGTCACACATGTAACTGCCACGGTACAAGGAGAATTTAAAAGTAAGATGGGGAGCGGGGGGCTAAGAATCACCGTACCTGCTTTCCGTCCAGGGTGCAGAGCCTCTTGACCACTCCTGAGTCTAGTTTAATGGCTTCGGTGATATCGGTTAAGACTTGTTCAAAGGAATGAGCGGTCTTCTTATTCAGAAGAATCCGCACGGCTTTTCTAGGCTTCACTCCGCTTCGAATCACAGTCACCAGCTTGGGTTTGATGAAATCTTTACTTTCCTTCACTTCACTTTTCACCGAGGTGGGAGCAGCCGAGGCTCGGGCGGTCCCACCCTTGATGTTCACAGACCAGTTCGGATTAATGTTTTTGGTGTAATCAACTTTACGAAATGGTTCGTTCGATGCACACACGTAACTCTCACCTAAAAAGCAAACATCGGTTTTATTAGCATGATTTCCCCACCGTGGAAGAACAAATGCTGGACACCCACTGAACGAACCCCTAAACTGAGCAGGTTCACTGAAAGGATCCATGCCCTTCTCTGGCACTCTCCCCACCCTCCCTTTGTTTTTAATAGCATCTAGGTTGGTATTGGGAACAACATGCATCACAAAGTGAAAATCACTGGACAAAGAAACAAGAAAGATCAGGGTTTTGTTCTGATCCAAAGTGTCTTCCCGGAAAATTTCTCTGCAATCTGGGTCTCAATATCATTGTCTGTAACATGAAGTTGTTGCCACAGATGAATTCTGAAGTATCCTTAGTTCCAAAGTCTATTAACTAATTTAATTTTTAAAGAATTTCATCTGGAAGAAATAATTATATCACAAAGTAATATAGTCATATAAATAAAACTATTTTCCTTCTTCCAATTATAGATTTCAGTCATAATCAAAGAATGATCACACAACTTCACATAACTGACTAAATTATATTCAGTTATAGGATCATTTACTCAATTAATGAAGCACCACAAAAAGCAAGAAAAGTTTTGAAAGCTCAAAGAAGCATACCTCAGCATTTTTCTTTAATTAAAGAATGTAGATTTAAAAATAATTAGTTTAAATAGATAGCCCTTTCTATATCTATTTAAATGGGAAAGATATTAAGTAGTTAAAATGATGTGTTCATCACACACAGTCTTCTGCTCAATTTTTATTAAGAAAAACATAAAAACTATACTATGTCAATTGATTTACTGAGTAAATGTTCATTAAAGTTGCAAAATTATGTTTTTTTAAATGTGTTTTATTGATTTTTTTACAGAGAGGAAGAGAGAGGGATAGAGAGTTAGAAACATCGATGAGAGAGAAACATCAATCAGCTGCCTACTGGGGATGTGCCCGCAACCAAGGTACATGCCCTTGACTGGAATCAAACCTGGGACCTTTCAGTCCACAGGTCAAAGCTCTATCCACTGAGCCAAACCGGTTAGGGCCCAAAATTATATGTTGA
The DNA here is from genome assembly GCF_000147115.1 of Myotis lucifugus. Classification (NCBI taxonomy): domain Eukaryota; kingdom Metazoa; phylum Chordata; class Mammalia; order Chiroptera; family Vespertilionidae; genus Myotis; species Myotis lucifugus. Next base: position 18,786,111 of record NW_005871049.1, on the reverse strand, counting down.
AAAATAATATATTTTGATTGAACAAGCATAATTATATGTTTAAAAATAATTTTTCTTTTGGGAGATTCAGAAGCCACCAATTATTTTAATCTTAACTTTTTGGCATATAAAATAAAAGGGTTACAATCTAAGAATTTCTCTAAGATATCTTCTAACTCAAAAAGAAGCCATTATTTTTTCACCCATTCTGTATAGTCTCATTCTTAATATTATAATGATAGAATACAACCCTTAAATGCTGTGAATGCTTAAAACAAAAATAACCAAAATACTGAAGAAGTCCTGAGGAAAACCTATTAATAAATATATTTAATTATTATCAGGATGCTGTTTAAATCCCGATTACTGGAGAACTTAAAGACTTCCAAAGGCACATGAACAATTCAGTAACAGATTGGACATATAAGAGGGCCTAAAAAGAGGAGGTATAATTGGGTCCCTGTCCAAGAAATCTGGGGGATGGGTCATAGGCTTTAATGCTGCATCCACAACAGTAGTTTGAAGTCCAGCCCAATCATCACCATTTAAAGATTTTTCATCTCTGTAGGTTTATCTAAATCATTGTTCATAGTGTAATCATCTGGGAAAGTGTCACATAATTTCAAAATAGATATGAATTTAATAAAATAGAACCATATAGCATATGCATGATTAATAAGCAAAAATAAACAATTATGATTTTGCTTTAACTTTATAGAGAAAGCAACTCTCACACTGAAAAGCTCTTACTAATTTTACCTATGATAAAAATTAAATCGTATGTTCTGATCCAAAATACTACAATAAAAAAGAGGAACCTCAGCAAGAAAAGGTGATTTTCTTTTTTTAAGATCAGAGAGAAGTCAGCTGGAGAAAAGCCTGTCCCAATAGAAAGAGAAAAAGACACTGGGAAAAAGAAACAAGAAATATTTAATATGTCAAATTTTCTTGATCAATGTAGTCCCTGCACAGTCGACATATTAACCAGGAGAGCTGCCTTTTAAATCTTTCTGTATTTTGCCTCTTTACATGGGTGCCGAATATCAAAATGAAAATAGGCAAAGGAAGCCTGTCTTTTAATTTGTTTTTGTGTGGTTACAGATAAATTTTCATTCTCTCCTCCTCTCCCTTCCTTCATGTTTCTATTTAAAACTCCTAGATCAGTTCCATAATAACTATGTATAGTTTTGAACCAAGGCTGGCCAGTGCCTGCTAGAGAGAGCCTTACCCCTTCTCCACATCCACAGGATAAATAATAATTCATAGGGTACTCTTCTGTTAAACCTAGATTGACCTTCACAATATGCACTGAATACCTACTATGCACCAGCTCGTGTGCTAGGTGCTGACATGATATCAAACCTACTTTGGCATCCTTGGCACTCAACATTTCAACACGGCTGTTCAGGACATGGTTTTGAGGTTAGCTTTGTGTTTCTTTATACTGGGCACATAAAACCCTACACAGTATAGATGTCATACCTTGATAACAATACCACCACAATACCCAGGCCAGCTTCCCTTGTCATGTCCCCACCCAGACCAAACAATCTGATTGTAATCTTGTCACTTACATAGATTTGCCTATGGCGAGAGCTTTGCCTATGTGCTGACAAAAGAATTTAAGCTCTTGGTTCCTTGGGCAGTTTCACAATAAATTACTATTCTGTTAGATACTAGACACCTACAAGATTGATTAGAAGCAATGGGCCTCGCCCCAACCAGATTCATGCTACTGTGTGGAGTCTTGTTTAAGATTTGTTACTCCCCTGCCAGCTAGCTTACCACTGCTCCCCTCCTCCCCATCCTGGGGAGCAACTTCACTTCCTACTCAAACTAGTCAGCTAAAAACTTAGGGGCCAGCCTTCTTTCTTTTGGTTCCCTACATACATCTTGACATTGAGTTCTGTCCACTCTATCCTTTAAATATTTCTGAAAATGCCCTTCCTATCTGCCTCCATCACCACCTACTTCCCACCGGGATCAGTGTAAGCATCTTATTTCTGCTCATGCCCAGGAAACATAACAAGTTTTCCAAGTGGAGGTACATTTTATGCTACTAATACAGCTGAAAAAGTGTATCCTGAAATCTCGATATACTGATGAAATACATCATGAGAGAACTTAACTCTTCCCAACATATGGTAATACTGCACTTGCCAAAGCAAGGAAAGGATCTCATTAAAAACTAGTTAAACTAGGATATAAATGTGTAGATACACACACACACAAACACACACACACACACACACACACACACACACTCTGAGTGGCCAGAATATTATGACCAGCCACCCCATCAGTACTTCATTGGGCCACCTTTTGCCTTCAATACTGCAGCGATTCTTCCTGGCATTGACTCCACGAGATGTTGAAAGGTGATGCAAGGAATCTGACACCATGCCTGATGAATAGCACTGTCTAGTTCTGTGAGATTTGATGGTTGTGGAATCAGCTTCCTGATGGCTCTTTTAACTTCATCCCACAAATGCTCAATTGGATTGAGATCTGGTGATTGTGGGGACCACCTAAGCAAGGTAAAGTCTCCCTCGTGTTCTTGAAACCACTCCTACACAATACGAGCACCGTGGCATGGCGTATTGTCTTGTTGGAAGAAGCCATCTTTGGGATACGCCATCAACATGATAGGATGAACTTGATCAGCAACAATACTTAGGTATGTTGTGCTATTCAGACGTTTATAATGATCTGGCCCTCTAGCAACTTCAGCACGAAATTATAGCTAATTTGCCTACAAATGTCACGTGGTCATAATAATCTGGCCACTCAGAGTGTGTGTGTGTGTGTGTGTATCATATATGGATATAAAGAAAATTAAGCAGTCCAGAACTGATCTAACATTCATAGCTAGACTCAATGTGATTTCAAGCTGGTCTGACGCTCACAACCAGACCTATGTTCTCCCATGGGATCTAATCTCACAGAATAGCTATCTCAAACAAAGTCACTCTGAGACTATGATAAAGTGACACAAAAACTAGGCCATTGTGCAATCCACACAATACCAAATATCCCCCTCTCACACTCAATGAATGACTACAACTTCTTTATCAATTACAGCTTTTTCCTCAATCTAGTTTGCTCTCCCTGTAAGATTTAATGAGATACCCAATTATAGAAATGCCATTCCTTTTGACAGCACTCACTACAGAATGAGTTCCTGCTTCCTTAGATCCTCCCTGAAAGTATCCAACTGAAGCCCCAATTCTAAGACAGATCCAACACTCTTCCCGAGACACCCCATAATGTCACCTTATGCCCGTGCATCCTTGATGCAGTGACTAATAAACCCAACCATAGTTGTGTTCTTGGTGGTCCTTGGCTGAAGAAAATTGAGATACACTCTCTTTGATACCAGTTCTTTGACCATAAGATGCTAAGAGGAAACCATTTTGAAAATTATGACATATGAATGCTATATACAAAGAGGATTTGCTTTCTGTAGAGAAAGAGGATGGAGAGAAGCATAAATAGGTTATACCACTTAATTGTTTTCAAGCATGGTATAAAACAAAGTCTTTCAATTTCCTTTTAAGAGTCTCTCCAGAGGCATGGTTATGGCTTTTTCCCATTGACATTTGTTCAAAGAATTTTTTATGACTTTATGTTTAGAAGGTTGACAAACTAAGTGTCCACAGCTGTGTAATACAACCTGGGTATTTCTTAACCATTAATTTTTATCCTTAAACAAATTAATTGACTCCTATTTAAGAGGCAAAAGGCTGTTAAAACCTAGGAACTTGCAAATTTCTTGTTCTCTGAAAACCTTCTTCTCTACAAATATATTTCAGTCTGTGCCAATTTTTCCACCTCCTCTCCCTTTTCAGTGATAAGGATACCCTCCTCCTAGTCATAGTTAAGTCCCTCTACCAGGACTTAGGTGCTTCCCTCTCCTCATACTGAGATATCAAGGGCATTCTTCTTCTCTCCTCCATTAAACTAGACAGTCTTCTCTACAATATTATACACAGTGTCTCTCACACACAGATCCTCCCCTCTCTTCATTCCTCATCTCACTCAACCTAATGGGTTTTTGGCTTCCATTCACTGCCAAGGTAAAAATACACTCCTCATTGGAACCGTAAATGACCCTAAATAGCCAAAGTACTCTTAAGAGGAACAATGTCGGAGGTATACATACTATCTGATATCAAACTATATTGCAAGGCTGTACTAATCAAAACAGCATGGCACTGGCATAAAAACAGACACACAGAACAATGGAACCAAATAAACAGCTCAGACATAAACACAAGCCTATATGGTCAATTAATCTATAACAAAGGAAATGAAGTAAAAACAGTCTCTTCAATAAATGGTGCTGGGAAAACTGGACAGATGTATGCAAAAAAAAAAAATGAAGCTAGACCACTTCCTTATACCATATACAAGGATAAACTCAAAATGGGTTAAAGATTTAAATGCGAGATCTGAAACCATAAAACTCCTAGAAGAAAAAAAAATAGACCCTAAAATATTTGACATTGCTCTTAGTAATATTTTTGGATATGTCTTCTTGGGCAAGGGAAACAAAAAAAAAAAAGTAATCAAATTAGACGACATCAAACTAAAAAGTTTCTGCACAGCAAAGGAAATCAACAAAATAAAAAGGCAACTTACTGAATGGGAGAAGGTACCTGCTTATGGTATATCTCATATGGGGTTAATAACAAAATATATAAAGAATCATACAACTTAACAGCAAAAACCCCCAAACAATCCAATTTTAAAATGCACAGAGGATCTCAATAGACATTTCTCCAAAGAGGACATACAGATGGCCAATAGACATATGAAAAGATGCTCAACATAACAAATCAGAGAAATGCAAATTAAAACTACAGTGATATATCACCTCACGCCTGTCAGAATGGCAGGTCGCTCTGACCCCCACCAATAAATCAACAAACAAGTGTTGGTGAGGATGTGGAGAAAACGGAACCCTTGGGCACGGTTGGTGGGACTGCAAATTGGTGCAGCCACTGTGGAAAATAGTATGGAGATTCCTAAAAAATTAAAAATAGAACTACCATATGATCCAGCAATCCCACTTCTGTGTATTTATCTGAAGAAATCTGAAACACTAATTCAAGAAGATATGTGCATCCCTATGTTCATTATAGCATTATTTCAAATAGCCAAGATATGGAAGCAACCTAAGTGATCATTGATAGATGATTGCATTAACAAAAATCTCTCTCTCTCTCTCTCTCTCTCTCTCTCTCTCTCTCTCTCTCACACACACACACACACACACACACACACGTATTACTTGGCCATAAAAGGAATGAAATCTTGCCATTTGTGACAACATGGATGGACCTAGAGGGTAATATGCTAAGTGAAATAAATCAGAAAAAAACCAACACCATATGATTTCACTTACACTATGTGGAATCTAAAACACAAAATAAATGAACGAACAAAACAGAAACTCAGATACAGAGAACAAACTGATGGTTGCCAAGTGGGAGAGGGGCTGACGGGCTAGGTGAAAAAGGTGAAGGGATTAAGAAATATAAATCAGAAGTTACAAAATAGTCACGGGGAATATAGTCAATAGTGTTATAATAACTACGTATATTGCCAGGTGGGTACTAGACTTATGAGGGGAGGATGATCACTTTGTAAGTTAAATAAATGTTTAATCCCTATGCTGGACCTAACACTAATATAATACTGAATGCCAACTGTAATTGAAAAAAACATTAAGCACTCCTCATCTGTTTTCCCTACTTCCTCACCCAGCATTTGCTCTTAAGCCACTGCAGCGTCACTTCTCCTCCCTGCGCTCCGCTGGCTGAAACAATGCTCACCCTGACCCCCATGTACTTTGCTTAAATGCAAAGCACATCTTTCTAATTTCACTTGATGTTTTCTGAGGGCACTGGACACCACTCATGATTCTCTTCCTGCAGATCCTTTCTCCTTGGCTTCCATGATCTAATTTCTTTTGTTTTACCTCTTACTTTGATTGTCCCCTCTTGGTCTGCTTTTCAGGATCCTTGTCTCTCACCCATCCAGGCATCCCTCACCCCCCTTAGATTCTCCACCCTCTTTGCTTCAACCCCCACCTATACCCAGACGACTCAAACAATGAGGACATCCCCAGCCTAGTCCTTTCTCTTGAGTTCAAGTCATTTACAGAACATTTCTACTAAATAATATATGGATATCACACATGCTACATGTCTAAATATCATGCCCCATCATTGCCATCCTGACCTCAAACTTTCTTCTTCCTGAATTTC
>NW_005871049.1:18764995-18779400 GCF_000147115.1 Myotis lucifugus | reverse complement strand
TCCTCCCTGGATTAGAGTAAACTCCGTGTATCAGGCCTCACCCCCTCATCCACCACAGAGCTGCCACAGAAAGGTTTGTAAAATGTGGATCTGATGTCTCCTGCCTGCTTCCTTGACTTTAGAACACAGGACAAAGTCCTTGGTACATCACACACTTCCAGCCTCATCTTCTGCCACTTTCCCACAGGTTCCCAAATTAGCACCACACCAGTGTATTTGCAATTTCCTTCCAATCTCATCATACCCTCTTAGTCTCATTCCTCCTTATATACCTGAAATGACCTTCCCCCTCCTTCTACCTTGCCTCTATTTATGACTTGTCAGGATTACTTGCCACTGACAAGAAAGTAAAGCAGTAGAGCCTTCACATACTGCTGGGAGGATTGACAACATACATAACATGGGACCCAGAAATCTACCCCAGGAAAGTACCCCAGAGAAATTAATGCACATGGGCACTAGAATATATATTATCTCTCTACATATACATACACATACATGTTCATAGAAGTATTGCAAAAGATGAGAATCAATTCACATTAACCAACCTAGATTATAGTGTGGTCATAACAGTAATGCAAATGAACAAACAAGCTATGTGAAACAATAGTGAGCAAAAGATGACAAAGCACTATATGCAGTAGGAGTCAATTTCTGTAGAGTTCAAAACAGACACCAGTTAACTATTTTGATTATATTTTTGCTACAATGAAGACATCCTAAAGTAGGGGTTCTCAACCTTCTGGCCCTTTAAATACAGTTCCTCATGTTGTGATCCAACCATAAAATTATTTTTGTTGCTACTTCATAACTGTAATGTTGCTACTGTTATGAATCATAATGTAAATATCTGATATGCAGGATGGTCTTAGGTGACCCCTGTGAAAGGGTCGTTCAACCGCCAAAGGGGTCGCAACCCACAGGTTGAGAACCGCTGTCCTAAAGACAAACAAGAGTCAGGCTGTGTTCCCCTGGAAAAGTTGTAGCGGGGAAGAGACCCAGGGAGAGCATCTCAGATACTGGCATACATGGCTGGTAATCATGGAGGTGTTCACCTCATAGTAACTCAATAGGCTGTGCATGTATGTTTTATGAACTTTCTGTAGGTATATGTTTCATAATGTTAAAGTAAAATTTTAAAAATTACAGCATTCTTGGGCACTCTTGTACTGTGAGTTTTCAATGTCAATTTCTCATAATCACTTATTCTTTTTGTAATCCTCAACTGAGGATATGTTTTAATTGATTTTTTTTTTTTTTTAGCGAGAGAAGTAAGGGGAGAGATGGGGGGAGGGAGGGAGGGAAGGAGAGAGAGAGAGAGAGAGAGAGAGAGAGAGAGAGAGAGAGATGTGAGAGATAAACATCAGTGGGTTGCCTCCCATTTGTGCCCTGACCAGGGATCACAACCTAGGTATGTGCCCTGAATAGGAATTGAACCCGCAACCTTTTGATGTACAGGAAAATGCTCCAACCAACTGAGCCTCCAAGCCAGGACTTAAAATCATTTATTCTTTATTTGTCTCTTCCAGAGGTTATGAATAGAGAGTTTTTAAAAATCAGGTGACTATGTTTTATAGGTACAGATGTCCAGGCCTCGCCACAGTTCAACGGAGCCAAAATCACTAGAAAGCGGTACACTAAAACGTAGAGGTAAGGTTTTTAAATTTCACAGGTGAATGTGCAAACAATCCCTCATTGCAAACCATTGCCTAGAATAGCAGCTCCTTGAAAAAACTGACTGCACCTTTTTCATACCACCCACATCTAGCACAGCATCTGGAATGTAATAAGCACTCAAAACATGTTTGTCGAAGTAATGACAAAAATATCTATTTGCAAAACAAACTGATTTGCATTACTTTTCCACAGCATAGCTGTTTACACACGATGACCTGGGAGGCTCAGGGTCAGGCTCCTGAAAGATGTCATGTGTGGTCTGAGACACTTTTAGGTAATGCTAGTCCCACAAAAGGTGACCTAAGCCATACAGGGAAACAAGCAGGACATGAGGACTATCTAGTACCCACCAACATTCTTTTTTCACTCCAAAGCATCAAGAGTCCAGGGTACCTTTTTAGTCCAACAGATGTAATGTCTCTTTCAATTAATGGTATACATATGTGTGTGTGTGTGTGTGTGTGTGTTTATATATAGGTATGTATTATATATACAGACACATAATACATAAGGTGCCCTCAGAAATGTATACACTTTGAATAATTAAAAAGGCAGTATTTATTAAAATACATTTCATTTTCAAAATTTAGCCATCAGCTGTTCAAGTGTGTATATATTTGGGGGGGCACTCTATATATTCTCTATATCTACTTAATAGCTAAATCACAATAAATCCCTCAATATTTAAAATGTCAAGTTACTGAGAGAAATCACAAATAGCTACATGCAACCACATGCAGTTGGAAATTCAAAAACAGTATGTTTTAGCCCATTTTTCTATCAGTTACTGTCAAGTCTCTCATCCACCTCTATTAAAATATCTACATTAACTGTCTAACACCACTAGTAGTTTATAATTATAAACTATTTTGACATTCATGACAGAAAAGTAGTTACACAAAATTTGGACACTGAAACTATACTTAACTCTGGCAGTGACAGCAAGCACTGAACTTTGATGAAAAGGAAAACTCGTTTATGAGTGTATGGGACAAGGACTCTCAAGCTTAGAGAAACCCCCGTCCAAAGATTTAAATATGTTAACATGGAAAAGGAAAGACAACAAGACACTTCACATCTAGTGTCAGAAAAAAATGAAATTCTTTTCTAACTTCCAAAATGAGAAAAATTACTTCCAGAGGAATGTAACCAAGGAAAATAAAGCTGGATGTGTTGCATCTACAAGGCAGTTTGATGTCCTTCATCAGTACAGCATCTGGGAGATTTTCCTACAGGTGGATTAAAATGTGTGAATCTCCATGTAAAGCACATCAGAGAGAAGCCTCCACTCCAGTTGTTTAAGAAAAACACAGGGTGAGGAAAAAGACTGACTTCTTCCTCTGTGTAAACAACTTAAGTTTACTGCCTGAACTGTACAGTGCCCAGAATTTAAACTCATGGGGATCAGTAGAGTAACACAGAGTTCATCTCTCTGGCCAGGAGGCTGTTTCCACTCTTCACTCATTTGCTGTGTCTCTGATCCAATGCTGTCACATTCACAAAATGAATATAATAGCCTTTTCCTGCAGGGTAGAACTAAGGGCACAAAATAAGATCTTTCACCCCTAAGACCAATGCTCTTTCAACACATCTGATGGCAAGTGGCCAAAAGAAGTTGTCTCCCAAAGTCACATCCAACTTTCACCATCTGTACCATCTACTGAGAAAGGGGCACAAAAGCTACATCTGAGTATCTATAAAGAAGTATGTCCAGAAATCCATTTTTCACCATTGAAATTTATGAGGAGTTTAAGATTTTTAAAAAATATATAAAAGGAAAACAAAAATTCTACTCATTAACCAAAAAGCCTTCAAGCCTGCTCACTGAAAAAGTACTAATTGTATCTAATCTCCTGGTAGGATGAAAACTACAGACCTGCTCCTCATGTCTGAGCCAGCTGGATGCCACAATCTGCAAGAGCTCACCGGAGCGATTTTAACTCTGTGCTTATCCTATGTAATAAAAGCCTAGGTGGGGTCACGTGTGATGTCATCACAAGATGACTGTCACAAGATGTCACCACAAGATGGCTGGAAGGGGAGGGCAGTTGTGGGTGATCAAGCTGGCAGGGGAGGGAAGTTGGGGGCAACCAGGCCTGCAGGGGAGCAGTTAGGCATCAATCAGGCCGACAGGGGAGTGGTTAGGAGGCAATCAGGCAAGCAGTTAGGAGCCAGCAGTTCCAGATTGTGAGAGGGATGTCCGACAGGATCAGGCCTAAACGGGCAGTCAGACATCCCTCAATGGGTCCCAGATTGGAGAGGGTGCAGGCCAGGCTGAGGTACACCCCCCCCCCCACCCCCATGCACGAATTTCGTGCCCCAGGCCTCTAGTTGTTTTGATAAGATTTAAAATGTTTATATCACCCAATTTTGGAACATCTGAACAACTGCTTCTGAACCAAGGACAGCCAGGCCACTCTGTCCACAGCCTCACCTCTTTTGGCATCAGGTGTTGTAACTCTGCTGTCAGTTAAGGAGGAAAAGTGGACTTAAGGAAAAGACGTGCACAGCAAGTTAAGGCCAGAGGACATAGTTTGACTCTGCAGGAATGAAGGCTCATTAGCAGCGCAAAACTGACTCATCACTCAGCCATCTGAACTCAGCGTTCAGCACCATGGTCACACTGGGAACAATTTAATTTGAGCAAGTAGTATCTGTAGCTTTATGTTGCTATTTTGCATTTTTATTGTGAATACCAATACAGTTTTATTGGTATTTCCGTTATCAGTTTGTTTGGGGTGTATTAGTGTATAAGACCTATATGCATAAGTACACACCTACCTTTATATTTATAAATATTTAAGTAACAATTTAAAGTAATGAAGGCAATAATGGGCTTCTGCAATTTGGCTGTTAGCTTTTTACAGTTTTCATTTTTAAGTATCCCAAACGTTGCTAAAATTTGAGAAACACTGCAATCATAAGGATATTGAGAAATAGAGAGAGAGAGAGAGAGAGAGACCTTCAGACCAAAATGTATCCCTCTAATATTTGCAAATAAACTGTGGTATAAAGGATATAGGGTCAGTCTTTCAATTGATCATCATCCAAGCGGAGGTAAAAGTTTCCTGGACAGAGTTTCCCCAACTTCTGGAGTCCTTTGTTAACACCTTTCCCCTTCATCCCTGAAATCTCACTGTGAGATCTAAGAGGAAGGCCTGGCCCCAGTTTTAAGTTAGTGACTGATGATGAGGATGGCTTGCAAAGCTTCAGGGCAAGTGATGAAGGACTCAGAAATCAGATGTGTGTTCAGAAAAGAGGTGTTTAGCAGGCAGGAGGGAAGGGGAAATGGTGGAGGAAAGCATGAGCACTGTTTCAAAACGCCTGAAGGGCTGCCATGCAGAAGCATGATGAGCCTTATGGAGATCCAAATGGTGGCTCTAGAATTACTGGGGAGGGGGTGCGGGGGTACGGGGCGGGGGAGCAGAGTTACAAGGACACAAATTTTGTTTTAAGATGCCGAGGACCACTACTATTTATCAAAGAGCCACTGCCTGCTAGGACTCTCTGCTCAGTGCTTTATTGTAAGATTCATGTGGAATCTTCTGGCTATTGGCCTTGACCGCTAACCTAACAAGAGATGAGTTTACATTGGACTATTTCTCAAGTTCTTTCTTGCACAGAGGCTCGATGAACATGAGTATAGCCAGTAGTAAGTTTCCAACACTCCTTTTTTTATTTTCTTGATTTTTTAGCAGATGAGGCAAAATACTGTGATGTAAAAAGGCCAAGATGATGAGCAAGGATATTGGGAAAGGGCACATCAATCATTGCCTTTAAGAAATAAAGATCATTGCCTTAACCGGTTTGGCTCAGTGGATAGAGCGTCGGCCTGCGGACTGAAAGGTCCCAGGTTCGATTCCGGTCAAGGGCATGTACCTGGGTTGCGGGCACATCCCCAGTAGATGTGCAGGAGGCAGCTGATCGATGTTTCTCTCTCATCGATGTTTCTAACTCTCTATCTCTCTCCCTTCCTCTCTGTAAAAAATCAATAAAATATATTTAAAAAAAAAAAAAAAGAAAAAAAAAGAAATAAAGATCATGAATATCAGCACCAGGCTCAGAGTAAGCGCTCAATAAAGGCTCAGTGTTGTTTTTTCCTAAAGAAAAATTTAAAAATAATCTGAAGTTTGCAAAACATACATAGTGAAGGAAGAGATAAATCAATGACCATACTTTAAAACATCCACTAGGATATATTTTGGTTGCAGGTAGTTATAATTTAATCAACATATAAACAAAAGGTAATATAGTAGGTCATAATTATAGATGATTGTAGCCACTTTGTTTAAGATGTTAGTAAATGTTATAGTATAATCAAAAGTACTTAAGTTGATCTCACAAACCACTATTTTCCCATACCTTTGGTCTATAAAATAGTAGCTTCTGACAAATTACACAATGTAACTAGTTGACTGATTTAGGCTTCAGAAGACATGGAAAACAGAATAAAACACTGGATTACAATAAAAATTAAAGCATGTTTTAAAGGATGAAAATTCTAGCCTTAAAATATTGGAACTTAAAAGGTATCGGATTGTATTAAAACTATACATGAAATAAATTTGCTAAAGACAATTTTTAAGAATGCAAAATATGAACAAAACTAAATATAAGCTATGTCAGAGAACTAACTCAAAGTAGACACTGAAAAAATTAGGGGCTTAGAATAATCCTGGGATTTAAAAACACATACAAGTAATAAAAGTACAAGAATGTGCTTATGACAGATGTCTAAGGAGAAAAATCAAGTCAGGCATTTAGAAGTAGTGAAAATTATACATTATTAAAATAGATTGCATTATTTTTCTTGAAAACATATTTAAAAACTGAAATATGAAAGGGCAACAAATACTTGATTTTCACATTAACTTATTCTACTTCTGCAAATCTAGCTAACTGTCCAACTAGCTGTTTTAACTGGAAAGATTTTTAAAATACCTATATCCATCTATTCCCACTATTTAAAATATCTTACTAGTACATATGGCACAAAAGTAACATTAATTATCAAACATCATGTGCCAGAAGTATGTGTTGCATGGGATAAAGAAATCAATGAGCCCGCACTGGGTTTGTAATTTTTCCTTTCCTCAGAGCATTCTATGAAGAAGACCCTTTTATAAGTTATTGGGAGGTTTCTAAGAACTTTAGCTAAACCTGGGTAACCACATCTGCTCAAAAGACCTGGCCAACTTTTATTTATTTATTTTTATTGTTTTAAAATGTCTTTAATTTCTAGAGAGAAAGGATGGGAGAGGGATAGAGAGATTGAAATATCAATGATGAAAGAGATACATTGATCAGCTGCCTCCAGCACGCCCCCAATGAGGATTGAGCCAACAACGTGGGCATGTGTCCTGGCCAGGAATTGAACCCAGGACCTCTTGATGTATGGGTCAATGCTCAACCACTAAGCCACACCAGCCGGGTGACCTGGCCAACTTTTAAAGAGGTACATGGAGCCAGACAGAGCCAGATGAATTTCCCAAGATCACTGAACTTCAAAGGACAAAGGGGCTTTAGCAATTACCTAACGCACCTTTCATTTACTGGATGAGAAAACGGAGGTCAAGCAAGGGAACTCTGCAGAACCTGAATGCAGAGACACTACCTTGCAGGTGTACAGAATGGTGTGTTTTATTCCAGGAACCATACAGGCAGCATCCTAACATTTATGTTTATGCTTACAGTGACTGAGGCACTATGCAATCTTAAATTCCCAGCTCTAAATGATTAACATTGGGCTGCACAGTGATGGAGGTTTAGACTGCTGATCTATTATGACCTATGCAAACCTCAGGGGTCAAAATGGACCCCATTTCCCCACAGGTGGTAGAACACAGCAGAAGTTCAAAAGCCAGGGAGAAAGGCCTCAACTTCCAGCCCCACCTCTTAGGATTAGTGCAGGGGGGCAATTTCCTTATCCTCTCTGAGCCTCAGCTTCCTCATCTGTAAAACAGGGAAGACATCGCTGCCATTTTTCACAAGATATTACAACGTTAAATGTGAGGAAACACGTCAAGTCCCTCACACCGTGACTGCATATAAAACATCTAATACATAGCAGTAATGCCAAGAAGAAAAAGAATCTCTAATCCTTAGGGTAGTTGTTTATTTCATCAGAAGAGATAAAAACAGAAGTGGGAGCATGAGCAGGTGGGGTGAGGAGAAAGAGAACTAGCTACGAGGTACAGACCTACAGCAACTCTCCTGGTCCTACCAGCAATGAAGTGAGCAGTTTGACCACCATTGCCCAAGGAATTTCCCCTCACAGGACCATAAAATATCCATTTCTATATTTTAAAGCCCCGTAACATATTTATCTCTTCTTATAACTCTAGAGTATCATTATGGCATACTCTAATCATATAAATGCTCTCCCAAATATTCCCTTTCTTTCCCCAACCCTTTAGAATTCTTTATTCTCCAAATTAAAATTTCTCTTCCCATTATCTCTGGGAAGAGTTTATTTGCTGCTGTATTATTGCACATCTGAATTCCCTGTTTTAAGTAAATGAGATGAAAAGAAGAATCAAATTTATAGAAGCAGGTATTAGGCAAGAGGCATTCTCCCCATAATGAGGACTGAGCACAGCACCTGTGATTTAACTGAAATGTAATCCAATTTTTCAAAATACCTATTTCCACATTTATATAGGAACAACCTATTCCAACTTAATTCATAGAAAACTTCCCTTGACAGCCAGGGGAAATAAGATCATTTTCTGTACTATTTATTTGAAGTAAAATTTATTACTTATTTCTAAGTAATTATTTATTTAGAAATAAAGTAATTTTCTGGGCTATTTATTCAATGAATTTATTGCATGTCCAAGATCCCTGACCTCATGATGCTCTCAGTCTAATGCAAAAGACAGACCAATAAACCACTAACTGGAAAGATAAGTGGTATAATAGAGGCAAAGAAAAATGCTGTAAGGAGAGGGAAGAGTTATAAGCTTGACCTCAGGCCTTGGCTCCAACATCTGTTCCCCTGGGAAGCTTTTTTCAACATCCCGGCCAATGCTGCACTTTCGCTGGAAAGTGTGTGTGTGTGTGTGTGTGTGTGTGTACACACACATGTTTGCTATCTCTTTCCCTCTAACTGTGAGCATCTTGAGGGAAGAAACTGTACCCCCAGCACCTGAAACAACAAAAATATGCTCTTTATCAACAACTATTTGAGATCAATGTCCCCGAGGTGTGGGAAGAGATTCCCAGAGAGGTGATATGTGAAGCAGGTCTTAAAGAATCTCGTAGTCTGCCAGGCAGAGAAGGCTTTGCAGACCTAAGATTCAACGTTCAACTGCCATGTCCAATCATCATATATGCCTTTAATGCATACAGCTTTTGACTTATTTTTGCAAATGTATCTTATAACTCACAGTGAGGAAAGAATGTAATCCCATAACAAGTTCCAAGAGCTAAGTTTCTATTATTACTATAAAAATCTACCATTCAAGGGGGAAAAAATCCTACAATATGGGTTCTTAGAGACTTATTTTTACTTAAAACTCTCTCAGTAACTATATTTTAGTTTAAGACCTTCAAAGAAATTGACCAAGCCCAGCAGATCAATAAACTAGATTTAGTAAGAAAACCTCAGAAACTTAAGTACTTAATTTCTTTAGAACTTTACTTTTCTTAAATTCAAATTAATTCATGTGAATTTTCAAGTTAACTTGAAGAATGGAAGTATCACTTATCAAAATCATAAAAACTGCCCTGGCTGGGTGGCTCAGTTGGTTGGAGCATGGTCCCATACACCGAAAGGTTGCGGTTCAGTTCCCAGTCAGAGGTGCATGCAGGAGGCAATCAATGCTTCTCTCTCTCTCTCTCTCTCTCTCTCTCTCTCAAATTAATAAAAACATGCTCAGTAAGAATTATAAAAAAAAATCACAAAAATCTCTCACATGCCAAAAAATTCAATCAGCTTATTTACTACTGACTGAGGGGTAACAGGCCGAGATAACGCAAAACGACATTTTACTTTTGGAAGTGGAAAGGCAGAGACTGGTGGCTATTAATTATTTTGGCTCCTGGCAAACACTTCACCAGAGCTACACACCCACTCCCTGCTTGAGAGGAGGACAGCTACAGCCTAGTCAGTTTTCTGGAAGGTTCTGAGTAGGGAAAGGCAGCCCAGGCCCTCATATACTCAGTAAGTAGCCACACAGGTAGAGAAAGAGCGTGTCCTTTTAGTCCTGAAGGAATCTGACTTGGAGAGGGGATCTGCCAAACTTTCAATCTTTCCTTGAACAGAAAAGGACACGGAAGCCCAGGGAACTAGGTGAGTTTTTCTCAAATCCACAATCAGTAGAACCCAGGGATCTTCACTTGGTCAGCCATCATTTCTACTATCCTTGGCCATCTCTTGTTAGGACATCAACATTTTACAAATACAGCCAAAATGTTCAGTAGGTGAGAACACTCATGGAACAGAGCTGAGACTTGGAGTTCTGACTCTTAATCTGGAACATGAGAATTTAAGAGTGAGTCATCAGGACAGCTTCAGTTATGTATCAGAGATGAGACAAACTCGGCTGGCTCACAGCTTCACCCAACTCAGTCTCATTTTCCCCAATATTGACGGTTATGACAAACAGTCCTCCTCTGAGAGAAGGTTTTAAAGAATAAACAGGACTACCGAGATACCCCGCACCAACCAGTGAAATTAAGCTAGCAAGGTGAGGTACACCAATAGGCCTAGCGTAGCCTGCTGGCCAACTGTAGCACAGGAGTGCCAGCCTAGACCAGCACACTGTTTTTAGTTGCCAGAGACTCTCAAAGTCAAGGGCAGAAAAAAAATCTGGGCCATGCAAATTTCTTTTGTTATCTGAGTTCAATGTGATTGGGGTTCTGAATGAGTGTTCATGCCATGGGCAGTCTTGAGCCATCGCTTTCTCTATTCGTCACTGAAAGTATTTTAGGAAAAACAATGTTTCCTAAACTACAAACTTCATGGGACAGAAGAGGCAGAGAGGAAGAGAGTCAACCATAATGGTGTAAAAATAATATTAGAGAATCTTGTAGTCAATTTTGACAGCATGGGCAATATTTACAGACCTATTTTTACTGATCAAATAAAAACTATAAGTTCTTCGGTGTGATAAATCTGAACACTGGAGCACACAATTTTAATTAAAAGTTGAAACTATTTAAATTCTCTAATAATTGATATTAGAGCATAGATGGTGTTTTTTTTTCTTAAAATCTCTCTTGCAACAGGGTACTCCACTCATTACTGGAATATTCAAGACTTAGACAAAGATCCATTGTCAGAGAGAATGCCACTATGACAAAAGAAGTGCACAAATTTTCTTCTTTTGCAGTAACTGAATACTGCTGGAAACAAGCGATCAATTGGCTAGACTAGGAAAACATTTCTGTTGTGCAAATATTTGTTGCATCATTATTTATCATATGATGGTATAATTTAGACTCTATGGGTCTCATCCTCATGGGAAGAAAATGTTCCAACCCTTCCATGTACAGCTGAAACTACAGTTTGAGAACTGGACTCAGTGGACCGTGTACTGCCTAGGCAATGACAAACTCAGTGCACAATATATGTTCTCATTAATTAACGTGCATAATGGTTATCTTGACCAAATTCCCCCTATGATGATATTCATCTTTGGAGTACATTAATTTCATGTAGCAAATGTACTGTTAAAATTACTTCAGAGGAAGGTACTAAAATCTTCAGGCCACCCTAGGCACAGTATCCCAAGGGCATGCCAGTAATGGGTGTTTAATCCATAGACATTGCCTTGATCTTTCCATGGGGCTGCTACTCCAGTGTTGGGCCAGTCAATCTGTTACTCAGTTTTGAAATATCTAGACCAGCCGTGGGCAAACTACGGCCCGCGGGCCGGATCCGGCCCGTTTGAAATGAATAAAACTAAAAAAAAAAAAGACCGTACCCTTTTATGTAATGATGTTTACTTCAAGGGCATGCCAGTAATGGGTGTTTAATCCATAGGCATTGCCTTGATCTTTCCATGGGGCTGCTAACCCATTGTGGCCCTCGAGTCTGTTACTCAGTTTTGAAATATCTAGACAAATGTTGTTCTTAGGTTTCTAACACCATAAAGATACGGAGTGATAAAAGCCTGTTTAACAATGTATCTTTATTTTACATTGACTCCTCCAGTTGGCATCACCTCCTCAAGTAGCCTTTAAAACCAAAACACACAACTGACCAAGAGAATGTGTGAAGTCGCTAACACACACATAGGCTGAAGAGACAACTTAAGTTTGGCTGGGTCTTCTTCTAGCCAGACAAGGGAAAACTTCTGGCAACAGTGATCAAATAGAGAAACTCAACCACTTCCACGACTCCTCAGTGTGGCCACATCAGTGTATGAGAGGTGAACTGTAGAAGAAAGAGCATCTACTGCAGGGATTGTGGGACAAGTCATGTTACTTTCCTCGTGTGTGTGTGTGTAAAATGGGCACAGTGCCTTCAGAACATAAGAACAGGAGGAAATGATATAAGAAAGACAGAAAGTTTAATTTCCTCTCCCTGCCAAGCCAATGTTGCTATGACTATAGCAAATGTGCCATTTGCATGAAGAAAGATGCATGAGGGCAGACTGTATATAAACATGCAGGCAGCAAATACTTGGGTTCTGTCTGATCTCTACAGGTGATATTTAGATCTGGCATACCTTGTTTTATTGGCATTTCACTTTATTGTGCTTCACAGGTGTTGTGTTTCTTTACAAATTGAAGGCAGGACCCTCCACCAGCAAAAAGATTACAACTCACTTTATTGTACTCCTGGCTTTATTGTGGCGGCCTGGTACCGAACCTGCAATGTCTCCTAGATATGCCTGTACTTACTTAGTAATGCTTTTTTTTTCTTTAGAAGAAAAGAAGAGTAAGTATTGCAGGAATTCAAGGATGACTCAACATACAACCAATCAGTCCCTTTGAGTGAAACATGGTTGACACTTGAGTGAAGCAGTTGCCAAGCAACTGCTGATTCCAATGGCCTGTAACCATCATCCTTACTAGCTAATTTCAATAGAAGAGAGGGCAAGAGAGATTGACCTTGATTCACCTCATTACCAACCAAATGTAGAAAACCCTTTAGAACAGTGGTTTTCAACCTTAGTTGCACATTCGAATCACCTGTGGAGCTTTTACAACTCGGGATGCCCAGGCCACACCCCAAACCAATTACATCCTAACCTGGAAGGGGTTGGGGGGGGGGAGGGAAAGGGGGGATTAGGCACCTATATTTTTTAAAATCTCCAGTGACCCAAGATGCAGCCAAGGTTAAGAACAATTGCCTAGGATCACCCCTCCTGAGCTCATATAATTTCTGCTGGGAGTCCAACCAGGAAAGCCAACCTAGAGCTTTTCACAGCACAACCTTCTGAATAGAGCAGATACAACAGGGTCCCTCCCACTGGCTGGCACCACAGGTGTCTCCACTGAGGTCCACACACAGGGGGCTGAGCAAACAGCTTATTTGCTAAAGGGTTACCCAGATCCTCACTGGGGAGCCACCTTTTCAAATAGTTTGCAATTAAAAAACAAGTTCGCCAATTTTAAGAGATGTCACCGAAGTCCAAAGCCCTCTAGGATGTTTTCTTTGTTTTGTTCTTTTCTTATTTTTATAAGGCAAATCTCTTGGGAAGGACAATCAGAGGACAGCGCGCTCCACACAGAGCTTAAGGAAAAGCAGAGATAATGTACAATTCCCGTGGCCTAGAAGACACCCTGTAGGCTCCCTCCCCCTACCCCCCCACCCCTCACCCCCGCGTGGGGTAAGGGTGTGCGCGCGCGCGGGCCCGCGGCCACTGCACCTGCTGGGGCGCACCTGCTGCGCTGGGCCCTCCCCTCCTACCTTCCAGCAGCTCGTCCAGGCTGGTGACCTTTCTGCTGCCGTCGATGGTGTAGATGGTGCGGACGCCCTGGGGCAGGTTCACGTTGTCTGACAGGGAGCGGGTGAGCTCCATGAGCAGCGCGTCGAAGGACCGGAAGCGGTCGCTGGAGATGGCAAACACCAGGCCCTTGAAGTAGCGGTCCCCATTCCGGTAGAAGCGAGCCTTCTTGGCCTTCTTCTCGGAGCTCAGGGCCTGCAGGGTCCGCGTGCGGTAGAAGCTGCAGTGGGCACTGTGCGCCGGGCTGGGGATGAGCCCGTTCCCCTTGGGGCCCGAGCTGCTGCTGCCCCCGGACGAGCTGGGCGCCCCTCTCCGCGACCCGGGCCGCGGCCTTTTGTCCCGTTCCTCAAAGTGCTCCAGCTCAATGCTCCTGGTGCTGGCCATCGCGGCGGCTCCGAGGGTTCCCCGCAAACACACGTCCCAGCCAAAGCCTGCAGGTAGCCCAGCGCCCACGCGAGAACCAACTCCGAAACGCCTGGCCGCGAGGGGCCTTTATAGCGCCGGGACACCTGGCTCTGGCATCCCGCCCTCTCCTCGCAGGTGGAGCCGCGGAGCCGCGGAGGCGCCGGCCCTCCCGCGTCCTCCTATAAGCGGCCGCAGCGTCCAGCGGCCGGGCTCATTGTCCAGCGCGGCTAGCTCGGTCCCTCCCGCCCGCCGGGGAGCCCCACGCCCCCACCAAGCGCCTCCTCTACCCAGCCCCGCCTCACAACGCCCGCTGGGGAGCCGGCCGAGAGCCGCGCAGACGGGCCGCCCCAGGCTCGCCCCGGGCCCGCGGGCGCACACAAAGCTCGGGCGCCCGGTGCGGCTCGCATCCGCCGGCTGCTGCCC
>NW_005871049.1:18652974-18764577 GCF_000147115.1 Myotis lucifugus | reverse complement strand
GACCGGTCGGCGCGGAGGGGCTGCAGTGCGCGAGGAGCGGCTCCCCCTGGGTCCTAGGCAGCCCGGTTCATCTGACAGCTACAAGCCCGCGCGCACACGCGCCAATGGGCGCAGCCGCGGCATGCGCTCCTCGGCCTAGGAAATGTGTACGCACAGGCAAAAAAAAAAAAACCACAAAGGAAGGAGATTCAAGGGCAGGGATCACATCCCTCAGCCAGCCTCCAAAAGAGGAATCCAGGACAAATTAGGCAAGACATTTGAAATATGGCACTGAGTTAGGGCACACATTTCAATTTTTAAAGGATTTGGAGCTTTATTTAGACATTCTTTGGTAGAACAGCCTCCACAATTTCCACTGGAGGTTCACTAACTTGGCACATTCAGTGACTTAGAATGCATGAATTATCAGAAGTTATTGGTTTCTGAGGGGGTTTATTTAACCTACAAATACTTATTAATTAAGAGCATGCTGTGTGCCAGGTATTGTGTTTCCGTCATTTGGGATGCATTAGTAAAAATAAAAAAAATAAATAAAAACCTTCAATCCCTAGTCCCTGCACTCTCCTCCCCCACCTCTTACATTCAGGTGGTACTTAGTGTTGCCAATTTGAGCTATTTACTATATAGTGGGTTGAACATTTGTAAGCACCCATCATATTGGAAATCTTAATTTAGTAGTGTCTGGTCAACAGTAAAGCATATTTTCCAAAGGCTTGTGAGAATCTTAGTTACCAACCTTTTGCCCTCCAGGAACGATGAAACTAAAAAATGTTTGGTTGTATTCTGATAGGTGTGTAAGCTACCCTGAAACCTTGGATTATTCAACACCTAGTTCTGAGTCGCCCTAGACGGCGAATCCAAACTGACTTGTACCCATTGTTCCTTCAGGGCAGTTTCGGGAACATACTTGGGCATACCTGACTTCTAGAACCAGGACTGGAGCATGCTGAGAAGTCAGAGCTGATCTGAGACTTCAATGTAGTTTTTTGAGGGGGGGAAATTCTGATAATTAGAGCCACAGCCATGATAGACCTCAACCCAAACCAATTAATTAGAATTTCTGGGGATGAGCTTCTCCAATAATTTTTTTTTAAGTGCTTGTAATGTACAACTAGGGTTTCCATTAGGAGTCAAATCAGGGCGTCTTCTTAAACTTCGATGTGCTTACATGTACTGGGGGTATCTCATAAAATACAGATTCTGATTCGGGTCTGGGGTAGAATTTGTAATTCTGTATTTCTAACAAGTTCTCAGATAATGCCAATACTGCTGGCCTTGGTACAACACTTTGAGACACAAGGAACTAAAGGGCAAATTCCTTGAGATAAGGCCTCATTAAGTACTAGTGACCACAGAAGCTACCAACTTTGTAAATGCCCTAAAATGGGTGTATTCATTTGTTTTGCTATTAGTATTTCTTGGGGGAGAAAAAGACATTGTAATAGATTGCTGAAGTAATAAATGATCCCAAACTTAGTGATTTTCAACAATAAACGTGTACTATCTCAGCAGTTCCCGTGGGTCAGGAATCTAGAAACAGCTTTCCTCAAGGTCTCATGAGATTGGAATCAGATGATGACGGGGCTGCATTCATCTGAAGATTTGACTAGGGCTGTAAGATCCTCTTCCAAGATGGCTCACTCACACGGATGTTGGGAGGAGATCTCATTTCCCAGCCATGAGGATCTCTCTAGAATCTCTTGAGTGTTATCACTTTCTCCAGAGCAAGCATCCAAGAGAGAACACGGTGAAAGTCATGTCTTTCATGATGTAGCCTTGGAAGTTATATAATGTCATTCTCCAAATATCATTAAAGTTACAAGTAAATCCAATTCAATGTGGGAGGAGACTATGCAAGGGCATGACCACCAGGAGTCAGGGATCATTGGTGCCATCTTGCAGGCAGGTAGCACAGGCTTCCATTATTAAACCTTTAGGCTTCAATCATTTTAATTTAAGACACTGACATAAACACATTTTCTCATTCAAAAATCCTTGATGAAAGATTTTGCCCTTTTAAAATAGTGAATACAATCTATAATAATAAAAGCATACTATGCTAATTAGACTGGACAGCCAAATGATCTTCTGGACCAGTGGTCCTCAACCTTCCTAATGCCGTGACCCTTTAATACAGTTCCTCATGTTGTGGTGACCCCCAACCATAAAATTATTTTCATTGCTACTTCATAACTGTAATTTTGCTACTGTTATGAATCGTAATGTAAATATCTGATATGCTATATGTGTTTTCCGATAGTCACGACCCACAGGTTGAGAACCCTGTCCGACGACGAAGCCGCAGCAGCGGGGGGCCAAGGCAGAGGTGGTTAGGGGAGATCAGTCAGGCAGGTGAGCAATTAGGGGCATCAGGCAGGCAGGTGAGTGGTTAGGGGCAATCTGGAAGGCAGGCAGAGGGGTTAGGGGTGATCAGGCAGGCAAGTGGTTAAGGGGCTATGAGGCAAGCAGGCAAGCGGTTAGGAGCCAGTGGTCCCGGATTGCGAGAGGGTGCAGGCTGGGCTAAGCACCCCCCAACCCCCGTGCACAAATTTCATGCACCAGGCCTCTAGTCTATAATAATAAAAGCATAATATGCTAATTATACCAGACAACCTTCTGGATGAAGCCGGGGCTGCAAGGGAAGCCCCGGTCCCGGGTGCCAGAGGAGAGCCGGTGCCAGTAGCCAAGGGAGGGAAGGCCTACTCTTGCACACATTTCATGCATTGAGCCTCTAGTGATATAATATGTCAGTATTTTGACATTATTCCCTAACATTATATCCCCAAGTTAAATAAAGATTACTGCTTTTAAAGAGGGGTAGAGAAAGAAGAGAAAGCTGTTATTTAGTTAAAAAAAATACTTTGCTCCTGCTCTTTGCATTAATCTGTTTGAAGAATTTTACCCTTGAAGCTCATATAAGAATTAAGATATAATCACTTGTCATGAGATATTTCCTTAGTGAATATAGTACATATCAAGACCCAGCTGGCAAAAATTTGAAGATTTATTGAGGTGGAAAAAATAGTTTAGCATTACAATTCTAATGCAAACAAAATTTGGGGCCTCTAGGTAGGCAACTATTAATTAATCTGAGTTACTCCATGATTTAAAATTCTCCCCTTTTAAGAAGTTTCAGAATTTGCTGAGTAGAATGTTTTAACTACCATTTCCTTTGTTGAGATACCCCTTTTGTCCTGACCAAGAAAGAGTATCTGATTTCTAATCATTTGTTCTTCCAGAGATGGCCTAATTCTCCTTGCGGTTGCAAAGTCTACCAACTCTGTCTGCCAGGTCCTGATGTAAAAAGGGCTTCATTAGGAGTCCCTGACCCTGATTCTTCACCACGCAGAAAATCCTTGATCTTAGCTCTCTGTGGGCTGTGAATTTTCTATACCTTTTTCTAACCCCTCTTAATCAAACACAGAGTACTTCAGAAATGGCTTCATTCCTATGCTACAGAGAATCCAAGAATTTCAATTCAAAATCTCTTTTCCATATTTTTTCCACATGATTAGAAATGACTTCTTTCTGCTCTTGATATGCAATCATTTTAAATTTCACATCCAGTGGATGTGAACATTTTGTTGGTGATACCCAAGAAGGGGCTTCTCAAAACCATGTGGGTAGAAAAAGTCAACCAAACACAAAGGAGAAGTCAGCAGTGTCTTGTTCTCTACACTTCTCTTTGGCTCACACAGATTAGCAATACCGTTTCAGAGCTGCCTTTACCCAAGTGGTAACTGCCTCTCCCTTGCTCACTTCCCCCACCTCCACCTTGACAAAGAAATACAATGCAAATTTCTATTTAGTATAATTTGTTTAAATGGGATTTTATTACAGATGTACTTCCTTGTGGATATTTACATAAGGAAACTTGCCTTGAATATCTCCTGGCTTTGCTTCATGCTACTTTTTTTCTCAAATGCATTGGCAAATCTTTCATTTTGGCCAGAAATGTCTGCTTTTAAAGGTAGTTTTCCAGTGACTCCACTATTTATTACATAAAGGATGCTGACAAACCTTTTAGACTGCACTGTGCTGAGACTTTCTGCTGCCTCATGTTTTCATCATTCCTGTTCACGATGTGCCAAGCATTTCTCCCAGAAGCCAAAGTGATGAAACAACTATTTTTCAGTGAAAGGGCCTGGTGACTAGGAACTTGAATTTTTGAAACTGAGCATTATTTTTTACATTATTGTCTTTAATGATTACAAATTCTAGTGTGTTCCGTCAAGCTTTAGTGGGGAAAGGGCATAAAGCAAAACTGTTCAGAAAGAGACTCTCCACCCTACTCCATAACCTGTACCCAAACTGGAAAAAGTTTCCAACAAACTGCTCTCATCTGCTGTTGCACCTTGGGAGCTTTGCTGTCCTTTGCAGCCATGACTCTTATAGCACTTTACAAATATATTGATGACTTCTTTGGAAATATATAGGAGTGTTTTTGTTATTCATGGGGGACCCTGATAGTTTAGGCTAATGATGTGGCTGTTGGGCCCCTGGTTTATTCTAAGGAGATGACTAATGTCCAGAGAGGGTCTGGCCATGCCCAAAAGACAACCATGTGATTAAAGGATTAAGGATTTGAGCCTTCACAGAGAGGTAGGGGGCTAGAGGTGGAGTTCAATTAGATGGCTAATGATTCAATCAACTATAATAATAAAAGCTTAATATGCTAAGTAGACCGGTTGTCCTTTCTGACGAAGCCAGGGCTGCGAGGGAAGCCCGGGTCCCAGGTGCCAGAGGGAAGCCGGTGCTGGCAGCAGGGGGAAGAAAGGCCTACTCTTGCATGAATTTCATGCATTGGGCCTCTAGCACCTATATATGAAGGGATGATTAAAACTACCTTTTCAGTTCAGAACATTTAAATTACTGGTAAGCCTTTAAAAAATTCAAGCTTATTTCTTATATATCAGATGAATGGAAGAAAACTTCCAATATGGATATTTTAAATGTGTATAGCACACAAGAACTTTATTTTTTCATGAGAAAATGGGTTGAATAGTTGGTTCTTCCTATTGGTACATTTCACTTCCACAAAGTATCGAGGACAAAGATTACTACTTTTTGCCCTTGTTGGTGTGGCTCAGTTGGTTGGGAGTTATCCATCTATTAAAAGGTTGCTGGTTCGATTCCTGGTCAGGGCTCAGAAGACTTGTTTTTCTCTAAACAGAGTTAATTGTCATCTTCTTACCTTGTTGGTTGAGTTTTCAGTCTGCTTAGACTGGGACTGAAGCTTTTAAGGGTCCTACCCGTGAAGTATGGTAGCAATCATCTGAGGTAGAAACTATAGTTTAACTTTAACCCTGCTGTTTGGCTTCTGTACTTATTTGCTTGCTAAAATAATAGAAAAGTTATTTTGATTTTCTGAATTATATAAATTATCCCATTCGATTGAATACCCTATTGATTGTAATGTGAATATCCCATTGGTTGTGGTCATACTGGTTTTCGAAGCACATTCTTCTGTACCTGGGAAGGACAGCACAATTATCCCAAGGTCGGAGGGCTCCAGATAACGTGTCCCTGTTGACTCAGTGGTCCCAAGACCCGAGGGCTCTAGATAATGTGTTTCTGTCAACTCAGTGATCCAGAGACCCAAAACTATAATTAAGATAACATGCTTAAGTCTGCTTCTGTAAACTGCTTTTTGCAAACCAGGTTCCTCATTCCAAACCCTGGGATGTAATCAATACCTTTGTGATCTTTGCCTATATAAATCTGGTGTTGGGGCTGGGGAGGGCACTATGAGATTTAGGAAATGCCCCCTCATAGTCCTGGATTTGCAATAAATGTGACTCTTTAATTCGACTTCTTGAGGCGTCCTTGTGTGATTCGTGGGGTACATTACAACCCCTGTAAGGAGGTATCTCTGTTTCTGCCTTCCTCTTCAGTTGGGCCTAAGAGGGCATCTGTTCCTGAGGATTAAACCCTGGAACAAACCAGGAACCAACAATACTGCTCCCATCAGCCTCATTTCTCATATTTATCAGTCTGGCTTCTGATTCCCTCCATGTTTCTATCACTTGAAGGTTCCTTTTCTTTCTGGAAAGAGCAGTTAAAAATAACTTTTTCTCTTCTTGTAGTTTTCTTTACCCAGTGTTTCTAAGGGCTTGTAGCTGGAGGGCTTCCAAATTAGCTTAGTTCACCAAATTGCTGGAACCACAGAAAAATAGATGTGTATCCATCTACATAATATCTACTTCACCAGAAGTCAGCCTAATACATATCATAATAGAGAAGTCAAGGAAATCCTATGATAATTCATAAAAGGAGAAATTAATTGTGATTGCAGAGTTTGTGTCTTAATTGAGTAACACCTTTGTCTGTTAAGGCTGCTATAACAAATTACCATAGCCTGAGTAGCTTATTCTGTAGGCTGGATGTCAGTTCAGGGTTTCAGCATGGCCAGATGAGGACTCCCTTCCAAGTTGCAGACTTCTCATTTTATCCTGGTGGAAAGGAAGAAGGAACTTGTGGGATCTCTTATAAAAGCACCAATCCTCTTCATGAGGGTTACCCTCATGACCTAAAAGTTCCCACCTTCTATAACCATCATGTTGGGCATTAGGACTTCAATGTGAATCTGTGAGGTGGGGTCGAAAACATTCAACCCATTATAATAATTAACAACTGAATGGGCTTTGAAGAATGGATAGGATTTTGATAGGAAGAGAGGGAGGCATGGAATCTGGTGGAGGAAATCTCAAGTAAGAAATGAGCAATCAAGCCCACTGGTGTGGCTCAGTGGTTGAGCGTCAACCTATGAACCAGGAGGTCATGATTCGATTCCTGGTCAGGGCACATGCCCAGGTTTCAGCTCGATCGCCAGTAGGGGGCATGCAGGAGGCAACCCATTGATGTTTCTCTCTCTCTCTCTCCTCTCCTTTCTCTCTGAAATCAATCAAAATACTAGCATATCAAAAATATTTAAAAGAAATAATAAATCATGAAAGTTTATGTCATTTTGCAAAGTGGATTATAGCTCTGTGTGGCTAAACTTGTGTGTGGCTTATTAGATGTAGTCATGGGGCACATGATTGAAAACACTCTAGCATTTTCATACAAGACCTTTCACAGAGCTTTGTGTGTCCTACATGCTAGACATTTACTGAGTGAACAAATACATGTGAGGGAATATCAACAAAGTAAGAAGATGCTGAGTATACAAAATAATACTCAACCTGTCTGTTCCCTCATCTACAAACAAGAGGATAGAATGATGTGACTCTTAACATTCCTTTTGGTTCTAATATTCTATGGTAACAATTTACATAACTTAGTGACAATCCTAATTGGTTTCCATTTAAGCAAGGAAAACATGGAGATACACTTTTTGTTGTGGGGGAGGTAAATGAATTTGGTTGTCTATCTGGCAAAGGGAAAGAGAGTGAAATGTAGTCTTGAAAAATGCTGTTTAGTGCCGTATTGGTCAGAACACAGAGGATCAGAGGGTGATTCACTGCAGGGCTATATAACCTACTCAAAGTTGCTGCTAAATTAGGCTGGATAAAGAGCCACTGCCTAGAAGTTCCCGTTTGAGATTCCAGTTTTCAAAAGCTTTCTCTATCTGCAACCTCTACTTTCTAAAAATAAACAAAAAGGAAGACTTCTCCTTGGAGGAAACATTTAGCAACAACCACAAAAGTTTGAAAGTGAGACTCATGTCTAACAAAAGGAAGGAGAAAAATCTAGCTTTCTTCTATTTTACAAAAATATTTTAACTGCTGAGTTTTCTAAAAGTTCCTCAGGTAGAAACAAAAGTGAAATGAGACAATACAGATAGGCACACACACAATGCCGTGTGCAGATGATGTTTTGTTGAGTTGTACACTTGAAACCTGCATGGTTTTGTGAACTAATATTACCCCAATAAATTCAATAAAAAAGAATATTTCAACTTGAACTTGAAATAAGAGGACAACCCACCATCACTGCATCATTTAGGAATATTTTTTAAAGAGGATAAACGAAAGAAGTCATTATTGTTCATTTTTATGATATCCACAATGCATTTATTCATTCATTTATGCATTATTTGTTGAGCATTTAATATGTATCAGACATTGTATTAGGCACTAAGCTGATGAGACTTAATCCCATAGTGACCACTCAACACGGTAAACTCAGTCTTTCTGGGTGGAAATAAGTTCAATTTTTAACCATTCTCCTGGTATGTTTTTCTAGACTACAGGGTGTGGAAAGGTGAACATTTAATTTTCCATAATAGATTCCTCCAATTTGGTGTACTTAGATAAGATTTGGGAGGCAGAAGTGAAGGGAGGCCATTTTTTTCTGACTTTCGCCCTATTCCATGGGCAAATAAGGTCATGGAATGTGAAGTTTTCTGGTCATAATGTTACCATGTTCATCACCCAGCCTTCTGTGTATGGAGAGGAGTTACTGTGGAGAGGAAGCTGAATGCTGTGTGCAGCTTCTTGATTCCCACTTCCTAATTTCTCCACTACAGCTATGACCAAATATTCTCTAACCAAGTTGTTCAAATGGTAGCTTCTGAAGAATGGCTTCCCAGTGAGTTGGTTCTAAGAAGTGGCTTCAGGATTCATTTCTAGAGACCAAGCTCTTCCAAACATTTCATTAGCACCTAATTCCTTGTGTTTAGTCCTTCTCTGTTTAAGAGTGGTTTCTGTTTCCTTCACTGAATCATGCCCAACACACCCTCCTGTGTTACTTAGGAATGATATTAGAATTCTTGAAGATGCAGCATTTAGGACTATTTTTGTTACAACTGATCCCTGTGCATTCAGTTCCTCTTTTCTTACCAAATATTCCCATAGAAATTAGAATACAAATATATTAGTTGGCCAGTGAAATTAGAAATATGCCATAGGGGTTAAGAGCACAGGCTCCAAGTCCCCAAAAGAATGAGAACTTTTTAAAAGCTGGCACTTTAGTTCACCATGGGTTTCCCAGGTTCTAGAAGAGACCTAACACAAAACAGACCCTTGTAATATACATACTTCTTTTGAATGAATTAGTGTGACTTCCTCTTCTAACACTTATTAGCTGATTACATGGCCACATTGGGGAAGCCAGATTATGTGCCTGGTACTAGAACCTACCTGGGGCAGAACTTCTATAGGTCCAGGCATTTTCGGCATGAGTACAGGGCTGCTGTAGGTCCTACCACTATGGGTGTAATGAAGATTGGGCCCAAGCCTGGCCTCCCTCAAGGTGAGTCTGGGAGAGCTCTGGGAATTTAGAGATGAGCAGCAATGGGTAGGGTTCTTCGTTACACAAGCAAGTAGAGCCAAGCACTTCTAGGGGTATGCAGATGCTGGGCCTAGCACATCCATTTCTATTTACATGGGGGTTATGACCGGTCAGGTACACAGTTCTTCTGCCAGCTTAACTCTGGAAAAATCCAATATTTCCATATCTTGGTGAGAACAGTGTGTATGTATCTGCTGATGATCACCTGATTTCCATTGACCTGTCACAAATATTGTTCCAAAGAGAGAAAACACTGTTTCATCAATTAAAATAGCTTCCCAGCATGATGTGGAGTAAGGATTTAGAGTATGACAAGTAAATGGATCACATACCAGCCATGGGACTTGAGCAAGTTATCACAGACTTTTCTAAGCTTCAGTGCCATAAGGGTCAAATAGGAAAAGTAATGGTTACCAGGGAATTGAGAAGAATAAATACATGCATGTAAAGAAGAGGTTTTCCCCTGTCTTCTCCAGCTTAAAAAGGACTCAGAAATTAGTGCTCTCCTCCCTCTCCTCTCTGAGAATCTTTAACCCCTCCCTGAACCTCATCTCATGGTTTTGTGCAGTATGTCATTCATGTGAGACTTTTGTGCATTATTCATTGAGCACCTATTATTGCAAAATATTGCAATATAGGCTATGAAGTACACAAAGATGAATATTGCATAATTATTTATTTTTAATACAGTAGTAAATACATACAATAGCATTTAGTTGCATTATATGAATTTTTTGTTTTATAGGTCAAACAAAAATGGTCAGATTGTTTCAATATCATGTGGTTGAACTTATCTACTCTCGGAGTGCTCTCATTCCAGTGAGACATATAAGTAAGTGCCTTAGGGAACGCTACAACACAGTTACACACAAAAGGTGTGGGTAAAAGAGAAAGAAAGATAACTTCTGATGGGGAAGTTATGGGAAGAATTAGTGGAGTAGGTGGGATTTACTACAGCCTAGGATTACCAGGAAAGGGGCATGTCAGTCTTATAAGGTAGACACCCAAAGGAGGCATTGGCCAGTGTTCCGGTCCAGTGACCTAGTCCACTCATTTAGAAGAGCAGCTGCAAACAAGTGAAGTTGGGTTATTTGTTTTAGAAGGACTAAAAGCATTTCAATTGGGTTAAAAAGACAGGACCAATGTTCCTCTAAGGGAGGATGAGAAATGCATGTCTGTGGGGAGAATAGCAAGGTCCCCAAAAGAACTCTTAAGTCTCATTATTCATTAGCATTTTACTTTGAATAATAATTGAAGATAATGATGAGAAAATGTGACGATGGAACTCACTTCAAACTTAACAATTAAGGCCTATAGGTTACAGGATCATGGTAAAAGAAACATTAAAATTTACCATGTTAAAAAGATGTGCCATGTTAATCATTTTTAAGTGTACAGTTCAGTGGCATTAAATGTGTTCACATTGTTATGCAACAGTTATCCCCATCCATCTCCAGAACCTTTCCACCATTCAAAACCAAAACACTGTGCCAATTAAGCAATAACTCCTTAGTCTCTCCTCCCCCAGCCCCTGGCAGTCACTGGTCTCCTTTCCCTCTCTATGAATCTGACTATTCCAGGCACCTCACAGAAGTGGAATCACACAGTACTTGTCCTTTTGTGTCTGGCTTATTTCATTTAGCATAATGTTTTCTAAGTTCATTCGTGTTGTAACGTGTCAGAATTTCCTTCCCTGTTAAGGCTGAATAATGTTCTATTGTATGATTATACCACACTTTGTTCATTCATTCACCCATCAATGGCAGGCTAGTTTTAAGCCAGTTCAGGCTAGCTTCAGAGAGCCAGTCGCCTGTCAGCCCTGGGAGACGGAGATGGAAGCACACATCATCTCCTGATGCCCTAAGAAACTGGGTAGAGCTCACCAAGTATGCTTTTTCCCAGGCTGGCAGGGAGCCAGAGAGGGCCTGAGACTCTGGGCTCCAACCCATGTCCTGATGTCCTTGGGGAAGGTGGGAGACAGACTGACCTTGGAGACAATATTCCACCAGCCTCATCACATCCCACCACCCACCGCAGACCACAGCATTCTGTTTTATCAATAGATTTTTGGGGGAGTGGGAGAAGGCAAAAACTTTAATCCCCGAGAGTCCACTTAAAAATCCCTTTTACAAATAAGGCCTCTAGGACAATGACTATTTTTTCAAAGAAGTAATAAGTGACAGTTCATTAACTCCTCCTTCTCACCTCATACTCTGTTGTGACTTTGTCCTGGTAGCAGGAGACAGTCCCGGGAAGGGAAAGTCAGCAGAACGGTGCTCAGGGGCCCACAAAGTGAGAGAGTTGCTTTTCCTATTTAGTTCTAACACCTCTTCATTTTTAACATTGTGGGCAAGATCCTCTCACTCCTTCCGCCAGAGAGGAAAAGGGTGGGATTTTTCACTCTGTTTTGCCAAAATGTGTTGGTAGGACCTATCTTCTAATTACAGCTTCAGCATCATGGTATCATAATGGTTGCTTCGAAGACCAAGCAATAATAGATTTGGGGGAGTATAATACCCATGCTCTCTTAGCACATCTGTAATTACTGTATACATTCTAATTACAGTGCTTCTTACCTAGATACTCTTGCTGAAGGAAAATATCAAAACTGCTTCTATTTTCAGTCTATACTTTTAGGCCTCAACCTGCTTACTGATACCTGGGCCCTGCCATCAATGTCCTTCCTAACAGCGACACAAAGGTGACAATACAGTGTAGTTGCAACCTTAATTTATATAAAAATTTCCATGCAAGATCTCAAATGTTAGAGTCTTAACCCTATGATT
Organism: Myotis lucifugus; assembly: GCF_000147115.1. Taxonomy (NCBI): domain Eukaryota; kingdom Metazoa; phylum Chordata; class Mammalia; order Chiroptera; family Vespertilionidae; genus Myotis; species Myotis lucifugus. The sequence continues at coordinate 18,752,557 of NW_005871049.1, read as the reverse complement.
GTCAAGCACCCCACCCATCTGGAGAGGGGCTAATTTTTACCCTCACTGCTTAGCCTACTTTGAGGAGTGGATGGGTAGAAGGTAGAGAAAAGGCCCATGGGTGTCAAAATTAGCTTACCACAATCTGTTTTCATGGAATTAGAATTAATTCACTAATACCATTGGCTATTTTTTTAAGAAGTACAGTAAAAGTCATGTTATATTTAAAATTGCTTCTATATTTTAATGTCTGCTTCATGAAAAGTATAGAATTTACCCAAGAGTCTAGTCCAAACTGGCAACATGCACACTCCCTTATGTTTCTGACATCTCAAGTACTGTTTGAAAGTGTAGGACTGATTAATTATAAGGGGAGATAAAATATTAAGAGTCATCATTTTGTTTTGTGTCTTGAGAAAAACAAATGGAGGGAGTCATAAGAAAAGAAGTAGATTCTTGGCTCAGACATTTACTAATCTCTCAAGCAAACCATTTAAGCATTCTGAACTGCAGTTTCTTTATCTTATTTTATGTTTCTTAATGGAGAAGACTGTTTTCTTCGTGGTATTCTGTGTATTCTAAGGATGAGCAAAGAGGTCAATATATTGAGGATAATGGGAGCCAGGTTTTTCATTGTAAGAAAAGGGAATTCTAGCCATGGAAATAGAGAAACGAGGACAAACCCTGCAATACTGAATTGGAATTGGAGGTTTCAGAATGAATTCATGACTTTTAGGAGACAGGGAGGTGGGGGGAGGGGAGAGAGAGAGAGAGAGAGAGACAGAGAAAGAGGAGGGAGAAGGGAGAAAAGAAGGAAGGAAGGGAGGAGGAAGGGAGGGAGAGGGAAAAGAAGTTAGACAAGGCTGGTTCAAGGGTTGGGTAGAAAATTTACAAGACGTTCCTTGAATAACTTCATGTTCCAGAGTGACCAGGCAAACTAAAGTCCCTGAGAATCTGCAAAAATCGTGGAAGGAGATTGGACTATGTGGGATGGGTGGCTCGGGGGTAATTGTATCTGAATCTCAAAGGACCAGGTTCAAATCTGATTTAAATCTCAGCTGAATATAGGGAGCGTTCTGTACGGAGACCTTGTGATCTTTCTCTGTTTTATACCTATTATCACAAAGTGCAATGTAAAGCAAAAGAAAAAAGGACTTGATTGTATCACTTTTTACAATGTGCTTAATTCTAACCTGGAACCCAGTGGTGCTAACTTGACTCTTAATTTTCATTGTATCTACTCCCTGAGAAATTTTAAGAGTCAGTGATGACTTCTTATTACTCTTAGAATAACAATCAAAGCCCTTACCATAGTCTGTGAAGTCCTGTACAATAGCTCCAGCTTTGTCCTTCCTCAGGGCCTTTGCTTATGCTGTTTCCTCTGGTTGGGATGCTCTTTTCTACTATCTTTCTTGGCTTAACTCATATTTTTTCTTCTGGTATTAGCTTAAAAGTCACTTTCTAAAAGATGCTCTTTCTGTCCTCCTAGTCAAGGTTCCCTGCTCTTTTCCTTTATAGTATTTAACAAAATTTAACATTTAAATATTTGTTTGCATAATTATTTGTTTGGCTTCTGACTCCACACGAGATTATACAAGGTCAGGGATGGTAAAATAGTACAGAGCCCCATAGTAGGGCCCAGTACATATTTGTGGAAGGAAAAGACAGAAAGGAAAGTTAAGAGAGAAATTATTGTTGCATCACAATGTGAATTCTTTTGAAAAACATTAAATTTTCTGAAAATATTTGTTGTAGTCTTTTACTTTTAAAATTGTTATTTTATCTTTAAATGGAAATGTTTAAAATTAATATTTCACGTGCAATTTTAGTTCATGAGTTGCTTTCTCACCATCATTAACTGTTGTTTTATAGGTACACAAAGTGTTATGATGCTCAAATGTTTAACAACCAGCTCCTTAAGTGTGGGTCTACCATGAACATTGGTTGATATTTTCATTATCAACATTAATGTCTAAGAAGAAAGAGAAAACAAAAATGTATTATAACTTCACTTATTTGTCATGAGAGCAGCAAACTTTTGGTTAAATTGGATAATAGTTTTTAAATACTGGGAAAATACTCCCTCAGTTTTCAATGTCATTCACAATGTAATGACAACAGATAGGATACACTTTAAAATTTAATTTGCATTATTAACATATTCTCTACTGCTTTCTTATGTCTAGACCATCAACAAAACAAAAAATATCAGCCCTGGTTTGAAGCATTTGTCAATTTCCTTGGTATAAACACTTCTGTCATGGCAAATTTCAGACTATCAGTGAGACACTAAATAAGGTGAGGTGCAGTAGCATGCTGTTACATAGTATTTTCACTATATGGGTACTTGCTTAATTTAATTTTTAATAATGACTGTGTTTAACAACTGGCTGCACATTTTCTGAAAATGTAACAGTTGGCTCTCATAAGCCAATACAGGTCAGCTCAGCACATCTCTGTATATTCTTCCCCAAATGTACATACATACATACACATTGTGTGCATACTCACAGTTTTAGTTAGATACAATTTGTGTTCTTACATTTTCCATTTAACTTTATTTTATTTTTAATTATTAAAATAATTTAATAATAAATTAAAATTTCTCTTTTTGTTAGAAATTTAGTTGATCTGCAGTTTTATATTATTATAAATTTATATTAAATACATTTACACATTTTGATTTTCCTTCTGTGACATATTTATCAAGAATCTACTTCTAGGAGTGAGATTATGGATACAAACATTCTTATGACTCTTGCTCTTTTAATGACTTAGAAGATCCACATATTATTTAGTTTATATTTCCACATGTAGAAATGTTTCCCAGTGCCCCAACATTTAGAGGCAAATTTATAATTCAGTAGCTTTGTAGGACTGCATCAATCCTTGATATCAACAATTTACTATTCGTTGAATATGTACTATGTATTTGTCACTAGATGGAGTACACACATTTTTAAAATTTTTAATCTTCATCCAAGAGAGGTGTGTGTGTGTGTGTGTGTGTGTGTGTGTGTGTGTGTGAGAGAGAGAGAGAGAGAGAGAGAGAGAGAGAAGTGAGGGAAACAGCAATCGATTGCCTCCCATACACATCCCAACTGGGGACCAAGGATCAAACCCTCTACCTAGGTATGTGCCCTGACTGGAAATCTAACCTGCAACCTTTTGGTGTACCAGACGAGGCTTAAACCAACCAAGCCACCTGGCCAGGGCCACACATTAAAATATATATATATATAATTCTCACAACAATCCTTGTAGTTATTACTCTATAGATAAGAAAATTTAGGTGCAGAGAAGCCAAGTAACTTGCTGAAGGTCATGCAGCTAGTACATGCCATAACTAGAACTTTAATTCAGGTTCAAGGAAAGCAAACTTGGGTACAATTTAGCAAATGAATGCTATAGGGCACTTAAGGCAGTGGTTCTCAACCTTCCTAATGCCACGACCTTTAATACAGTTCCTCATGTTGTGGTGACCCCCAACCATAAAATTATTTTTGTTGCTACTTCATAACTGTAATTTTGCTACTGTTATGAATCATAATGTAAATATCTGATATGCAGGATGTATTTTCATTGTTACAAATTGAACATAATTAAAGCATAGTGATTAATCACAAAAACAATATGTAATTATATGTGTGTTTTCCGATGGTCTTAGGCGACCCCTGTGAAAGGGTCGTTCGACCCCCAAAGGGGTCGCGACCCACAGGTTGGCGACCCACAGGTTGAGGACTGCTGACTTAAGGAGTTCCAACGATTTTCCAGGTTCATTCACTTTTAGGCTGATCTGAATTTAAACATTAAATTGGGAGACACTAGATGCTAGCCAGTGTCCATATGACTTAGTACATTAGATGGCATATGATGATCAATAACAAGTATGACTTGACAGTTTGTCCTTACCTATTGAAATATCTTCAGCTCTATGTTGGTAGATGTGACAATTTTTATATACTTCAAGCTAGAGATCTATTTATGTAAAGTGGGTTTGGCCCAAATTATCTAGATTGCATGTTTATGCTCATCCAATTTATCTACTTACTTTTTTTTATTAGGTTAAACAATTAGCATAATAAATAATAAAGCTTCTGATTTAATTAGGAGACTATCCAAACATACTGAGACCAAAGCTGACTAGAAATTAGTCATCTTTAAATGCAAATTGAGTGGACATGTTGACATCTCATTTTCATACATATCTCTGATTGTAAGTACTACATAACTTTTATGTTGAGATTTGTGTTGTCTTATAGTAGAACCTGATAATATGAGTTATTATATTGGATAGTGTTAGTTTCCTGAATTAAAGCAACAACACAATTTTCTACTAAAGGAAATATGTAAGACAGATGCACATCAGTTCCCATTCCATGATGACGCAAGGGAGAGTGCTTACTGTTTGATAATCTGAAAAGGAAATGGTCTTTGGAAAGATGAAAATGACATTTGTTACCTTTTAAGAGGATGTGGGTCCTTTCTCTCTCTTTCTCTCTCTCTCTGTCTCTCTCTCTCTCTCTCTCTCTGCCTCTGATTTTCTTCTCTTGTTCAGCTCTGACACTGAAAACTGTTGAAAGTAGCTTTTCCCTTTCTTGTCATAATGGAGAGAAGAGGTGCAGGTTACTATGTCTCTGACGGTGCTCTCTGTATTTTAGCTAGAGAAGAGGTTCTTGTCACCTAGGGGGGCTTTAGTGGGTTTATGGAGCCCCTGAAATCATATGTAAAAGGTTGCCTTTAGGAATGTGTGAGTGTTTTTGTGGGAAGAGGTTCCCTAGTCTAATCCTCTCACCTGAACACCCAAGTGGACACGAAGGTCTAAGTCAAAAGGGTTGTTTAATACTAGGTTGGCACCAATATGGTATTATTAGTTATTATACTTAACAATCACATCGCTTTTAAGTACTTTATGTGGACAAAAAAGGGCTTTGTAGCAAACCTGATAAGCTGGGGCGGGGGGTGGGGGCAGGGGCAGAGAGGGGGATGGGCTACATGGCAGGCCTGACTAGCTCAGTGACTGAAAGTAACCACACAAGATGGTCTGGTCATAAATTCCTAACTGAGCAGGTCATGCCGGGTAGTCACTGTCCCAGGCCTACAATCTCTGCCTTAAGGAAGCCCTGTCCATTGGGCATCTAGGATAACATACTTTTGAAACGCAAGAGGAATCTTTTCCAGGCACTCCTCATTGTTATCTTGTTGCCTACATATCATCTCTACTGTAAATGTCAATTGTTAACTATTCTGTACCAACCAATGTAAAAGAAGTGTGTATCTCCCCATTTCACTTTTTAATACAATCCTAGAGATTTCCCCTTTGCTTTCTCCCACTTCCTTACTCCACCACCAATTGATTTCACATAACTTTCCTTAAGTTTTCTCCTTTGATTCTAACTGCAAAACTGCCATTCTCCAGAGCATTTTTTCAATTCATTGAGATCTTGCTTCTGGGGATGGCCTCAAAAAATTGGCTCAAATAAATTCTTTTAAGGTCCTCCTATAGGTTTGGACATTCTTCATTGACATTTAATATAAAAATGCGTTTGAAAATTATTAGTTGGTCACAAAATAAGAATGAAATCTTGCCATTTGTGATAACATGCTTGAACCTAGAGGGTATTATGCTAAGTGAAATATGTCAGACAGAGAAAGACAAATGCCATATGATATCACTTATATATGGAGTCTAAGAAACAAAATGAATGAACAAACAAAACAGAAATAAACTCATAGATACAGAAAACAAACTGATGGTTGCCAGATGGAAGGGAGGTGAGGTGCTGGGTGATAAAGACAAAGGGATTAAGTAGTACAAATTGATAGTCACAAAATATTCATGGGGATGTAAAGTACAATTTAGGATACTAGACTTATTGAGTGGAATCACCTTGTAAGTTATATAAATGTCTAATCACTATGCTTTATATCTGAAATTAATATAGTGAATGTTAACTGTAAATGAATTATAAAAAAATAGAGAACTTAGCTTTCATGTCATTGTTATCTATATTTACTCATTTAAAAATCACAATTCTGCTAAGGCTGGAAATTAATATTATCTTTATTTTTACAGCTCAGCCAATAAAACCACATGGACACAGACAATTGAGTGGGGAAGGCCTGGGAGGGCCAGGCGCAGGGTGGAGGGGGTCAATGGGAGAAACAAACAAAGGGGACATCTGTAATACTTTCAACAATAAAGATAAATAAGAAAACATACAGCGGGAACAAGAGCAACAACTTGTTCAGGATGATTGAAAGACTCACAGGGCTGAGCTCCCTTCTCTTAAGTGATTGGGCTCTGAGTGGATATCTGACTCAAACTGGGCCAATCAGAGGTCCTTCTAAGATAATTTGAAAATTAGACCAAAAATCAAACTGTTTGCCCCAGAGGGCTCTGGGGTGCTGCTCTTCTGCCCATCTTGACAAGCAGGAGGAGGAGGGGAGAGAGGAGGAGAGAGGGTAGGGGAGAAGAAGAGGGGAGGGAGACATGTTTTGAAGTCCTGACTTTAGGCTGTATAATTGGCCCTGGTTCCTGAGATGGATTTGCATCTGTGATAGAGCTTGGGGTAGAAGTTGGATAGACTAGAAAAGACACCTCTGATTTTTATTGGAATATAATGCTTGAAAATGAAGTAAAGAACTTATTGAACGAAAATAGGGCTCTTACTTGATCCAGTGCAAGAATCATAAAATAACATATAGAAGACTAGAGGCCCAGTGCACGAAATTCATGCACTTGGGGGTGGGGGGCGGGGGGGGGGCATCCCTCAGCCCAGATTGCAAGAGGGCGCAGGCCAGGCTGAGGGACCCCACCGGTGCACAATTGGGCAGGGGAGGGATGCGGGAGGGCTCCAGGGCATGTCCGGCCTGTCTTGCTCAGTCCCAATTGGCCAGACCCCAGCAGCAAGCTAACTAACATACCAGAGCATCTGCCCCCCTGGTGGTCAGTGCATGTCATAGTGAGCAGTTGAGCAGCCTTAGCATATCATTAGCATATTATGCTTTGATTGGTTGAATGGCCAACTGGCCGACCAGACACTTAGCATATTAGGCTTTTGTTATATAGGATACTTTAAAGGCATTCCATTCATACCTTGGATCTCTTGAGGATCAATTCATAACCCATTAAAACATTTTTTTTAAAAACCACTTTCATCAACTTCCCAGTTCCTCATGCCTATTTGGGACTATTCACATGACAATTTCAAAAAGTCTCCCTTATACTTTAATATGCATGAATTTATGTCTCATTACTTTCACTTATTTTTCCCTGACTCTCCTCTCTTGTTCTTTGTTCTCATTATCTTTATCGCCCATCACAAAAACCTGGAAATTTGGGAGGGGGTAGAAAAGGAATAGGAGGTTTTGAGAGAAATTGGTACTATATATGTGTTAAAAAATATCACTCCTAACACATGTTTATAATAAATTTCCCTTTTTTTGCCTAATCTTGTATGAGCTGGTTTCTATTATTTCTAACATAGTTCTAAATAATATATTCATGGAGTTACCAGCAAAATTGAGGCAGGGACTCTAGTCTTTTGATTTGAAGTCTATTGTTCTTTTCGCATACCCTGGCTATGTCTGCATAGACTTCTACTGCGAAAGAATTGAACATTAAAGACTGGGTACTTTTAAAACATTTTTATATTTCTTATTCATCTATGAGCTCCATGAGGGTAGCCACTGTGTTTGTCTTATCCATTTCTGCATTTTCTATGGCAAACACATTGTTGATGTAAAAGAATTGTTCATGCTAAAAAATTGATGAATGAATGAAAGAATGGATGAAGCCTCCATCTCCAGTCATTTAAAAAACACAGGGGTGGGCAAAAGTAGGTTTACAGTTGTGAGTACAGAAAAGTGTTATAATCTTATTTACATTTTTGGAGTATCTTGATAGAAAAATATGACAGATAAATATGAACTGTATAATTACCCTTGCTATTAAATCTTTGCTGCCTTTCAGAATAAAATATTAAATTTATGATAATTTTTCATTCTTGTTCCTTTTTTTTTTTTTACACCCTGTGGTTTATAGCTCAAGGGAAACTTTTCCAATTAATTGTAATTCCTGTTGAAAGCTCTTTTCTCCAAGAGAGCAATCAGTCTTATCTTCAAGTGAAGACTTTTGTGTTACATGTTAACACAAAAGGGAGTGGAAGCTAATTTTGCTAATCAGAAACAGCTCTATTTACATAGCTGAGGCCTAAAAACATGGGATGGCCTGTAAGCATGGGAAAGAATTGATGAAACAATATTTGAAGCCATGTTTTCTACATATGTTGCAATGAATCTATATTTGAATTGTGATGAATAAAATCATAATTGACTTGGTTAAAAGCCCAATAAGTGTGCTGTGTCAAAATGATAATTGCATTGGGCTGTGAAAAAAACTGCCTGGAGATTTGGAAAACCTTGACTCCCTACTCTTTTAGCCCAACAATTTAGTGACTTAACTTTAATATCTACCTTTTTCTTCTATGAAATACCTTCCTGACCTGTATTCCCAAAGGACCTGACTTTTCTCTCTCAGGGATTCAGACCTTCCTGTTTCTTTCTCCGACCAGTCTTAGATCTTGGATTCAGGAGGAGGTAGACATCCTGTCTGAGAGGTGGGAAGGGGTCATGGTAAGCATGGGGTCTTTGATATCCCAAACTGGACTGAGGTGTCAGAATACAGCCAACAATGCTCTGGACTAAGAGATCAGGGTTCAAAACCTAACTCTGGCACTTCCAAGCTTCACGACCTTCAGCAAGTTGAATTAGTTCCGATCCTAAATTTCCTAAAACAGGATTAATGGCACTTTTACAGGCCATTAGTAAATGAAGTAATATGTTAAATACCTGGCACATAGAAGAACTCCAAAAAGGAGTGCTTTCTTCTTCTCCATGTAGTCTCTCTCCTCACTCAATTTTGTACCTCCAGGAGAGCCTGTGAATTTACTATGCCATCTGAGAATTTTCCACTGGAAAAATATTTTTCTTTGGCTCTCACGAAGGACTGCAGGGACTGAAGAGGATTTATTTCTTCCCTGCCCTGTGTCTCAGGAGCACTGCATCTCTATAGCTTGGTGAGCTTCCAGGGAAAAAGTCAAGCTCAGAAACCTCTAATTACTTTGCTCACTCAAGCCCTTCAATACCAAAGTATAGGCAAAGAAAAGGTCAACCAATTTGATTCCTACTTATTTTTCTTATATGAGTAGCCCACAAAGTACCATAAAACCATGGATAACAACAAGTGATGATTCAGTAATTGAGTAAAAAGAGCATCATTTAAATACTTTAAGAACAATTTAGACTTACATGTTAAGATAGTTTGCCCCAATCAGGACAAATGTTTAATAGAAAGTGGATATTAGAACAATGCAAATTTTGCATTGTGCCAAAAACGTAGTTTTCACACACAGAAAGATTACTTTATTGATGGCTATGACTCATTATATTTCCTAAAACCTTAGCAAAACATTCTAACTATTAATTTGTGTTGGTGTCACTATTCTCTCAGGTTACACAATTCTTTGTAAAAAGGGAGAATTGAATCTCCCCTTTTATAAAATAAAGCCACCTTTGACTTCTGTAATAGTCCCCCCTTATTTTAATCTTTTTTTTTTTTAACTTGGGTAGCATTGCCAAAAAGCTTAGTTTGCTTAGGTTGATCTTGTTTGGAGACTCTTGTTCTGGCATAATTATTAATATAACCCATTTTCTTCCCAAAGATGGTTTGGACAATGACATTTCATGAATAAACTAACCGTAGGGCATTACATTTGACATTTTTCATTTGGAATTTTAGAAGTAAACTTGTAGTCTCTGCTTTACCTTTAGAGTAGGAAGAGTTCTGTGGAAAGAAGTCAAATTCTGGGGAGGACATGAACTTGGATAGAAAAAAATTATGCCTTTATTATGCCTTTCAGTTATGAATGTAAGTAACAAACCACAGGAGTATTTTCACTCATAACTTCTAAGTTAGAAAGATCACATGAAATCATAATCTTCATGTCTACAGATGTTGTGCAATGTTGCTGGCCAGCTATTGGCCAATTCGGTACCATCAGCAAACATGAGGTTATGTATTCTTACTGCAAGGTTTCAAATATTTATGCTGCTTTTGGGATTTCCCTGTCTATAATGGTTTGTTGATCAATATGAGAAATTAGTTTTTAAAATTTTATAAAACTAGACAATTGAAAAAATAATTCTTAACTCTCTATAATGCAGCAGGGTCTTTTTAAAAAAATATATTTCTTTATTGGTTTCAGAGAGGAAGGGAGAAGGAGAGAGAGATAGAAACATCAATGATGAGAGAGAATCATTGATCGGCTGCCTCCTGCACACCCCGCACTGGGGATAGAGCCCACAACCCAGGCATGTGCCCTTGAGCCAGAATCGAACCTGGGACCCTTCAGTCTGCAGGCTGAAGCTCTATCCACTGAGCCAAGCCGGCCAGGGCAATGCAGCCGGGTCTTTTGAACACAGCACACGGGTTCTAATGTCACCTCGTGGATACTCTTAAAATCTACAAAGTTTCTTGCCTAAGCTGCCAGTTTGGAACATCTTGTCAGTGCTGGAGGAGATGCTTTGCCCCATGAAGATGCGAGGCAACATTCTGTGTCAATATCTTTGAAAAGAGAAATTTGCAAACATCTGGAAACACTTCAAATAGTTTTACAAGTTATTTTATCTTGATGCCATCAAAGTTGAACTGTTGGTTATCATTCCTTTTCTTTTTGATATAAAGTATATTAAGGTGATGATCTAGTTAAGGAGGAATGCATTAGTGTTAGGATAAAGAACCAAACTACAATTTTAGTATAATTAAAAAAACTTTGGAGAATTCAGGTGTTATTTGACAATTTTTTTCAAAGACCTCGCTACAGTTTTCTTCAATCTAGCAACAATTAATCAGTTTTTAAAGATAAATTTCTTTGTAATTAGTCTATACTTTAATGTATTTTTCTTATTTAATGCATTAATAAAAAACACTTAATATTAGATCACACATTTGTTTTTCAAAACTCTTGATAACTATATTTCACTAGTAGCCCAGTGCATGAAATTTGTGCACATTAAAAGGGAATTAATTGCCCTAACCAGTTTGGCTCAGTGGATAGAGCATCGGCCTTCAGACTCAAGGGTCTCGGGTTCGATTCCGATCAAGGGCATGTACCTTGGTTGCCGGCACATCCCCAGTGGGGAGTGTGCAGGAGGCAGCTGATCGATGTTTCTCTCTCATCAATGTTTCTAATTCTCTATCCCTCTCACTTCCTCTCTGTAAAAAATCAATAAAATATATATATATATTTTTTAAAAGGGAATTAATTAGTGGAGATATTTTAATATTGCTATTTGCCCTTTCTCTATAATAGAATGTGAGAGATGAAAGGAAATTAGTAAAATGTATATGAAAATAATATATAAATTTATTAATAAATAAACAGTAACAAAAGAATATAACAACAACAGAGGCATGATATAAAAACGACAAAAACATGATATGAAAACAACAAAAACATGATATGAAAACAACAAAAACATGATATAAAAACAACAGTGATGCAAACAATGACTGATAAAGTGATTAAACTTATTCTAATATCTCCCTGTACACCACATTAAGAGTGAAAACACTTTCAGAGTGCTTGACTAATTTCCCTTGTGATGAAGTATTTAGAACTTTAACTGTAACGTCACATGCTCTTCAAACTCGAGAGAAAGCGACATGTAACTGACCATGTGCAAAAATGGGTTCAGGTAGGAATATGCCTACTCTGTCTAGAGTTTGTCCTTGTGATTTATTAATAGTCATCACAAATGCTGGCATCACGGGAAACCGTCATTGAGTCAATTTAAATGGGAGGCCAGTGTCAGATGGGGACAAATTAATTCTTGGAATCAGAACAACCTCTCCCTCTGCAAATCCTGTTAATACTTCAGCTTCGATAATGTTAGTTCGTAATTTTTGATAATAAATCTGATACCATTACAAAGACCCCATTTACTATTGAGATTTCTCAATAGCATGATGATTGCACCCACTTTCAATTTTAATTTATGACACAGCATTCCTGAAGGAGTAATACTATTAAGAAATTCGATGGGAAAATTTTCCTTTTCAGCATCATCTGTGGAATCAATGGAATCATCACTCAAATATGTGTGAAAATCTCCATCGAGTATATCCAAAATTTCTTCATTTAATTTTTGAACATGCTCATTTTTTGGACAAAGAATTGCACATTTAGATATATTTTTAATATTATCTATAGATATAGTATTTCCAAAGGTAGCTTCAATAATAGATCCATTACAAATCATTTCACTTCTGCGCTCCGAGGGCGGGTTTCTGCCTGAAACCTTGCCCTCCAGGAAACAGCTGTGGGAGGGTACAGCCATTTCCAAGACGACCCCTGCAGGACTGACTTTCTTCCGGTTGGTCATGGTTCTGGCCGTGATGTTACACCCAGGGTTTTTATATAAGTAGATTGTAATTGGTTTCAGTACAATTGTAATTCTGTGTGTTTTATTTCTTGCATTTAAAAACTCAAGATACTGGGGAGTAAGGGAGGCTGGGGGAAGGTCAATGGGGAAAAAAAGGAGACATATGTTCTACTCTTTGTAATACTTTAAGCAAAAAGAAAATTTAAAAAATAAAAATAAAATAAAATAAAAACATTATTCTGAAATATAGCTTCACTAGATTGCCACGAGGTTGTCAACAGGGTTGATGATACACAAGCTTAGGAACCCGGGCTTTAGATCTACATCTGAAAGAAACTTCCAGGAGGCATAATAGGCCTTTCACTTATTCACTGCACAGAATTATTAGGTTTTAGAACACCTACTCTACAGATCATATATACATTATTTCAGCTCTGGTTAGAAATGACAAGTACCACAGAGAAATGCAATCAAATCCTAAGGATGGAAGCAAGAGAGACCACTATCTATTAGTAGCAGAGAGCACATGGAAGAAGTGATATTTCTGCTTATTTGGGCAGGAAGGGTAACATCTAAATATTTTTAAAGTGGGAAATCCCTGTTAAGGTCATCCATAGACCAATCCAAACCAGAGACCTTGGAGCCTCCCTTGATTTTGTCTTCTCCTCATCCCTGCTTCTGTGGTCAAGTCTTGTCACTTATGCTCCTTCTGATTTCTGATATCCATCCCTTGTGATATTTTTGCCTGGCTGCAGACTTATTTCCAGGACTACTGGAATAGCCTCCTACCTGGATCTCCATTTCTTTTCTGCAATCCCTTCCGCACAGGCTATCCCAACTACCATGACAATAATAGATTATTTGTTTGAAGCAGTAATGCTACAGAATTGTTGGAGTTTTAGTATTATAATAGAGGCCCTGTGCATGAGATTCGTGCAATTGGGGTGGGGGGTCCCTCAGCCTGGCCTGTTCCCTCTCTGAGTCCGGGAGCCCTCAGGGGATGTCCAACTGATGGCTTAGGCCCACTCCCCTGGGTGAGCCCGGCTTCTGGCTGAGTGGCACACTGACCACCAGGGGGCAGTTCCTGCATTGAGTGTCTGCCCCCTGGTGGTCAGTGTGCACCATAGCAACCAGTTGTTCTGCCATTCAGTCGGTTTGCATATTAGCCTTTTATTATATAGGATTATATAGGATATACTGTATAAGCCCCATATTAATGTTGAATGTTCCTATACTATGTATGTTAAAATTGAAGAGGACACAATAGAGCAATACATAATGATCACCTACATAGCTATGAAAAGGTCTGAAGTAGGACCTTGTCCCTTTCTCCTGCCTTATGCCCCCGTGGGTTCTAATTACTCCTCAGTCAAAGATCCTAAAGTGCCACCCCTGTTCCTGCCTGGCTCTCTAGTTTTGGCATCAATCACGTTCTCTGCACTGCATCCAACTGCTGGTGGGTCCTCAGATTTCTGTGACATTCCCATGACATCCTGTATGCAATGCAGTTTTCCTCCTTGCCTATTCATTTATTTTTACAGTATAAGCTCAGCTCCTCTATGAAAAATTTTCAGACTTCTCCAGGTAAATGGCCCACTCTCCCTCCTTTTGCCCCATCTTTGACCTGTATGTCCTTGAATCATAGCAACTATAACTTTTTAAACATGTGGTCCTCCCTCTCCCTCACAAATAATGACATTGGAAAGGAAGTCATCTTCCTCATGTCATTTAAAAAATATATTTTCAATGATTTTAAAACCACACATGCACAGCTACTACTATGTGGAAATATTGAAGCTGGAGTACAATTTAGCTATTTTTTGTCTGTATTTGCTTATATAGTATCTTATTCATCAATCCCATTGTATATTAGTATAAGTAATAAGATCCTGTTTTTCTGTGACAGACATATTTGTAATCAGATGTATATGAGAACTCAGTGGGGAATTTTGAGAAACGTATCTTTCTCATTTGTTATTTTAAAAACCCCCCTTGGAATCATTATAAACATAGCATGATAAAATTTCTATAGAAGTTGAATTAAGCCCAGGTGCCCATCTTTTATTTTCCTCTGGAGTTTCACGTCAACATAAACCAGAGAAGCGGCAGCTTCTTCTTTTATAAGCAGTAGAATCCCCTGGCAGATGGGACTGGCTCAGCCTTGGAACCTTTGGAGGCTGTGGGAGGAGTACATTCTGAGCTCGCATTTGCAATTCTGGGCAAAATTTGCAAAATGGCTTCTCAGCTAGGAGTCTATATTTGCATACTCATATTAGATCAGTACAAATATGAATACCTCCCACCTAATTTCCATGTCAAATCATCACCCTCTGGCAACTTGATTATTTATTATACCTTCTAGCTTTAAAAAAATTAACCTTGGATTTTATGTTATTTCCCCTATTTCTTCAGGATTTGCAAGTCATTAATCAAAGTCTAGAGAAATATACATTCTCACTGCATTCTCTTCTATACCCTAAATGATACATATCCCTCCAATAATTAAACTTACAGGAAATATTTTTAAATGAGTTTATTTCTCAAGTAAGTTTTGCTGAATCTCTTTATTTGTCTTATTACTATTAGATTATGTAGTAAAGTTGTAATGAAAAACCACGCTTATATAAGAGTTCCTATTTTCTATATGCTACTTTAAAAATGCAGTCAGAAGACCACCTGTATATGAATAAAATGGCCTGGCCAATGTGGCTCAGTGGATGAGCATTGACCTATGAACTAGGAGGTCACAGTTGATTCCCAGTCAGGGAAATGCCGGGGTTGCAGGCTCGATCCCCAGTAGAGAGGGTGTAGGAGGCAGCCAATTGATTATTCTTTCTCATCATTGATGTTTCTATCTCTCTTTCCCTCTCTTTCCTCTCTGAAATTAATAAAAATACATTTAAAAAATAAATAAATAAAATGCAGATCTTATTTAAAAAAAAGAATAAAGTGCATATTTTTGTCCTACCCTTGATAAGTAATTTGCACTCCAGATGATTTCTATGAACAATCAAGTTTGAGAACTGCTGCTCTAAGTCATTTTGAAAATTACCTTCTCCAGATAAAATGACTCTTTCAATTTCCCTTTACATAGTTTGCCAGCCACTCTAGTTTCTGCTGGCACTTTTACTCCTCATGCTGCATTGGCCATAGTTCTCCCTCACGATTGGTTTTAATAAGAATTTATCCCTTGTGGCCAAAAACAGAATCCAATTATCATTAATGTCATAATTGGTTGGGGTTTTTTTGTTTATTTATTTATTTATTTATTTATTTATTTATTTCATTTGACATCTTTCACTTCAAATCTTAGGTTCTGAAAATATGGCTATTCTCTTGCTTAGTCAGCTGTAAGATTTCTTTTAGAAATAGCAAGAATGCTTTTTTAAAAAGCCCATATGTTTTAATGTCTGCCCAATCTCTACATAAATTCCAATTGAAGACTTTGGATAACAATGATAAATACTTGCAAGAATTATGATAATTATTGAGTATATAAAAATCTTCTACTATTCTCACTTTCATAATTTTAGTTGACTTCTCTCTTCAATTCTAAATGTCCATTTTATATTTATAAAAGAGTTCTAGTTTTATTATTACTGCCAAATCATTTATAACAATTGTCAAAAGGTGTTGGAGTGTTTAGGTGACCACAACTTTATAAATATTATGTTTCTCTCTTCTTGGGTAACATGTCTGGAATTACATATCCTCATAAGAAAAAGTCTCTTCATAGTCTTAGAATTACATACATGCTCTGAAGAGAACCCAGAGTATGGTTACCTTGCAAAAGTGCACTCAATAACAATTTAACATTTCCTGCCAAATACCTTCGGTTGTGGTAATTTTCAAACATTGTATGAAATGACACACATTCCATATATGAGGTGTGATTAAAACATAAGACAAGTCATACATGAAAATGGCTCTCATTACTTTATAATCACACCTCATACATAATCTTAGGCAATCAGTCATGGAATATACTTTTTAAAACCCTCACCCTATTGCCCACCTACCTCTAATCCGACTTCCCCTCTGGCCACCCCAAGGTGAGAGAAAGTAGATTGCCATCCAAAGACATCTGGTTTGGAATATAGGGAGGCAATCAAACATCCTCGGGTGGGATGTCAGCAGGGATCTGCCACCACTAAAAACTCAGCACTTATGTGGTCTTGAAATTATTTCTGGCTGTTTCATGCAGGGGTGGCTCTAGGCAGAATCATGTAGACAGTGAAGCCTGGTTTCTGCACTACATCTCCTATGGTTTCCAGAGCTGCACTGCTGCTCCAGGCAGCAGAGGGTCCTCCTCTGTGGCTGGTGCCTCCTCATGGGCGGTTCTGAATAAGGCGTTCTCACCTTGGTTCCCACTAATCGAATTGTAGCCATCTCATGTCCTGTCCCATCATGTGTTTCATGTCAATGCACAAGAATGTATGCTGAGCAGCTATTATGTGCCAGCATTACTTTTGCTACAGGTACAAACGTGAAAAACCCATGGCTGAACTTCATGGAGTTTGTGGTTTGGTTGAACACCATAAATTTGAAAATTTAATTACATGAAGTTAAAACACTTTGTTTAGTTAATTGATGTATTTATTCTAAGAGCTAAAACAGTGCATGGTGCATAGCATTTGCTCAATAAGTATTTGTTGATGAAATAAAAATATTATAAGCGCTAAGGTAGAGGTCAACACTGGGTACTGTGGGGCTGTGATGATTCGAGGAACATATCCTGACAAGAAGATACCTGAGCTGAGCCTGAAAAGGATGAGTAAATTATTCAGAATATGATAGGCTGAAAAGGCACTCTGGGCATAAGGAAAAGTGTGATAATGAGCAAGGCCTGGGGTTTTAAGTGACACAGTATGTGTGAGGACATTTAAACAATTGGGTTTTACAAGACTTTAAGGTACAAAACAAAGAGTAGTAGTAGTAGAGAGGTATTTAGGGATGAGGTTATCTAGTATCATATATGTAACACTACAAAAGTTTCTGTTTTATTTGTAGTTAAGAAGGAGTCACTGCCATATTTTGACATATTACTCTTTTCAATCTCTTTAATTTTAAGTTGAGGAACAGATTGGAGGGAGAATTTTCGCCAGGTGCACATTTAGGAGGTTATTGCAATGAAGGATTCTAAAGATTAGTGGTATAGATGATGACCTTGAGCTAGCTTCAAGGTGATAACTAGCGCATCTGATATCTTTACTCTTATTCAGTGTTAACAAACCTTTATATGTCAAAGACTTTTCTCTCAGGTAAAATATGAACATTCCCTTGATCTCAGTTTCCAGGAAGCTCAGAACTGAATGTTTGCTGATTATTGTACAGGTAGGTTAGAATAGTAAGTGGTAAAATTATCCCAACTATCTATGTAGTTTCAATATATGTATTTTTATTTTACCTTTTTTAGATAATTTACATACAATCGAATACACAGTTATTAAATGTGTAGTTTGATGAGTTTTATAATTATATACACCCATGTAAACACTACCTAAGTTGAGATCTAGAATATTTCTCTCACCCCAGAATATCACTTCTTGCCCTTTCCAGTCAATCTTTTCTGCTTTAGGCAATGACTTTCTGGTTTTAATATCACAGACATGGTCATTACCATGGGCCTTGGACTTCTTATAACTGAAGTAAGACTATCTACACTAATAAAAGACAAACATGCAAATTGACCGTACCTTCGCTATGCCTTAATCCACGCCCACCAGTCAGTCAGAGCGACTATATGCAAATTAACCCAACCAAGAAGGAGGCCGGCAGCCACGGAGCTGGAGCAAGCAGGAGGCTTGGTTGCCCCAATGATGGAGGAAGCCAAGCTTCCCACCTGCCTGCCCTGGCCGGCTCTGAGCTCCTCTCAAGGCTACAAAGTTTCAATTATAGAAGGTAAATAAATCCCAGAATAAAAAAAAAAGAAAAAAAGAGAGACTGGGAGCTTTCGTTGCTGGGGGGGGGGGGGCGCTTGGTCACCCTGAAAATGGCCCTCAGCCCCTCATCCAGACTGGCCAGGCACCCCAGTGGGGACCCCCCACTCTAAAGGGGGTGTTGCCAGCCTGAAAATAGCCATCAGCCCCTCACCCAGGCTGGCCAAACCTCCATTGGGTGAGGGTCCCCACTGTGGGGGGGCTTGAGCAGCCTGCAAACAGCCATCAGCCCCTCACCCAGGCTGGCCAGGCACCCCAGTGGGGACCCCCACCCTGAAGGGGGTGTGACCAGCCTGCAAACACCCATCAGCCCCTCACCCAGGCTGGCCAGGCACCCCAGGGGGACCTCCACCCTGATCTGGGACACCCTTCAGGGCAAACCAGCCAGCCCCCACCCATGCACCAGGCCTCTATCCTATATAATAAAAGGGTAATATGCAAATTGACCCTAACAGCAGAACGACTGGGAATGACTGGTCACTATGACACACACTGACTACCACGGGGCAGACTCTCAATGCAGGAGTTGTCCCCTGGTGGTCAGTACGCTCCCACAGGGGGAGCTCTGCTCAGCCACAAGCCAGGCTGATGGCTGTTAGTACAGTGGTGGTGGTGGGAGCCTCTCCTGCCTACTCAGCGCTAAGGATATCCAACTGCAGCTTAGGCCTGCTCCCCCCTGGCAAGTGGACATCCTCCGAGGGTTCCTGGGCTGCCAGAGGGATGTCTGATTGCCAGCTTAGGCCCAATCCCCCGGGGAGCAGGCCTAAGCCAGCAGGTGGTCATCCCCCGAGGGGTCCCAGACTGCGAGAGGGCACAGGCCGGGCTGAGGGACCTCCCTGCAAGTACACAAATTTTTGTGCACGGGCCTCTGATAAATAATAATATATATATATATATATATATATATATATGTTGGTCTGCCTCATTCACTCAGTATTATGTGTGTGAGATTCACCTATGTTGTTGATTTATCAGTAGTTTGTTCTTTTTTATTGCTGATTAGTATTTGTGGACATAGTTTAAAATTTCCCTTTGGTAATTGCCAAGGAGTGAAATTAGTTGGCTATAGAGTAGGTTTATGTAGAGTTATATGAACTGTCAAGCAGTTTTCCTAAATGGCTGTTCCACATCTTTGGTAATATTAATTCATTGCCATGTTTTTCTGATATCAGCCATTTAGTGGGTATAAAATTGTAGTTTCACTTTGTACTTTCCTGATGACTTTTTATGTGCTTGTTGGCCATTGGTATATTTTTTGAAGTATCTATTTAAATACTTTATTTCTATATTGGTTTTAATTTTTTTCTTATTGATTTATAGTGCTTTATAATTCTCAATATAAATCTTTAGTCACATATGTGTATCATAAACACTACCTCTCGGATTGTGTCTGGCCTATTCATTTGCTTCATAGGGTCTTTGGATGAACAGAAATTGTAAATTTTTATGAAGTTCAAGTTGTCATTTTTTTTTCTTTTATTGTTAGTGCTTTTTGTGCCCTAAGAAATTATCCTCCTGTTTTTATCTAGAAATGTTATGGTTCTAAGATTTGTATTTAGGTCTATAATCCACCTTAGATTAATTTTTAAACATAGAATGAAGCAGGGGTCTAGGTTCAATCCCCCCCATAAATATTTGATTATTCCAGTTTGTTTTAAAAATGTTTTTTTCCCACTGAGTTACACTGATATCTTTGTGGGAAATCAATCAACCATTTATACATGGCTCTATTTTTTTTTATCCCAATGATGGAGAATAATAACATAAACTAAAAATAGAATAATATGAATTCAGATAATGTGGGAAAATTATGGGTTCTTTTTCCCCTACCTCCAATTCTCCATGCAAAATTCTCCAAAATCCCATTTCAAAGACTCTCTTTCCTTCTAATGGGAGGGCAATTATTAACTACATTTATCCACCAAAGTATAGATCCAGAAAAGGAAGACAGAAGAGCAAGATTGACTCCTCCTTCTTGCCAGCTTAAGTCCTTCTCCCTGGATCCCTAAGTCCTATTCAGGGTCTACCTTCTTGTCTGCACAACATTGGAAGTTCCTGCACCCTTCAAGAGAGAAATGGTCTACACCCAGGTGTGACGTAGGCTTAGAGAATGCGACAGGATAACCAAAGCAATGCAAAATGACCACAGTCAAATAGCAAAATCTACACCTTCAGTAGCAAATTCTCTTTACCACAAACATGCTATACATATTATGGGCAGTCCATTACCAAGGCAAATTATATGAACCTGCCATTCTTCTTTCCACAGGGCAGAGGATATCCTCACTCTTTTGTGATCTCTTTCTGACCTGGATTAATACAGTCTGATGAGTGTAAAACTGTGAGGGGTTGGGAAGAACATGCTGTGATTTCATAGGTTCTGCACAACCTCCATTGACACATGCTTTGGTAGGGAAAATATTTTGGGCCAAGACAACTTGTAGTTCTGCCATGGACATTCTTGAAGACAATGGCTTACTCTTCCCATAGCTTTGGTTGCCTCAGCCTGCCTTCAGTTTTATCTTTCCTCTCTAGCTCAGTTTCATTTAGCACTTACACAAGATAGAAGCTGAAGTAATAACACCCAGAATTGAGGCAGATATAGTCACAGAGTTGGATGAGATCAGCTACTTTACATATGAGAAAAGTGGTTCAAGGAGCTGAAGTCATGTCATGCAGCTGGCTGCGGAACAGCAGTAGTGAAGAGAGTTAACAATGGGTACTGATTAGCCATCCCATGGGGTCTACCTCAAAGACTATGTTCATTTTTTTTTACACACCATTGATTACATCCTTAATGACCAGAACAGTGCCTGGCACATTGTAGGTGCTTAGAAACATTTACTGAATGAATGAATGAATGAATGAATGAATATGTGAAATGTGCTGAGAGGTGACTTATGTAAAGCCACAGGGCTAGTAAATAACTGAGCCAGGATATATATGGAGGCCTAATGTCTTAACCACTGCTATTGGCCAGGAAACGATTGGTTTGTTTGACTTTGCAGTAGGGCTGGCCTTCCCTGCAGAGGCAGAATAACATAGGAGCTGCCAGCAGGAAGCATGGTGGGAAACGTGGTGAAGAGTTATCTTCACTGGGTAGTTCCACTATTTCTCCTTATGTGGACACTTGGATTCCAAGTGTTTGTGGCCATATAATAATTGGATCTCCCCTCAAAATATATTAATTTAGATTCATGGTTCTAAGTGATTTTAACAGAAGGACCCCATATCTTAAAAAAAAAGTTTAGCCCCCCTAACACACTATAAATGGACAACTGTATTATTAAAGCAAATATTTTCTTGATATCATAGATTTTGAATAGTTATAAATTCAAATTTATTTCATTTGAATTTGTTTGCTGTACACTTTCAAAGCAAATTTTAAAGTATTGAATCACTTCTAAATAACAGTTATATTGTTTTCAAATCACTGAGCACAAAGGAAATCGTTACCTTGGGAACCCTTCTGGTTTAAAATTTTTTTTCTCCTTATAGACATTCTTAATCTAGGACTAAGAACTTTTTCATTTCTTCTTTAACTGACTCTGATTTTCTCACTTTCTTTCTCCAATAGAGAGTAGGCATGATTCTCTCATAATTTTTAAAAAATAACCACAAAAAAGGAAAAAGCAACTTCTGAAAAATATATTCTGTGACTTTTGGGGGAATTTAAATAAAAGGGAATTATTTTAAAAGCTTTGTTAACATTGTGCTGGCTTCTGAAGTGCATATGAAAAAAAGAAGACTTTGTCCTAGTCCTTTCAGGAATAATTACAGCCAACCTGTAGGCATAGAGTTAGTGGACACTGCCTAGTGGGTGATTTTAGAAACCCCAGAAGGGCAGATAAGAAGTCAGAATCTATTGTGATCTTTGAGGAAAAGCATAGATATCAGGATGGAGCTTGTTAAATAAAAAAGTCATGATCTCTAATATTAAAAAGTTTGTTTAATGTGTGAGTCTCTGTGCTAAGAAGATACTATTAGCATGTCCACTTTACAGGTGAGGAAACAGGTTTGATATTAAACAAAAAGCTACCTATACATATTCTATCTTAGAAGAGAATTAGTCTTGGATGCAAATAGGCAGGTAGATAAATTCATAAACCCAATCATAACAGGGAGTGGATTCTTGAACTGAAAAAAAGGTAAGGGGACAGTCCATGAGTGAAAAGATACAAGAATCTTGATATGCTTGAGTCTTTTTGGTGTCCACTAATATTAAAATACTAGTGGCCCAGTGCACAAAATTTATGCACATTAAAAGGGAATTAATTAGAGGAAATATTTTAATATTGCTATTTGCCCCTTCTCTATAATAGAAGTGTCAGAGATGAAAGAAAATTAGTATGTGAAAATCTTCCTCCTGTCAGAGTCTGGGGCTCGCCATGGGACCTAGAGTCAAGTCCCTGCCCACCCGTGTGGACCTTGAAATCATGCGAGACCCAGACCCAGCCAGCCCCACCCCCCTTGGGTGAGATCCATACCCAGACAGCCCCACCCCCGTCAAGCCCTGCCAGGTGGGGGTCGCAGTCTGAGGTCCCCCATCAAGCCCTGCTGGGCCAGGGGCGTGGCCTCAGGTCCCCCAGCCTGGTGCTGGGGCAAGGGGTCCGGCCTGAGGTTCCCTGGCCCGGCACCGGGGTGGGGGGTGTGGCCTGAGGTCCCCCTTCAAGCCCTGCCAGGCAGGGGTTGTGGACTGAGGTCCCCCAGCCCAGCGCCAGGGTCGGGGGCGCTGCCTGAGGTCCCCGCCAGGTGGGGAGCAAGGCCTGAGGTCCCCCATCAAGCCCCGCTGGGCCAGGGGCACAGCATCAGGTCCCAGGTCCCCCAACCCGGCCCGGTGTCATGCAGCCTCAGGTCCCTGCTGATCGCTTGTTATGGCTCGTTACGGGAACCCCGCCTCCACTGTGGGCGCAGCCATCTTGTGATGGCATGATGGAGTGAGGGTCAATTTGCATTTACCTCTTTATTATATAGGATCATGATACCGAAATGAATGCATTAAAAATGAACAGAGTAGCATCTGGCATAAGCCTTAACAGTACTTACTTGTGAGTGTTATTTTCCACTTCAGAATCTCATTTGGATTTAAGTTTCTGCCTACAGAAAGAGTAGAACAAATCATTCTAATTGTGATGAAAATAAATGTTAAGTTCACTTGCTTCTAAAATTAGGTCATCCCAAACACTGGGTTTAAGCAAAAGAAATGACAAAACCAACATTAAAAAATACTTCTAAAATGTAGGCTGTTTTATCCACCCACACTATACATAGAGATATTTTAACAGTGTGGTATTAGGATAGCAGATAGTATCTAATGAGTAAGAACTTCTGACAAATGGAATAATAATAATAATAATAATAATAATAAAGGATAACCTTCAATAGCACTTAACGTATGTTAAGCACTGTGCTAAGAACTTTACATGGGTTATCTCAATCACTCTTCATAACAAGATCTTATGAATATGGAATTAAGCCTTAGAGAAGTTAAAGAACTACCCAAGAATAATAAAACTAGTAACCAGTAGGGCTGAAAATAAATGCAGGCATCCAGAGGTAGAAATACAATCAAATTCATGTAATTCAACAAGTATTTAATTAATGTCTATTGCCCTTAAAGCAGTGAGTTAGGCTTTTTTTGTTTGTTTGTTTGTCTGTTTGTTTAGTCACTATCCATGAATATTTAAGAATTTTGTCTTATATTGTTTTGGCCATTCAGGCTAATTTTTCTGTTAAGCCAAAAGGTAACAAAATGTCTCACATTGATGTCTGAAGGTATGACCCAGCATGGCCTCTGTGAGCTACCAAACATTATGAAAAAGTGAAATGCTAGATATAACCCAATCTCTAGGTGCTTCCCTACTTGTATCCCTAGGCTATTTGAAGTGAGCAATAATAAATTCATTGGGTTCATCACCAGGTACTAAACATTTGTTTTCATTAACAAAATTCTAAATGTAGCACTGAGTAAGCATTGTGTGTGTGTGTGTGTATCAACCTTTATTAAATGGGATTATCCTACTCAGTTCTATGAGTTCTCCCCACTTGAATTTTGCTTTGAGCTTCAGCTATATCCAAACAAAGATTTAAAAAGTCAAGCAAAGTCTTTCTTAAGTGATTTGAATAGGTATTATACATAACCTCTTTTTTTTTCTAGAGAAATTCAGACAAAGTTCTCTTTTTTTTTAAGTTATGTTTTGTTTTGTTTTGTTTTTATTTCAGAGAGAGAAAAGGAAAGGGAGAAAGAGATAGAAGCATCAATGATGAGAGAGAATCATAGATCGGCTGCCTCCTGCACACCTCCTACTGGGAATCAAGCCTGCAACTTGGGCATGTGCCCTGAACCATGACTTCCTGGTTCATGGGTCGATGCTCAACCACTGAGCCACACCAGGCCACAAGTCTCTTTTTAATAGAAAACGTTTCATATTCATTTTATCTTTGTCCCCAATAGTGACTTGTATAGCTGACTCTCAATAACTATTTATTAAATTGGGCACAATTATATATATATGGACACAATTTCCAAAATGGCCTTTCTTGATTTTGGCTTTTAACCTTGAAAAGATAAACATCTGTTTCAGAATCTAGTTGAGCAGTATATATAACGGACAGTTAGTTGGGAACTGGAAGTTCTTATTAGTGGAGGGTAAGTCAAGAAATTCACTGCTATTCACCTTGTTCTTCGGGTTTTACATTTTCTCCTCAAGCTTCCTGCTATTGTTTACTTTTTAAAGTCTTTAGGCAGTTTCTTTTTGTATCACATCCAGTTTTAAGTTTTAGTCAGTGGGAGAGATAGGCCGCCATGAACTTAATTTATCTTGCCACTATAGGAAGTCCTCCTCACTGCCCCCCTTTTAAATACTCTCGTTCTGAATTAAACCTCCAAAAATAATGGGATAGTTTCTCAGGGTCATTTGATTTTAAATCCGCATTGGAGAGGTCTGTCCCTTACCTCTTTGGGTCCAGAGAGTTGTCATCATAGTGTAGGAGAGCCCCACCCTAAGAACCTGCTGCTATGCTTGGGCACATCTGACCAACACCCGTGGCTTGCGCGGTGACATTCCCATGAAGGGCTAGGACACCCGGAGGCATCTCCACATAGCTTTGCAAATTGTGAACTGGGACAAGTGGGTTGGGAACTTTGATGCATCAAAGATAGACTCTAGAAGAAGAGAAACAAGCCCTCCTTTTTTTGCTTTTCTCTTCCCCAGGAAAATTACTTAAGACTTCCAGGGTGGAGAGAAGTGGTTATAAATATTATCTCTAATTTTAGGGACATTGAAGAGTTACATTTAGGAGCCTATTTTTTCCTGTTTGGAAAGTGTGTGTGTGTGTGTGTGTGTGTGTGTGTGTGTGTGTGTGTGTGTTAAAGCCAGAAAGGGTCAGGGCAAACCCCAGAGGGAAGCAAGAGAGCAATAGAGTTGGATGGGCCCTGGGCTGCCTGCTTGTCTGCCTCACAAGCTGGCAGAGCCCAGGGTGAGCCCCTCTGCAACAAAGGTGGGAGAAGGCAGGACAGGGTACTCAGCCTGCAGCAGCAGGAAGGAACGCCAACAACTTGTTTGTTGACAAGACTAAGATTTATTTACAGGCGAGTGTTCTTTTGTCTCCACCTGTTAAGGTCCTTCCTTTTGTGCAAGCCAAGAACAATTCTGGTTGCTCATGTTTTTATTCTCAACTGGATCCTAGCATGTGTGATGTAGAATCAGATGAAATGGATTGGGGGGAAAATACCTTGCTGAGCTGAGAGGATGATCCAACTAACATCATAAACAGACTTACAATAGGAAATAGGAAATAAACTTGGTAGCCTGGGAGAAGTTCTTTGGGGGATGTTGCTGAATGAGAAGCTTTGGAACAACTGAGTCAGGTGAGAAAACTGGGAGAAGAGAAGATGTGGGAAATGTGCCTGTGCATTGAGTCTCAACCTCTCTAAATGCTCTTCAAGAGAACAAATAAAGGAATCCTCTTTAATTTCTCTAGGCAATTAGACTGGATGTTTATATGCAACTTACAGCTAGATGAGAGTGTAGAGCTTCACAAATTACTCAGGGCATAGGTGTGCATTTACAATGCACAATAACAACTCTAAATATCCTGTTCACAGACATGAGAGTGTCTCTGTGGTAGACAAAATTACCTGTGTGCCAAATACTATGCTGTACTCCATTAGCTCCTATGAATGGAAAATATAACAACAGCAAAAACGTTGAAAATCTGGAGTTAGAAAATAGTGAAAAGGCCAAGAGTGCAAGGACCATTTCAGAAAGGCTCTTGGAGTAGAGTGAAAGGAACTAGTGACATTACGAATTAGAAAGAACAAATCCATGTGGTATAGGACTGGGCCATATGGTGCAGAAAGTTGGCAAAGAAGTTGCAAGTACTCTGGAGAGGTACCCAGAAGAGCATGTTCCTGAGAATTAAGGAGGTTAATAGAATGCTCTGTCTGGCTTCCTTCCCAGACAACTGTTCACCCTCACACCTGGGGTCATGTAAGTCCTCACAAGGCTTGGCTCAGACTTAGATCAATAATTTGCCATCAGAAAAATGAAAGAGCTCTGGCCAGTGTTGCTCAGTTGGTTGGGTGTCATCCTGTGCACCGAAAGCTTGCCCATTAGATTCTTGGTCAGGGCACATGCCCGGGTTGTGGGCTCCATCCCCAGAAAGGGGCATGCGAGGGTGAAGTGATGGATGTTTCACTCTCACATTTATGTTTCTCTTTCCCCATCCCTCTCCCTTTTTCTCTTTCTAAAAATCAATTAAAAATCTTTTTTTAAAAAAGGAAAAATGAAAGAATTCCTGGGCCTTATCATCTATAATAATGCTTATTATAACTAACACATATTGTGCAAATATATATACACACTAGAGGCCCAGTGCATGAAATTCATGCATGAGTAGGGTCCCTAGGCCTGGTCAGTGATCAGGGCCAATGGGGGCCTTCCAGCTGCCAGCAGGGGCCTTCCTTCCCCTGGCTGCCAGCTGCTGGCTGGGGCCTTTCTTCATTCCCCACCACCCCCTGGTGGTCAGAGCACATCATAGTGAGTGGTTGAACTCCTGGTTGGTCAAACTCCCACGGGGACAATTTGCATATTAGCCTTTTATTATATAGAATATATAGAGAAATATAGGTCTCTCAAAGTCTCTCACTCTGCTAAAATTTTTAGATAAAATATCTAATTCTCTCAACATTTCTTTGAGTCATCTTATGTAAGAAGAGACTGGGGCTTAGAAAATTAAGTAAGAGTGTCACATAGATGGTGTTTAGTGCAGGAAACAGAAATGACTTTGGTGGTTTCAGACAGAAAGGGATTTGATTTTTCTGAAGTTTAACTATGAGATATCTAAGTGTAGATTTTTTTTATATTTATCCTGTTTGTTTCCTGAGATTCCTGGATCTGTGGTTTTGTGTCTGTCATTAATTCTGAAAAATTCTCAGCCATTCACTTCAACGATTTCTTCTGTTTCTTCCTCTCTTTCTTCTTCTTTTGATATTTCCATTAGGTATACATTATATCTTTTGTAATTATCCCACAGTCCAAGCATATTCAGTTTTGTCTTTTTCACGCTTTTTTGTTTTTGGATTCAGTTTTAGAAATTTCTGTTGACAGTTCTTAAGGCTTGTTGATTCTTTCCTTTTCTGTGTCCAGTCTATTGATGAGCCTGTTAGGCATTCTTCATTTCTGTTACAGTATTTTTATTTATAACATTTTTTTAGATCCTTTCTTTGAGTTCCCATATCTCTGTTTATATTACCCATTTTTTGCATATCGTTAATTTCTTTTTATCACAATACTTAGCATTTTAATCATAATTATTTTAAATTCCAGCTCTGATAGTCCCCAAATGTCTGCAAAATCTAAGTCTGGTTCTAATACTTTGTTATTTTAGACTGTGTCTTTGCCTTTTGGCATGCCTTGCAATTTTGTTTTTGAAAGCTTAACATGATACATCAGGTAAAAGAAATGGAGTTAAAAACATTTCAGCTTGCCTGGCTGGTGTGGCTCAGTGGTTGAGTATCAACCCATGAACCGGGAGGTCAGGGTTCGATTCCCAGTCAAGGCACATGCTCAGGTTGTGGGCTCGATCCCCAGTGGGGGGCGTGCAGGAGGCAGCCCATCAGTGACTCTCTCTCATCATTGATGTTTCTATCTCTCTCTCCCTTTCCTTCCTCTCTCTGAATTAACACACACACACCCCCCCATACACAACACACACACACACACACCCACAAATAAACCATTTTGGCTTTGCTGGGGTATAATTGACAAAATTGTAAGATTTAAAATGTACACCATGGTGATTTGTTGTACATATATATATAAATAGGCCTTTCACCTGAAGTATTATATTAATTTGTCTGGGAGTGCAGCTGGGTTTACTGTTGCTGCAGCTGTGGTGTCAGAGGCTGAAATTTCCTCTAGTCCTTGCTTTTGTTTCTTTTGTCTTTATGTTTTGCTAGAGACTCCTTAAATGGGGTCTGGGGCTTGCTGTTCTTTCAGCTATAATCTCCCCATTTTTTACAGGTGCCCTACTGATATTGGTGAGATGTGGGGAGAAGATAGTCCTGTGATTAGGTCTGTCTTTTAGTGAACCTGTGTCCTTGGGCTGTAACCTTCACTGTGCTTCTTCTCAGTCCCCCCCGCACCCCCCACCCCCGTCTTAGGTGACATAGAAATGGTAGAGGGCGCTGTAGGTGAGTATTTCTCTCTCCCAGAGGGAGATTAAGCTTTGGTAAAACCCCATCCCATTAGGCTCTTATAAAATAGTTTCCCTTAACAGGCCTTACTAAGGATAACAGGTCTTTAGGCATATTCCAAAATGCTTATTTTTCCCTTTGTGGGAAGTTACTAGATGACTTTTCCCTGATTGTCACAGTGAGAAACCCTGTGGAATTCCAAGAGATAAAATTTATGAACTTCTCCCCACTCCCCAAGACTGCCCCCCCGCCTTTGGAGTTTATAACTCTCAAGCCAATTTACACTGTCTCCAACAATTCCTCAATTATAGCTTGAAGTCTTCCTACCAAGACTAGCTCTAGGTATGGGCTGCATATTGACTCCTGTTGTGGGTTCCGCTTCTAACGAGTTATGATTCTCTGTACCAACTCTTTCTCTAGTTTCAGGGGCAGCAGTTTGCCCTGTGACCTCATTCTCTGATCACCTAAAAGAGTTGTTGATTTTTCAGTTTGTCCAGCATCTTTCTTGTTGCTAGGACAGAGTGACAAGCTTCCAAACTCTTTCCATGTTGAACTGGACACCAGAAGTCTCCCAGAAAGGAATTTAATACAAAGGATTAGATACTTACTGGATCTTAGGAAGGGATGAAAGTGTGGAAGCTGGGGGCTGCCACTGAACTTTGAGTTTCAGGGTCTCGCCAGCATAACTGTAATCTAGAGGTCAGGAAGATGCTGCTGCAACAGCCACCACAGCCCACCCACAGCTGACCCAGCACTGCGGTGTGGAACCTGGTCCCAAACCCTCATGTTTGTCAGTTTGACCTGCTTGTTCACCACAGTGACATCTACACATCAGGACAATCTTGTCACTAGTCCCAAGTCTAATAACTGTACTCTATTTTGTTTACATGTTTGTTCTTTCTTCCAATTTGCCAAGTCTCTACCTTGCATTCCAATTTCAGCTGTGGGGTCTCTGTCTTGTTTCCTAACTTTTTTCTCTGTCTTACAATCTTCTGCTCCTCCTGCAGAGCATTTTCTCCCTCCTCTGGGCATTCCCTCTAGTCCTTTGAGAAATTCCCCACAACCTGTGGCCTGTTTGCCAGATCTCTACGTGTGTGTGTGTGTGTGTGTGTGTGTGTCTTTACAAGGAGCCTGGAATTAAACACATCAGAATATTAACAGTGATTACCTTTGTGTGGTTGAATTAAGATAATTGTATTTTCTGTTGGATATGGGAACATTTTTAAAAAATTTCTACACTGAATATGCATTACTTATGTAAAAAGTGTGAAGAGCTGTTTTGGGAGCATATTAAACATTTTGATGTTGATCAGCTTATTTTCTGTTCCAGAAGCTTTCATAGAGAAACAAGGACAGAAATAGACTGTGTCTTCAGAAATCTGTGTGTGCAAATGTCAAGGCATAATAAGGTCCATCCCCCCTCCTGCTTCACTTAAAATATGTAGAACAGGACGACAGCAATAACCTGAGGAGATAATTGGCAGCATAGCTCTCACTACACCATCAGTCACTTTTCAAAGGTTTACATTTCACAAATGAAATCACCAAACTGGTAAGGGCATCACTATTTTACTTTGTAAAACTGCATCATTGTCCAGTGCATTCTCATCTTGAGAATTTCTTAAATGACATGAAGTTGTCAGCAGATTTCACAAGAATGAGAAGCTTAAAGGCAATTTCTCTCAAGAACTAGAGGGGCCCAGTAAGACTGTTTTCAGTAAATGATTCTCTCACTTCACTTGAAAGTCAGAAAAAATGATAATAGTCACCATTTATTAAGCATTTACTACATGCCAGGACTGGTTTAAACATTTTGTAGGAATAGTAGTGCTATTATTACTTCAATTTTTATAGATGAAGAAAATGAAATACAGGAAAGTTCAGTATCATGCACAAGATAAAACTTATAGGCATATGTTTCCCATCAGTTTCACAAGCCTAGGAGATATATCAATTATGCTAGTACCAAAGTCACGTAAGCTGGGACTATATTAAGAAGTATGCTATTTAGAGAATGCTCTCAATAAATTCTGACTTTGTCCCCCCTGAGGTGGAAGCCTTTGCAAATCTTAGCCTTTATAGCTTATCAACAGTGGCTCATCGACAGTGCCAGAGAAGAATCTGGCATCTAAGTAAAAACAGTTGGGAAACCTTGACTAGCACAGAGGTTATCCTGCAGACTGCACTGCTCTTCAGGCCCTTCCTTCCTTCCTTCCTTCCTTCCTTCCTTCCTTCCTTCCTTCCTTCCTTCCTTCCTTCCTTCCTTCCTTCTCTTCCTCCCTTCTTTCCTTCCTTTCTTCCTCTCTCCATTCCACCCTTCTTCCTTCCTTCCTCCCTCCCTCCCTTCCTTCCTTCCTTCCTTCCTTCCTTCCTTCCTTCCTTCCTTCCTTCCTTCCTTCCTTCCTTCCTTCTACTAGAGCTAATAAACTGTTCAACAGGAACTTTTGGAGTCAAGTACCAGAAATTTCTGTTGTAGCTAGGATATTGCTTTTTTCTTTAAATTAGAATGTAGATTATATAATTCAAAGAACTATTTCTAATTTTGTGATATGAACATAAATGGATTATCAGCGGAAGGTGAGCTCGCAGAAAATGTTCATTTCAATGAAATGATGAAAGGAAATGTGCTCCTGAGGCACCTGTGAAAATGACTTTACCCTACGCACGAAAGGACATGTGAAACCCATGATACTCTTTCTCAAAAAAGAAAAGCTTCCAAACACCGAGGATTATTTAGTTTTGAACATTCTTTTTCTTCTCCCGCAAGAGGCGTCATTGTGTCACACACACACTATGAGGACCCTCCATGGTGTTGAGCTTCCAGATGAAGAGCATTATCCATAATCTCAAGTTATTACTGGTTTCTCAGTCAAAGGTGGTACATTATGAGGAGCATAAATCTATTTCTTATACTGCTGCTCTCCCAACAGTTACAGTGGTGTTAAGGTACAAAATGTGAGAAGACATTGAGTTATTAATAGCTTACTAATTAAAACCTGTGTCATCCATGGAACATAGGCCAGCAAAGAAATCCTTGTCATTAACAGCATGGTCCAGAAGTTCTACAACCACCTTTCTAGTCATGCCTTTCATTTTATACTAGAGGCCTGATGCATGAAATTCATGCAAGGGCCTTGGCCCTGCCCCCTGCCCGCCATCGCCGTGACTGGGGGCCTCTGCCACCTTTGCCTCAGCCCCCGCCCGCTGCAGCTTTGTCCAGAAGGAAGGACGTCTGGAAGGACATCCAGTATAATTAGCATATTACGCTTTTATTATTATAGATTGATCAAATGCCTCTACAGTGACCTTGTATAAGGATAATTCTATACCCTTAATTAGGTCACCATGTGAGGAGCTCTGCAGTCTTGTGTTGAGCTCCTATATCTTGGGACTTGTCTGTGAGCTGGGAAGAGTTACTTTAAATATGGATGCCCTGATCCTTTTGCCACAGGGGAAGTTGGATTGTGCTTTGCTATAGTAGCTAAAAATTCTGGCATTTTTATAACTGCTCTGACTCATCTTTCCCAGATGACTAAATAGATAACTACGAGTTTACCACACTGTTTCTGTCTTACATTGGGTGTAGATGAGATGCCTGAGGATCCTAAGGAATTTAAATAACCATATGCATGAGTTATCTTCTACAAAAGATGCCTTGTGTGGGAAAATTACACTGATTCTCAGTACCCATAAAGGTTCAATAACAGTTGACTAAGTGAATTCTGAAAGAGGATCTTCACATTACCTTAGCTAAATGATAAGAAGTATATCAAAGAAATTGTTTCTGTAAGATCATTAGCTAGAACCTATGTCTGATAGCCTGGCATTGAGTCAGACTGTAAAATAAATGGTAAGCCATGTAGCTCATTTATTTAATATTTGTTGAGCACTCATTATATGTCGGGCTACTTGACATAAGTCATCAATGCATTTATTTTAGGCGAAGAGAAACCCAGGCATCTTGATTATTGCATGGAGAGGACTTTATTGAACTTGGTACATGCCTAATAAAAAAGGACATAGTATAGTGCTAGTTTCATCTCAAACCTATGCAATAAAATCACAGCTCTCAGCCAGGTATGTCAGACACGTTTGTTTCTCCTAATTCTCTATATTTTATCCCAGTTCAATTATCTTCAAGCAAGTAGTCACACCAAATACAGCACAAATTCTAAGGTTGGTTAGAATCAGACTTCTTGGGTCTCTTTTGTTCATTATGTCCCCATTATTTTACTCACGGGACTCAGCACCATTGTCCTGGGTATTAATTCTGGCTCTGTCACCTAACCTGGGATGACCACTTAACCTCCTTGAGCCTCAAAATGGTTAAATCAGTACTATCACAGGTAATTCTTACAATTTGGTGAAGATTTTTTATGAAAATAGGCAGTCTTTCAACTAAGGGCAGGCTTTTTTTTTTTAGGCAAAGAAAAAATAATATTTTGGGTAGAAGAAATGTCACGTGGTGTTATGTACATAGACAATATAATATTTATTAGTTAAAATGACACTCTATGGGGGGGGGGTCATTACTTGATCTAATTTGAATGCATATCTAAAAGTGTGTACATTGTTGTTTAATGCCAAGCTATACTCTAGAGGTGGCTACTGTAAGGACTTTAGCTATTTTCATCCCTGATCATCATGACAGGCTCTCTCTCTTTCTCTCTCTCTCTCTCTCTCTCTCTCTCTCTCTCTCTCTCTCCCCTAACCCTAAAATAAATATATACATAACATATACTGAGATATATATATATATATATATATATATATATATATATATATATCCCATGTTCAAAGGCTGTTAAATCGCATTGTTTATCCATATCTTCAGAAAAAAATCACTTCTGTCGTGGTAAACAACCTGCTTCCCTATTTATAAAGATCTGGCCCTCTAGCAACTTCAGCGTGAAATTATAGCTAATTTGCCTACAAATGTCAGGTGGTCATAATAATCTGGCCACTCAGTGTATATAGAGAGCAAGATATCATGTATACCATAATAAATGTTATTGACTATTGTAGGTGAAATTAGTGGCTACTTAATTAGCATGAAGGATATTAGAAATAGGCTTTTAGTGGTTAAATTAGTGGTGTTCAGGATATGTGGATTGGTGAATATATTTTGGAGATGCTCCTACCTTGTATGAATGGGGTATAGAAATTTAGCCAGGTTTATTTTACTTTTAAAAATAGCACCCCAGATTTGATCCCCAATCAGTTTTGGGTCTAATAGTTTATTCCCTGATTCTTGGCTGCCAGAATCCGAGTGTATAGTTAGTGGGATCTCATCACCAGGATTGTCTCATTTGCCTCAGGGGAACTTTCACGTGAGATAATGTGACAAAGAGCTCAAACTTCCCTGTTTTATGACTGCTTACTAATAAATGTCTGTTGTGGGAAAATTTGATCTGAGACTTGCTTTCATTATAAATGTTTTCTGGGGCTATTGTTCTCTACCATAAAGCATGTAAGAGTTGAGCATGACCAAATTGGCTTAGGTCAACTTTGAGCTAATATAAAGGCACAGAGGCGAGAGAGCACAAGAGGTTTACAGTCTGGTAGAAAGAGCAGGGAGTCTGAAGTCAGGCAAGTTGGAGTTTACAGTCTTTGGAGCATGGGGAACATTTTGTGAGGGAAGAATGGTAGTAAGAAATGAGCTTAGAAAATAAGCTTGGGGCCACCTGGTGGAAGAGCCTTGTATTTCAGTCTAGTGAGTGTGTGCAGAGAAGAAATCGGTGGTTTTCGAGAAGGAGACTACATGTGTTCAGATGTGTTTAGAGAGTCATCTCTGGCGGCCATGCAGAGGGAGAGAGACCAGATAGATAGAGGTTTGCAAACTGTTACCCATCACCTGTTTTGGTATGGCCGAGTGCTAAGAATGGCTTTTATATTTATAAGGGGGATAGGGGGAAGAAGACTATTTTATAACAGACTATTTTATAACATGTGAAATTATAGGAAGTTTAAAATCTAGCATCCATAAATAAAGTCTTGCTGGATCACAGCCATGTCCGTTCATTTACATATTGTCCTTTGCTGCTTTTACACCCGGACAGTGGAGTTGGACAGTAGTCACAGGACCTGTGTAGTTCTCCAAGGGCTTAAGTATATACAATCCAAGTAAACAGCTTTCCGTAGATCTATTTTGATGAAGAAGACAGTTTAGAATACCTAAAGAGACGAATGGATAAACTCTCTTGCACAAATATTGCTTCTCTCTGTTGCCTTTTGGCAGAAACTATGGAGCAGTCTGTTCAAATTAAATTCTGGCAAAAATCCTAGAGTAAGCAAGTATCAGGCACTTGATCGAAGGAAGACTCCCATGATTTGGATATCAGCACGCACAAGGAAAGCTTAATGTTCTATTGAAAGTTGAAAAGGCTAACTTCTGTTCTCACTTGGATGGAGGGTCATCTCACCTCTATGTCCTAATTAAAAATTCATTAAGTTAAATTAAAAATTGTATATTAGCAATATTAGCTCAGAAATCATACGACGAAGGCTACATTACAGGTATTTAGAGAAGCATAAACTTTCCTAGCCTTGTTGCTATTGAACTTCCTAATTTCATTGCTTGATCTGAAGGTCAAAGGCATGAACTTGGTGGAAAAAAACCCTCCTTGGGGAATCATTAGAGGAAGTATGCCCCAGTTCATCACCAGTGATCACAGAGGAGGGGGTGCAAATGGTGCACAAAGCATACTTGCCCTTCAGTGACCCTCAAAGCTCCCCGTGGCTCCATGTGTCTTTGACCAACTTTACTGCCTTCCAGTGCCCTTCGGGTTACTGTGAAGCACCCGGGGGAGAAAGATGATCTTAGGTAGCCAGGACCCAAACTGTGCAAATTGTCAAGATCAGCATCAGCAGTGCTGATTATTTACATGCAGGACCAGCGGTGTGATCTTTATCTATGGGATCAGGAACCACATTGATATATATCATCAGGCACTGCCTTTTGTACCACATCGCCGGGCATTAAGAGGAGAAGCAATAGGAATCCCATAGGGATTTTCTAACAACATAATTTCTTTCCAGAAGATCTGAAAAGCAATGCTGAATGACTCAACGTTTGATTCAATCAGCATATCAAATGAATTATCAAAATAAAAACTACCACATGCAGACTTCCTGAAGCCTTTGAAATGTTGGCTGGGATATAAATATCTCCTCAATACTCACAATGTTTTAATAGCCAAAAATCATGCTACCAACTACTCTTTCAGTGTAACTCTTTTATAATAGCAATAAATTATACCTGAATTTTAAAAGAGAAAGCATGGACATTTATTTTACAAGTTCATATAACTTTATTTACTCTGAGTGGTTTCTCTCTTTTCTTGGTGCTGGAAATGGGTCAGAGCATAGATCAGCAGGGAGGAGATAAAAAAGTCTGGGATATTGCACTGATACATTATCCTAAAATATGTTATAAAACAAAATATATTTATTAACTCTTGCATGAAATTCTTGAGCTGGAATAAAGAGTGGGTATGAGAAAGTAAAAAAAAAAAGGAAAAGTAAGAAAGAATATTACAAGTTTCTATCTAAATCAAATAAAAGGATATATCTATTTGGGGATGGAAATTATAGAAATGAAACAAGAGAATGAGAATATGCCAGGTATATGGCATAGCAAATAGCTATCAAGAGATGGAATGATTCAAACAAGATTGTTGTTATTGGAATTACTAGAAACCTCTATAAAGAAAACCAACAATTTGCTGGAAACAAATTAGCTTTTCTATTAACAACATGCAAATTGGTGAAAGAGAAGCAGTTTAGTGGCATTTTAAAGTAAATTTGTTACATTTTTCACAATCAAGAAGTAGGAAGATTATTGAAGGGAAATATCAAAGGCAGACAAATTTTTTAGTATAATCTATTGTGAAAAAAAATTTAATTCTGAGTACATAGCCTTTTGACCTTAATTCCCCTGACTGGGTTAAAAAAATACGAGCAGGCTAGACTGTCCAGCTGATAACTGAGGGGAAAGAATGCTGTTATTTTTAACTAGCGAATACTTACAGAGTCATCTGTTTTGAACAAAGAAGACTGATAGTCCTGTCCTGCATTTTCCCTGCGTCTGGAGGCTGAACTTGGCTGACTCCAAATTAGGAAGAAACACCCTTGACTTCAACACAACTTTAGAATCGTTTAAGAGTGTCTGTTAACTATAACACTTAAGGTTTTCCTCACAATCATAAGGCATTGACACATTTTCTAAGAACAAATGAAGAAATAAGACCCCAGAGAGTTATCTGATAAAATGAACTCATAGTCTGACTAAGTGTTTTTCAGCAAATCATTAATTGATGTCACAAATGAGATCCAGAAAATTCAAATCGAGCAAACACTTAGCTCTGCAGCAAGATCTAACTGCTCTACATAATAATGTTGGCATTTAAAAGAATGCTATAAAATAGAATTGCTGTGAAAGTTTATTGCTAATTTCTAATTGTTTATGTTTTATTTTCAGAGATCGACACCTTGAGGTAGTAGTTTCAACAAAGAGAAAAATACATTCAACTATTTTTTTTATTTTTTTGGTAGATAGTTCACACTCAGAGTCTAAATTTATAAAAATATAAGCTACAACCTTTTACAACATTGTTAGGAAATCATATTTATTTAACTTCCCCACAGTTAGGTGTGTCAGGCCAGACTGCACTTTGGTAAGTGCTATGGACTGAATTATGTCATCCCCTAATATTTATGTTGAAGCCTTAACCCCTAATGTGACTAAATTTGGAGATAGGGTCTGCAAGAGGTGCTTAAGGTCAAATAAGGTTATAAGGGTGAGGTCCTAATCTCATAGGACTGTAGCTTTATATGAAAAGAGAAAGATCTTTCTCTCTACCATGTAAGGACTTGTGAGCCACCCAGTCTATGGTCTTTTGTTATGGTGGCCCAAGCTGATTAAGGCAGTAAGACTCAGTAAGATTGTCCCTATTCCTAAGACTTGACTCCGCAGGGTTTTAATTCAGAGCTTGGCATGTTTTTGTTTCTTTAGCACTGAGAAAGACAAATGGGAAGTCAGCTCTGCTTATGAGAGATTTTAGATTTAGATTTTTAAGTTCTTGCCTCATACAACTTCAGAATTAGTGATGTCGTGGATGATTAACTCTGTGCGTTTGAGGCTCCTGAAGTCTCCAATTTTTGTCACTCCAGTCCTGGAGCAACTAACAGCTTCCTATTTTCTCTGCCCACAGGAGAGCCTCTGCCTGGGTGGGTCAAACTCCAAATCTCATCACACAATGTTTTAATAGCCAGAAATCACGCTACCAATTTACTAACCCACCCAGAATTAGTAAGTGCCCTCAGGACAAAAGAGCTCAGACCTTCAGCTCACCTCTGAGAGGCTCTCCCCTTTGCAGCATTTTAGTCCTTGTATTTCTCTTACTTC
Source organism: Myotis lucifugus (assembly GCF_000147115.1). Classification (NCBI taxonomy): domain Eukaryota; kingdom Metazoa; phylum Chordata; class Mammalia; order Chiroptera; family Vespertilionidae; genus Myotis; species Myotis lucifugus. Next base: position 18,714,087 of record NW_005871049.1, on the reverse strand, counting down.
CAAAGCTCTTGGACGTTTTAAAAATCTATGAATTTTGTATTTTATTTGACTTTTCTGAATGAAGTGGTAGGAACATTGGCCTGCCTCAAACCATTCCATTCAATTCCATCCATATGCAGTTGCTTCTCTATCTCATATCATTAAGGGTTCAGCTCCTCCATGGTCTCCAGACGTACACCAGAGCTAGAGGAAATACAGTCTGGTAGACAGAGCAGGAAGTCTGAAGTCAGGCAAGTTGGAGTTCTCTTTCTGTCTCTCCTATACATTTGCAGGACTATAGATAACTGTCATGCAGTGGTCAGGCGTATCAGCCTGACAAGCAGATGGCCTGGGCCATATTCTGGTTCTACAGCTAGTTGTGTGAAATTGCAGCATTTACTTACATTTCCCTAACTCTCTGTTTCACATTGCAGAATATGAACAATAACAGTCCCTACTGTTAGGATTTTTATAAAGATGAAATGCAATTTAATGTACACTACCTGTCCCTGTAAACACTAGCTCTTGGTATTATTACTAATTTGGAAAATTTACATGGTCTCCCTAAGTTGACTTCCTCATAAACAACAACAAAAATGAATATAATGCTTTTCTCATAGATTGCGTACAGAGATTAAATGAAAATGAATGTCAGTGTATGTAATAGTTTTATACTAGAGTATTTTGGTCATGATGGCTACTCAATAATTAGTTTACTTCCTACCTTACAAACCTTCCTGGAGACAAATTAAGATGGTTAACATTTCAAATTCTGCTGGTTTATTTCCCAAGGATTCAGACTTTCGGAGCAAAGACCATATCTTATTCATCTTTGTATTCCTAGCACCTGGCCCAGAGCCTACCTTGCCAATGCATATTTGTTGAAAGAATAAATCAGTGAATACTAACTTACAAGTCTGTAGTTCAGTATTCACTCCAGCTCCCAGCATATCTCCTTGTTTAAAGTAAGAGCCAAATCAGTATTTGTTGAATAACTGAATTATTCAGCATTATAAAAAAAGTATAGTAGTTTATTCAGAAATAATATCAATCATTTTTTTCAACCTGATTTATTTGACAACAATTTTCATTTGGACAATGATCTACTTGGTTCTGATAAATGTCTGGGGCTTATAAGGTGTTGGGGTTATAGAGGAAATGGGGCCAAGGATATTTCCTCATCAAATATAAGATCTTGACTTCTATTTACCATTTTTGGGTCACCAAATGCATTTATGTGTTAGGCTAACGCAACAGGAATGTAAATGAACATGATGGAGCAGGGTGTAGCTGGATTCCTAGTGGAAGCCAGATGGCTTTAATCCTGAAGGATTAAAACCTAAAACAACAATAATTAAAACTTTTTTTTAAAAAGTACATGTACCATATGGACTCTTAATCAGAATACAGGGAGTTTAACATTCAGAGGATAGACACAAGTATACTTAAACTGACTAGGAAAATAATCTCTAAAGCATTATCAGTTGCTACTTAGACTGTTAAAATAATAAAATAACATTTAATACATTTTTACGATGTGCTTGGTACTGCGCTACACATTTTCTGAACATTATCTCAGTTAATCCTCATAGAAACAACAGTACTCTGAAATGATAAATGTTTAAGACCTTTCCCAAGGACACACAGACAGTATTGAAGGCCATGAGGAGTGTAGGGGGTATTTAATCCTGGTCTGGCTGTCTCCTGGCTCCCTAACTATTAGTTGTTGCGGTTTTGGCTCTCCCCTCATCAGAACCAATGATCTCTTTTAAAAACAAATATCATGTAATGTCTTCTTTACTATCCTGAAATGAAATTCACAGATGATATAAGCTCCCTATACACATAATAAATTTAAAAAATCCCCTGGCTTTAATATAAAGAATAATTTCAAGGAAAGTAACTTTTAATGAAATAATATATATTTCAATATGTGAATGGTTTGACTTGATTACACTGGAAGACATGAAGTGGTCAGGTGCTTACACCATCTGTAGAATCTTCATGAACGTGTCAAAAATAAAAGCAGAATGGTGTTGGTGTGACATATCCGTAACTCAAATACCAGCTGTGGCACTGCCATTAGTTAAAGGATTTTTCCAAGATGGCTAAGAATTTCTGGTAAAGATTCAAATGAAACAAGGAACAGTATTCTTTCTATTTATACTCATGTTGTATTCCTGGAAAATTCAGTTTACATTATAAACCACGCAAAAGACTTTGTGTTTACATGTAAAACATGAGCTAATTATAAGCAGGCTGTTCACATTCATGAATGACTAGTGGGGCACTGGAAAGTTATGAGAGATGAAGAGTAAGTTTTTCTTGTACAGGATGATTCCATACCTGGCAGGGTGCCCAGGATAATGAGTGAGTATCCTGGCTGTCACTCATTAATGCCAGGAGCACCCTCCAAATCATTGTCCACAAGGGTGGTCCTACACCAGGTGATAACTGCTCTATTGAATGCTCACAAGAAACTACCATTGCAAAACCAAGGGAAATTACGTAGTGCTGAATGAGCTAATGGAATATGGGACAGAACTGTAATAATGTAATTAATTATTGAGTCGTATTTAAGATCAGGAACAAAAATAGGGCCTAAAAGAATGACATTTAAGGAATGAAGAATAAGCATTTTAAGGAAGGACTCAAGGAAGACCTCTTACTCTGCCCTATACCCGGGTTAGGTTCTCTTTTCATATCTTGTCATAACATCCTATACATCTGCTTTGTAATACTTGCGATGATTGTCATTTAAGTAGGCAATTGTCTAGGGCTTATTTGATGTCTGTCTCTCCCATTAGAATGTAAATTTCAACATCTATATTGTTTAATGATATATATACATATACACACATATGTATACACACATACATATGTATAGGCTGCTTTGTACATAATTAGGGATCAATAAATATTTGTAAAATGAATATTGTTGCAATTTGTTTTTGGAGGAGGATTCTGATAAGTTTGATTGACATGGCCTTGATTCTGGTAAATATATTTGAAGTCTACAAACTGACTTGAATATATCATGATTCCCACTCTAGCAAGCTGTTTGAAGCCTGGCTAATTAAGCACTGTAGACATTTAGCAGTGATTTTGCAAGCATAACTCTAGTGCCACCTTCTGCCAGGTAGAGAAATACACTCCAATCGTTTGCATTCTGAGAATCTGGATTTGAGCTCAAACCATTCTTTATGCTGCAGAATTAACTAGATATTTTAAAAATGTCAAAATGATGGAGTTCAATAACTTCCCATTTAAAATGCAAATTTTGGGCAATCTATAAAATATACTGACTGGAGAGAACAAAATTTCTACAGATTCAGTGATTGAGATACAGGGAGTTTTAGAGGAGAGAGAGGATTTAGGTCTTTTTTGTCTTCTTGCTTTAATGTCATTGTGCATAGGTTTAAAAATTAATTATTATAAAATGCTCCAATTATTATAAAAGAATATATACAAATACTTGATATAGGAAAGCAGCTTTGTGAATAGAATTTTTATTGAAGTTATCAAGAATGGCTATCATGGCGAGAATAGTTTGAATCCTAGTATCTCTGAAAATATTTGATCAGAAGTTCTGAAAACCAATGAAGTGTTTCACCTAATAAAACTAAAATAGATTTTTCTTTATACACATTCATGGTTAATCAGGCAACTCAAAATGCCCATTTTTCTGATAATAAAATATCTTCTCTTTGTAGGTCACTTCAAAAATTATTGTAATCTTCTTTCCTTTCATACAGCAACCAGAGCTATCTGCAAGCATATACGCAGTAGAGTGAATGAACCTAAGTGGTATGTTTCCACCACAGAATTCTGTAAAGCAAACAGAATGAATGAACAATAGCACAGTTCAGTTTCACACAAAAATGTCTAATGAAGGAATCTAGACACAAAAGTGAGCATCCATGTGTATGATTCCATCTATACACAGTGTAAGGACAGGCAAAACTTGTCTATGCAGTTGGAAATCAGCATCGTGGTTAGCCTTGGCAAAAGCTGAAAATGTGGGGGTAACTGATGCTGGTCATACTCTGTTTTGAGATCTGGGTGCTAATTATCTGAGTATTCTGTGCACATATGACACATGTATTTTTCTGCATTATCCTTTCCTAAATGCTTTTTGAAATCACAAATGTCTACCATTTTTGTTGCTCAGCACTCTTGACATATATTTCTAGACGCATATGAATATGCTGCATAACAGAGATTAAATGGTAGATTTTGCATAATTCCATTCAGAAAATACTGTTTATAGCAGTTTTAATGGCAACTACTAAGATTTTCTACACTGTGACCTTAAAGCCTTAATATAATGTGTATTTTACGTAAAATATCTGAAAAGTGATGAGGCCATTATATATTTTGTCATCCTACCTTTTGCATATGTAAATGGGCCTGAACTGCCTTTTCAGAACTAATGTGTATAAACATTTCAAAAAATATTATTGCAATCTGTATGTTCTATGGATGATGTGAATAAACAATAATATCCCTAGACACTAATGGGGTTAGGTAATGGTTTGTGATACTGTTACACAGTAGATGTCTTTGTGCTGTACAAATGGGGGAATAGTTTTCAATTTTACTCCAGACAGGAAAAAAGAGTCTGTTCCCATGGAAGCAGGGTCAAAACCCTCTTCTCATATGGAAGCATAGAGCAAATGCTGGCAAACTTTTTCCTTTATATATCAGCTAGTAAATATCATAGGCTTGGCAGGCCATATGACCTCTCTCACAACTACTCGGCTCTGAAGTTGTTACTTGAAAGCAGCCATAGACAATGTGTAAACAAATGAACATGGCTATGTTCCAATAAAACTTTATTTTCAAAAACAAACAGTGAGCTGAATTTGGCTTGCAGGCCTCAGTTGTCAACTCCTGCTATAGAACACAGAGCTTCAGGGTAGAAAACTCTGTTCTCAGGCAGAAGCAGAGGGCTTGCTCCAGGAAGGAAGGCAGAGCTCCAGGACCTGGCATGGCAGATGGAAGGAAGAAGCGCTTTTGCACTGAGTCAGCAGCTACAGACTGCACTGGATGGAATGGATAAACAAAGACTAAGACACCACTGGATTTAAATGTAAGTCCTAAAACCATAAAACTCCTAAGAGAAAGCATAGGCAATAAACTCTTTGATATTGGTCTTAGCAGTATATATTTAATATGCCTCCCCAGGCAAGGACAACAAAAGCAAAAATAAACATATGGGAGTACATGAAACTAAAACGTTTTTAAACAACAAAGGAAACTATCAACAAAAATGAAAATTTTACCTACCAAATGGAAGAAGATATTTGTAAATGATATACCCCATAAGAAGTTAATATCCAAACTATATAAAGAAATCATACAATTTAAAATAAATAAATACACCAATAATTTTATTAAAATACTAGAGGTCCGGTGCACAAAATTCATGCATGTGTGTGTGTGGGGGGTGGTATCTCAGCCTGGCCTGTGCCCTTTCGCAGTCCGGGAGCCCTCAGGGGATGTCTGACTGATGGCTTAGGCCCACTCCCCACAGGGAACGGGGGAGGTGGGAGAGGCTCCTGCCACTGCTACTGTGCTTGCCAGTCGTGAGCCCGCCTCAGGACTTCTGGCTGAGCAGTGCTCCCCTTGTGGGAGTGCACTGATAACCAGGGGGCAGCTCCTGTGTTGAGTGTCTGTCCTCTGGTGGTCAGTGCATGTCATAGCGACCAGTCATTCCACTGTTCGGTCGATTTGCATATTAGGCTTTTATTATATAGGATTATATAGGATAGAGGCCTGGTGCATGAAAATTCATGTACTCGGGGGGAGAGGGTGTCCCTCAGCTCAGCCTGCACCCTCTCGGAGTCCAGGACCCTTTGGAGGATGTCTACCTGCCAGCTTAGGCCCACTAAGCTGGGGGGAGTGGGATGAAGCTGGCAGTCAGACATTCCTCTAGCAGCCTGGGAGCCCTCAGGGGATGCCCAACTCCTTAGCACTGCCGAGGAGGTGGGAGAGGCTCCCGCCACTGCCACTGCGCTCGCAGCCATCAGCCCGGCTTGTGGCTGAGTAGAGCTCCCCCTGTGGGAGTGCACTGACCACCAGGGGGCAGCTCCTGCGTTGAGCGTCTGCCCCCTGGTGGTCAGTGCACATCATAGCGACCAGTCATTCCCAGTCATTCCGTCATTAGGGTCAATTTGCATATTACCCTTTTATTATATAGGATGGGCAAAAGACCTCAAAAGACATTTTTTCCCAAAGAAGACATAAGATAGCCAATAAACATATGAAAAGATGCTCAACATCACTAATCATCAGGAATTGCAAATCAAAACTACAATGAGATATCACCTCACAACCATCAGAATAGTTATTATTAAAAAATGAACAAATAACAGGTGTTGGCAAAGATGTGGAGAAAAGGGACACTCATTCACTGTTGGTAGGGCTGTAAATTGATACAGTCAGTATGGGAAACAGCATAGAGTTTCCTCAAAAAATTAAAGGTAGAACTGCCATACAATCTAACAATTTCACTTCTGGGTATTTATCTGAAGAAAATGGAAAACTCCAGCCCTAACCGGTTTGGCTCAGTGGATAGAGCATCGGCCTGCAGACTCAAGGGTCCCAGGTTCGATTCCAGTCAAGGGCATGTACCTTGGTTGCAGGCACATCCCTAATGGGGGGTGTGCAGGAGGCATTTGATCGATGTTTCTCTCTCATCGATGTTTCTAACTCTCTATCCCTCTCCCTTCCTCTCTGTAAAAAATCAATTTATATATATATATCTCCAATTCAAAAAGATATGCACCCCTATGTTCATTGCAGCATTATTTACCATAATATGGAAGCAACCTAGATGCCTAGATATAGATTAGTGGATAAAAAAACATGTGATGTATTACTGAGCTATAAAAATGAAATCTTGCCATTTATAACAACATGATGGAAATAGAAACAGACTCATAGATACACAGAGCAAACCAATGGTAGTCATGGGGAGGGGGTGGGGAATGAGTGAAAAAGGCGCAGAGGAGAAAATATGGACTGCGATAGCAAAAGAGTCAGCAAAAAGGTGCCAACAGAGCAAGTGTTAAAAGATAACCCCACAAACCTCTACAGGAGTGGGGAGGAACAGGCTTCCCTGTTATTAGTTGAGATGTAGGAGTTCTTTATATATTATAGACTAGAGGCCTGGTGCACGACATTTGTGCACTGGGGGGGGGGACTCTCTGCCTGGCCTGCGCCCTCTCACAGTCCGGGACCCCTCAGGGGAGCGGGCTTTAGCTGGCAGGCGGACATCCCTTGAGGGTCCTTAGCACTGCCTCGTAGGCGGGAGAGGCTCCAGCCACCGCTGCTGTGCTTGCCAGCTGTAAGCCCAACTTCTGGCTGAGTGGTGCTCCCCCTATGGGAGTGCACTGACCACCAGGGGGCAGCTCCTGCATTGAGCATCTGCTCCCTGGTGGTCAGTGCGCATCATAGTGATCGGTCGTTCCACCGTTGGGTCGATTTGCATGTTAGGGTTTTATTATATAGGATATTAACCCCTTATCAAACATATCACTTGCAAATATTTTCTACCATTACCAGAGGTTGCCTTTTCACTTTGTTGATTATGTCCTTTGATTCACAGAAGCTACTAATTTTGATGTAGTTTATTTTATCTATTTTTCTTTTTGCTGTCTGTGTTTTTGGTGACATAGCAAAGATATCATTGCCAAACCCAATGCCATCAAGATGGTCACCTGTTTTCTTCTAAGCATTTTATAGTTTTAGGTCTTTAGATCTTAGATGTATTGGGAGTTAATTTTTGTATATGGTATAAGGTAAGGGTCCAACTGCCGGAAACCAATTCCAGCATGTTCAGCAGGGCTGAATCATCTGGAGTGGCAAGGGCATTTCCCCAAACCTGAAAAGGATGCATTAAATTGATTGTTTGCTGCCAGACGGCTCAGGGCATCTTAATCTACATATGATTGCCTCCTACTGGCCAAACACCTGAACAGCCGTAGGCTAATTCTCCCCATTCTGACAATGGACTGTGTATATGAAACCTGACCCTTTGAAGTGTATATCTCCACCTTGCCTTAGGACAAATAAAAAGCACGGGGTCCTGAGACGAGGAGAACTTAGTTTCTTAAGCTAGGCTCCTCTGACCCCCAAATGCCTTTCAAAATTATATTTCGTCTCTGGACTTTTACTTAAGTTACACACAGCCCCTTTTCCAGATTGCTGAACCCTTCTTAATGCCGCAACAAGAACCCCGGCATCCAACTTCATTCTTTTACATGTACTATTTAACTTTTTAAAGTACATATATGTGTTGCTTCACTATAAATAAAAAACCATAAAAGACTATGCATTAATCAGTTTATTTTGTTCATTAGATTCCACAGATAAGTGAGATCATATGCTGTTTGTCTTTCTCTGATTGGCTTATTTCGCTTAGCATCATTATCTCCAGGTCACTCCATGTTGTCTCAAAAGATGAGAGATTCTTCTTTTTTATACAACTGAAGAGTATTCTATTGTGTAAAATAGAACCAGAAGCACGGAAACATGGAACAGACTTAAGAATCTCAGAGGGAAGGGGGCAGGGGGAAGGGGAGTTGGAAGAGATTAATCAAAGAATTTATATGCATATATGCATTGCCCATGGACACAGACAATAGTGTGGTGAAGGCCTGGGGTAGGACAGGAGCTGGGTGGAGGGGGGCAATGGGGGCAAAAAAACAACAACCCGCAATGCATTATTTTTAGTTAGTGTATAGTATGTGTCATGATTTGACACTTTAGGTCATTTGCTATGACATCTTCTGTTGCATACTCCTTAGGTTACTATGGAGTTGATGGTAGTACAGTTTTCATTAAGCTATTCAATATTTGAAGGCCTTATCTTAAAGATTTTATTCATCATCAACAAAATTTGAAAATCTAAAACGTTTCTGTTTTGGAAGTAAAAGTGCTTAGGACAAAACAACAACACAACTGTTCCCTAAACCTCACTCTTACAAAGGTTCCCAGATTTTTCTTAGGCTCTTGACATTATGATTTCATCACTGTGAAAATAAATAACAAGTGAATGAAAATAAATCGCAAAACCTAAGTTATATGAAAAGAGATTAAATACTATTTTGCTAATTAGCAGAGTTTAACAAGTTATTTTTCAGATTATTAACATTGTTTTCTCCTTATGTAATTATAATTCTCAAGTAAGAGGTTGGGGTGGGGAATTGGGGAAGAGGAGGAGGAAGAAGAAAGTGGGAGGGAATTAAATGCTTAGGGTATAGAAATCACAAGAGGGATTGAATTCTTTTTCTTAAATCATTTTCCAGAAAGGATATCTAAATATTATTTAAAATTTGTTTGCAATAGTAACTCTAATTTTTCTGAATGTAATTGCCTATCAAGAAGCCAATGAAATGTGTATTTTAGGCCAAAGAAAAAGAAAACTGATGTTGTTTCCACTATGTTGGTGGCAGAACTCAGGAGATTTCAAATAAATCTTTCTTTTTAATGCAAAATTTTATTGCAAAGCTTTATGCCTAAAATCTAGACAATTACACTCCAGGATTTCACCTAATGAATACCACATGTTAGACTCAATAACTTCAGCTGCAGGATAGAGAATACTGTGTTAAAGCCATTCAAATAATAAATAGCTATCTAGGTCCATTTCGACTGGAGCAAGTCAACTGTATTGAATGTGAGTGAAACATTAATTCTTCGTAAGAACATACCCAATTGGCAGAAACTTTGACATGCAATATACATTAGTTCACCATTCCGCCCCCATGGAATCATTCCATCCTTTGCCGGAGTTTGCCCTTATGTGCTTGCCTATCTCCAATCTCCTGAATCTGTCTTTGGGGTATCACTTACATGTACTTACAAAACATACATTTTTAAACAGACACATGAATGAGAATGGTTCTCATTTTTTTGGAAAGTGTTAGTTTGTCATTATTTCTGTTTGTTCTGAAAATATCACATGGCTCTTTTTCCCTCTGGGAGTGCCTCTGAGTTCCCCTTCCCTATCCTTGGGACTCTGACAACTTTCACCTCTTTCTTTTCTAAAGTCTTATACAAACAGGGGAAAGAGATCATTACATGTGAGTATTGGACACACGGGACACCTGGAGCTTGTTTTGGCTCCAGAATTTTTTTTTTTTAATTCAAGAAATGAAGGGGGAGAGGCAGATCTTTCTCTGAGGGCTGCCCTGCTGTAGGGGTTATTCTCATGGGACGAAGCCTTGCTTTTGAAAGCCGGCCTTGGGAAGCAGCAACAGGAAATGCAGAAAGGAATAAATCTGTCAGACTCATTTTCCTTTCTGTTTTACAGTGGAGTTGTTTTTGTTTTCTTCCCCCTCCTTTTGGATGGAAGCTAAATTTCCCTGTGACTAATATGAGTCCTTAACCAGAAACACTGAGGGGGTGGCTGGAGGCAGCCATAGAGAATGCAACCTCTCCACATTCTGGCTGAAACATTTACTTTTCTCTAACCATACTGATGAGTTGAAGTTCAGACTTTCACAATATACAGCATTTCTATTCAACCTTTTAGCATCCTATATAACTGGTTCTCAACCTTCCTAATGCCGCGACCCTTTTATACAGTTCCTCATGTTGTGGTGACCCCCAACCATAAAATTATTTTCATTGCTACTTCATAACTGTAATTTTGCTACTGTTATGAATTGTAATGTAAATATCTGATATGCAGGATGTATTTTTATTGTTACAAATTGAACATAATTAAAGGATAGTGATTAATCACAAAAACAATATGTAATTATATATGTGTTTTCCGATGGTCTTAGGCGATCCCTGTGAAAGGGTCTTTCGACCCCCAAAGGGGTCGCGACCCACAGGTTGAGAACCACTGCTATATAATAAAAGCCTAACATCCTAAGTGTCCAGTCATCTGGTCGTCCGTTCAACCAATCAAAGTGTAATATGCTAATGAATGCTAAGGCTGCTCAACCACTCACTATGACGTGCACTGACCACCAGGGAGCAGACGCTCCTACTGATAGGTTAGCTTGCTGCTGGGGTCCAGCCGATTAGGACTGAATGAGACAGGCCAGACATGCCCTGGAGCCTTTCCGTGGTCCCTCCCTGGCTGGCCAACCTCCCGTGTCCCTCACCAGCCCAGATTGTGCAATGGTGGGGTCCCTTGGCCTGGCCTGTGCCCTCTCGAAATCCAGAACCCCTTGGGGGATGTCAGAGAGCTGGTTTTGGCCCGATCCCGAAGGCCAGGCCAAGGGACCCCATTGGTGCAGAAATTCATGCACCGGGCCTCTAGTGTTATTATAAGCATTTCTATTCTACGTTTTAGCATGGTATTGTAAGCATTTCTATTGTACTTTTTAGCATGTTAATGGCATTTTGTTCAATTTTTGAAGTGTATATTATAGATAAAATTATTTATATTTGTATAAAATTGAAAATATAAAATATGTTACAAAGTTTGAACAAATTAAGTGATATATAATTGATAAATGTATATATGACGAATATTCTTTGTGGTCATATATAAATTACATATAGTAATACTAGATTAAAAAAACAATTCTAGAAGATATGTAGATAACCTTTTAAAATTGAGAAAACTGGTTTAAAGAGGGAATGGGACTTGCCTAAACTTATGAAAGTAGTAACTTTGGCTGAGCTGGGATTCCATGAAGCCCCTCAAGCTCCAAGTCCATTTCTTTTCTCTCCACCATGGTTTTTAAACTGGCCTCTTGGCTCTTCCCGGAAAGGTCAAGCAAGGGTTCAGCTGACCCCTCCCCTCCGAACACCACCAGTTCTCTTTGTTTAGGCTTGTGTGTGACTTTTCGGAGGAGCATGGATTCCCAGTCCTCTCTCTTTCTCTGTTATAAGACCTCTGTGCTACTCGGTGCTTAGCAATAATGGATGTAGTTTCAACATGGAGTAGATTTTTGCCTTTCACAGAATGACTCTGAGGGTTCTTTCATTTGTGAGGGATCCCATGGTCATTTGAAATGTTGCTGAAGCACAAATTTGAATGTCAGGTATTGAGAGACTGCTTGGGAGCCAATTAGCTAATTAGAGGACTGTTTACAATATCAGTTCTGCAGCCCACCTTGGCTTTGTTGTTTATGATAACCTGAGCAGATCAGATCATCTTGGTTTTAGGTCAGGGGTTAGCAAATTTTTTCTACAAAGGGCCAGATAGTACATATTTTAAGTCCCACAGGTCACATAGGATTTCTGTTGTATCTTCTTCCTCGTCTTTCCCTCCTCTTTTTCTTTTTAAACAACCTCTAAAAAATATAAGAATTAAACTTGTTTGGAAAGAGGGCCTTAAAAACCAGTCCAATGGAGCCAGATTTGGCCTGTGGATAGGTAATACTATCCTTCCTTTCAGGATGAAGCATCATAGCTTAGAGAGGGAAGTCATTAATCTGGGGCACACAGCTCACAGTGAGGCCAAGCTTGCTGTGTTTAGCTCCCAATCCATTTATTTTCCTTTATTCCTTACGTTATAGTCCATTTCCTAAAGGATTTCCTTTCAGATTCCTCAGGAAAGGAGAGACACCAGGTTTTAGTGGTTTTCTTTCTTTCTTTCTTTCTTTCTTTCTTTCTTTCTTTCTTTCTTTCTTTCTTTCTTTCTTTCTTTCCTCTCTTCTCTTCTCTTCTCTTCTCTTCTCTTCTCTTCTCTTCTCTTCTCTTCTCTTCTCTTCTCTTCTCTTCTAGGTACCAGAATTCTGGTCTTGTTGTTGTCAGGCAATAAAGAGGATCCCAACAAACCTCTCATACTTGGGAATACAGTCATTTTTAAGGAAATTGCATTTGATTAACACATACTTTTGTTCAACAACTTTCAAAAACAAATCATTAATCAAAAGGGTCATGAGAGGGATACCTGGGGTGTCCGTCTCTCTGGGACACTAGCCTCTAGCCCAGCCGTGGGTGGGCAAACTACGGCCCACGGACCGGATCCGGCCCGTTTGAAATGAATAAAACTAAAAAAAAAAAAGACCGTACCCTTTTATGTAATGATGTTTACTTTGAATTTATATTAGTTCACACAAACACTCCATCCATGCTTTTGTTCCGGCCCTCTGGTCCAGTTTAAGAACCCATTGTGGCCCTCGAGTCAAAAAGTTTGCCCACCCCTGCTCTAGCCTAAGCTTAGGTGTTTTTTTTAGGTCAATTATTGCCTGGAAGCAGGGGATGAGGATGACAATGGGCTTGAGGCTCCTTCCTGAACCTGCTTGCTTCTGTTCTCTGTAAGTGGGCGACTGTATTGCTCAGTGGTTCAGAGGCAACCTAGCCTGAGACCTGCTTCCTGGGTCTATGTTTTTCACCATTGGGTGTCACTGGGCAAGTTACTTAGTTTACACATCTACGTCTTCTCCTAGGTAAATGGACAACAATAGTATGCAGCTCATAGACTATGTGGATTAAATGAGATAATATATGCAAAGCACTCAGCATCAAGTGTGCAAAAATGTTATCTCATTATTTATTGTTGCATTTGCTTCTTGCCAGCAGGTGCATGGGTGGGACTCATGGGCTAGCACATTTCAGTAGGCTTTTCAGTTGTACTGTCTGCTTGACTTCCAAATGTGACTTCTTCCTTTCATTAGCCTTGTTTTGTTAAATTTTTGGATTTTCCTAACCTCCACGTTCTGTGGGCTCAAAACCAGATGGAACCCTCTTTCCCAGACCTAATTCCTGCATTCCCAGAGGGGAGGGGAGCTAAAATATCTAGAAAGGCCATGCTAGGCAGCACAGAATGCCATAATGGATATAGGAAGTTACAAACTTGATCTAGGTGTGTGTGATGGCTTGAAATGGTGAAATTTTAAGACTGGCACTGAGAGGCTCTTTTAGCAATTTAGGTTCTGGAGCAGGGGTTCCCAGCCTGTCAAATCATAAGCATTACCTGGGGTGTTATTAATAATTTTTTTTAAAAAAAATGATTTTTACAGAGAGGAAAAGAGAGGGAGAGAGATAGAAACATCGATGTGTGTTTCAATCGCTGCCTCTTGCACGTACCCCAGTCGGGGATCAAACCCACAACCTGGGCATGTGCCTTCACCAGGAATCAAACTGGCAACCCTTTGGTGCACAGGATGATGCCCAACCAACTGGCCAGGGCTCCCTGGGGTGCATTTGAACATACGGATTCCTGAGCTGTGGCATGGACTCACTGAATCAGAGTCAAGAAGAGGAGAGCCTGGAATCTTTAGTTTTGAAATTCCAGACACTTAAGATGATAAGTTTTGAAAATACTGTGACAAAGCAAATGATAATGTGATTAAGACGGACATAGGTGTGGAAAGTGCTTCCATTAACATTTAGGAGTATCAGCTGCTCCTCAGGTAGCCTTCGAGTGTCGCAGGTGCTGGGAGGCCTCTGGCTGGCTGGAAGCTTCAGGATCCAGTAAGAGGTACCTCTGCTCTCTGGGTGTATGTGTATAATCTCTTTCTTCACATAATTGCAATGCTGTGGTTATCAATCCCCACTGCAAACTAGAATCACTGGGAAACTTAAAAAATACAAATTTCTAAATTCCATTCCAGGCCAATTAAATCAGAACCTTTTCAGTTGGGTATCTGGCATATATATATATATATATATATATATATATATATATATATATATATATATAATTTTTATTGATTTCAGAGGGGAAGGGAGAGGGAGAGAGAGATAGAAGCATCAATGATGAGAGAGAATCATTCATTGGCTGCCTCCTGTACGCCTCACACTGGGGACTGAGGCTGCAACCTGGGCATGTGCCCTTATCTGGAATGGAACCTGGGACCTTTCAGTCCACAGGCCAGCGCTCTATCCACTGGCCAAACTGGCTAGGGCTGCCTATTTTTTTTTTTAAATTCCCAGTCATTCAGATGTGTGTCTTGGATTGAGAATGACTTTGTGTGTACCTCTCATTATTTTCAAAATAAATGTTAGTAAGATATTTTGCATGCAATCAGTTGTAGTTGTTTTTATACCCCAATTATCAAAACATGTTCTTAGTTCACACTAGTTTGGGGGGTGGGTATAACTGGATTTGGATAGTGGCTTTATAACTGTTTTTAAAACAGAAAAGCCCTTTCTTCAGAATAACTGAGAACCTCGCCTGCTGGGTCCTCACCGTGGCCACTGAGCACTGCAGGAGAACCTCCAGGCCCCACAGAGCAGGCCTTGCAAACCCCTGTCTGAAGGTAACAGTCAGAGAGACACAGGACGCATCAGACCCAGCTAGACTCCTCTTCTGTGAAGAGTTGCAGGGGAGCAGCACTCTGTATGTACTCTGCCTTCCAAGGGGATCTGGCCACACTTCTGAGAGAGTCCTACAGACAATAAATTACCAGCCACTGCTCTTATTCTCAGTTCTGTTTTATAATTGTGGCTCCAAGAAGCCCTGCAAGGCATTCAGGTTCCTTAAGTGATGACTAAAGATGTCACAACAAGAAACCCTGAGGGCTTTTATGAAATCCACACCTTGAAAACAGTAGGCCCCCCAAATGGTTCTGATATTTTAACATAATATAACCTTTGAGATATCTAAATGGCTGGAGACTATACTTGGCCCTCCTACTATACTGATTTTTTATTTTAATCTTATACATTTGGATTGTTTTACTGATTTTCTAAGATACTAGGTCCTGTGGAACAAAGAATGTAATTATTCTCAAAGGTTAGGTGGCATCTATAAGTATGTCCTTGAGAAGGTTGGAAACAGTAACACCAAAACTTCATTAACTGAAGAAACTAGAGCCACAGGGTTGGTAAACCCACGTCAAAGAGGTTAATACGACCTCACCGGGCAGATTCACACCCAGCCCTGTCTGCTTAATGGACCAGGGCTAGCAACTGTCACATTGAGAAAAAACAGAAACAACATGTACATTTCAAATTTGAATGTTTTGACCATAAAACTTATAGCTGAAGCAACTTCTATTAGCTGTAATTAGCTGTGTAGCTTCTCTTTGTCCTTCCCACCCTAATGGCTCCACCATAAGGAGTCAATGATTTTCTGTCGATAATTTTCTTTTCGAATGATTTTGTTTTAGCTGCCAGCTGTAGCTGCTTTAACATCCTTTATGTGCCACATTGCCCCTTATTTTCTGAGGTGAGGCAACTGACTTTATGTTGATGTGAGAAAAGATGTGTTGGTATCATTTTTAAGTACAACATTCATTCATCATGCAATCAAAGTAAAAAAAAAAAAGAAAAAAAAGAAAGAAAAACGGGAGGTTACTTGTTTCAGATGTTATATTGGGCAATCAACCTTCTTTCACAGACCCAATGCAAAGTATATTCTGATTTCATGCTTAAGTTTTTCTCACTTCTTATATCTTTAACATTTTAAAAATGGAAATTCAAAGGTACTTTGTGTCATAAGAGTAAGTTTTCATAATAACCAATCTCTATGTTCTAGGTAGATCCTCTATGCCTCTCAATCTCTAGTGCAGGCCAGTGTTAAAGGCTGTTTCTGACTAATTAGATCAGGCAAAGACTCAAAGCCTCCAGAGCCCACCTCTGCCTACAGACTGATAGGATTCAACTTGAATTGCCACCCCCTTTTCCCAGGCAATTGTCCTCAAGTGTGGCTAGAAGAGTTTTTTTTCAACAGGGTGGGGCAATTGCTTCTACCTGGAGGCTAATTGTTATTCTTAATCGCTTAAGTGGCCTTAGGGCAAGGCATTTCCCAATAGGGTGTGTCCACTGTCTTCCCCCAGGCAAGACAAATATCTGTGTGGGAGAGATGTCCTCTGCTGAGTGAGGAAATGACTCAGCCCGGGAAACTAGGGGTGTCTACCTTCTGAATTTGAGTCCCCAATCCTGGCTTCTGCTAACACAACTCCAGTTCAGTCTACCCTCCCTCTGCTGGAGCACAAGGTGAGTGGCTCCACAGGGAATTTTGTGTATTGGCCCTTTAAGAGGGTACCTGAATTTTCAGCTATTACTCTCTGGCAGACAGCACCCAGCTGCATTTCACAGCCAGATGCCATGTGGGTACCCTCTTCAGTTTTGGTGTTCTCTGCTGGGGGGCCCAGCTTGGGGATTAGACCCCAGGGTTCTCAGTGGCAATCCCCCACAGCTGAGATATCTCTCTGGGACTTCAGTTGCTGTCTGTGGGGGCCCTGCCAGCCCTTCCACACCTCTGCATGCACCTCCGCCCCTCCTACAGTCTCTATGTGGTCTCCACTTTCAGTCCTCAGGTATCAGGGTTCTCTCCTATGACTCTTCCGTTGATTATTCCATAAAACTTATAGCTGAAGCAACTTTTCTGTATTGTAGTTGTAATTTCAGTTTGTTCCTGGGAGCATGTCCGTGCAGCATCCACTTACTCTGCTGCCTTTTTAAATCCTTCCTACATAATAATCAATCTCAACAAGACAACTCACGTTGTCTCCTTATTTCTGGTGTGCAGGCCTTTTAATTTGCACTCATTAAATAATATTGATAATGATAATAGCTGTGCTTATGTGCCAACTCCTATTTTAAACACTTTACACATAGAGTTCTTAACCCCTGGAAGTGATAATATGTGAAAAATGATTTATATTCAGTTTCCCCTAAATCTCATTCTCTTTTAACCTCAACTCAGAGAGAGGACCAGCTAAAGTATGAGGCCATCCTCTGAGGCTTCCTTTACCCAGTGAAGGAAAAGTGATACCAGATAAGAACAAAGAGGTAACTACGTTGTTTCTCGACTATATTAGGTCAAGAGGCAAAGGTCTTGAAAATAAGGCTTTTTGGACAAAGACTAAAGACCTAACGTTCACATATTGAGAGTCAGGTCAGGTAGGAGAAAGTAGTCCTAAAGTCATAATTAGACCTAAGGGATGAACTGCCAAGCTTAATGGCCCCAGAATTGAAAATGATACTGGGAAGTCCAAGGCAGGGAGGACAAGGAAGTGTAACCCTATTGGCTGGACATTAAGAAGGAGGGAGGGAGGCAGGGAAGCAGTCAGACATCCAAGGTGTGTCCTGGCTTTCCTGCTTCTGCTAAAACCCCAGAATGTGTGTATGTGTGTGTGCATGTATGTGTGTGCATGTATGTGTGTGAATAATAGAGTTTGAAGTCAAATGCAGAGGGGTCCTTGGTTTCTTTCCCATTTGGTACCCCAAGAGCAGCTACAACCTGGTAAGATTCAGGGCATAACTTGGTTAGGCAGAGGGAGAGCCTCACTCTGGCTCCTCAGAGACTCCCTTATCTCTGACATGGGAAGAAGGCATCCAGAGGTCCTGGCTTGTCCTGTGGAGGGCGAGGAAGGCCGGTCATCCTACTAGGAATGTAGGGGACCTTAAAACCAAAGGCTGCAGAGTGGATCACTTGCCTTTGGAACCAAAGGCTCATCTCAGGAGGGATATTTAGTTGAGAAAAGAGCTGGGACTGGTGTTGCTAAATCAGCAGGGAGGCCTGCAGAGCCCCGAGGGAATGGAGGGAGAGAGTGGATGGCAGGTGTGGATGCCCACAGGGTGAGTGTGACCAGGTGCAGAAAACACAACATTCTCCAAGGCCAGCAGGGGCCTGGGGAACACCTGTGAAACAAAACCGTCCACGGCTGAAAGCTTTTCTGAAAGATAGGGTTGATGGAGACATATGCTAGCCAGGGAAAGGAGCAGGTTCCGGGGCGTGGCGTTTACGCCAGCAACAGCAGGGCTAGGTGGGAAAGACAGGTCCGTTTCCCTGGAGTTGATGGGCTCTTTTATACTTCATGTTTTTGGGAAGAAAGATGTTATTTTGAAAATATTTACATTGGCTATGGATAAGGGGTGGGGGGCAGGAAAAGTTGAAGTGGGAGCAATTCTGGGATAGGTGCACAGTTCATAAAGAAAAAAATTACTACTTTTTGATTGGTTCAGGGCAGTATTCCTGAAAGTTCATGCATGTGCAGGATGTGGAGGTCTGGGGGTCAGTTACCTCTCTAGCTAGCTGCCTGGAAGTTGATTCAGAGCGCCAACATCCATTCAGGTATGTGAATAGTGTTTCCTTAGCTGGCCTGCAGCTCTTACCTGGCTCATTACTCTTTGTCTCTTTCTCTCACTCTCTGGCCCACTGTCATGTAATTTGGGGCATCTCAGAATTTTTCTCTTGTCACACTCCAAGGTCTCCAGGATAAGCAAAGTGTTTTTTATTTTTTTTACCCCATCCCAAGATGGCACCTTGAGAGGAGAAGGGAGGAGAGAGAGGGGAAATTTTCTGAAAAGACTGAATTTAATCTGAGAAGAACTACTGCAAACTGAAAGCAGACTGCTTAATAATGTGTAATTTCCAAGCAAGTTTAAAGTTTTCCTTTACCCACTGGGAGGTTGGCAAGACAATAGAAAAATAAAGAAGCTATATTTTTCTTTGCATATCTCAGTGCAGTGTGAATTCATTTTACCGCACTACCGCTCCAATCATATAACAAAGGGAAAGACGCAAGCTTATACCTTTGGCCCAAGAACAGAGGAAGATTGACATTATTCGAAGCTGATGACTTAGAAAGTCACGAGCAATTGGAACTTCTTAAGATGCTGGATTTTTGTATTTTTCAGTTTATATATTCATTGTAGAGACTGTAACAGATGTTAAGACATGGAATGTATTATCCGGCCCCTTCCTTTTGCTCCTTCTCGTGCCTCTCAAGTGTTCTTCATCTTTGTCCCTTGCCCAGAGAGTGGTATGTCATTAACTATGGAAATGGGCTCTCCACTGCAGTGACCACATTGTGGGGCCTCAAAGGAAAAAGTTCCTTTTGAACACACTTAATAAATGACTCTCTGAGGCAGGACATCAGGAAGGATCCCACATATGTAACAGCAGATGATAAATTCTGGTAATTTACATCCATAGGTCACTCTAAGGACAGTTCTGATTTATGACTTTGAACTGAGAAAAATCTAACTCAATTCAGAATCTTACAAGGGAAGAAGCAAACAAATAGCGCTCATTTCTGCCATCTGGTGTACATAAGCGGTAAATACAGCCATACCTTCAGGATTGGATGCAACTGAATGCAATTATCTTGTAAATACTGTTTTCCTAAAGCCTTTTGTTAAAATTCTTAGGTTCACAGAAAAACAGTGCTTTGAATATTCTAACTTTTGTAATGTAAAAATTGCCCTTATAGGTTTTTTTCTTATTTTCTTTTCTGTCCTTAGGACTTCTTAAAAAAAAAAGAAGTCACGTTTAGTAGTACTTGTAAACAGCCGGGGCTGGAGTTTATAAAACGAGGATAAGAATGATACCCTCATGCCGATATTTTATTCTTTGTAATTAAGTCATCTTTTGATTGGAATTTGTGGGAGTAAAGGAAGAAGCAAAATGAAAGAAGCAGAATTTCCTTGAAGGTTAAAGTAAGTTTTGTGTTTACAGAGCAATGGAATTCAGGGTCAGAAAGGGTGGCCCTCATTCCAGGGTTCCTGGGACTGGGAGGTTTCTCAGGATGCAGGACTCAGTGCTGCACAGGGGGATGGTAGGTCACCTTAGATCAGAATCTCAGATGAGGTTTCTTAAAAACCATTTACCAAAGCACACACCAAAGAAGCTGTTTGGATGATTTCAAACTGGGTACCAAAGTGGGCAGAGGATATTTGCACATATTTCTTACTCTTTCTTTTCACTTAATCTATAGGGTGTCCCCGCCAAAAAATGTAGACATACTTTGAATAATTATAAAGGCAGGGTTTATTCAAGTACATTTCACTTTCAAAATGTAATAGAAACCAGTTGTTAAAGTGTGTGTACATTTTTTGGGGTCCCCCTGTGTGGATCTGTGCTTTCCTAAGGGTATGAGAGAGCCACTCTCTGAAACACTGGGAAGGCTTTCTAGTCAGGGACATCTGGTGCTGACTTGGCATTCCTCTATGTTCTGGAAGAGTTTGTATGGGATTGGTTTCATTTCTGCCTTAACTGTTGCACTGAACTAATCAGTGAAGCATCCATTCTAGGCCATTGAGCTTTGATCCACCATTGAGCGTTGGTAGTCTATATCTTTCAAAGAATTCCTTCATCTCATCTAGGTTATTGAATTTATTGGTGTTGTCAACAATATTCCCCTTATTATTTGTTTAATGTCTGTGGAATATTTAATTTCTGATATTGATCATCTGTTTTCTCTCTTTTTTCTGAATAGTTTAGCTAGAAGTTTATTTATTTTTTATTGATTTTTTTCTCCCAATGAACCAAATTTGGGAATTATTGACTCTATTGTTTTTCTGTATTCTATATCTATGATTACTATGCTCTATTATTTCTATTGTTTTTCTGTATATTATAGCTATGATTACTACTTTTATTTTTATTATTTCTTTCCTTCTACATACTTTGGTTCTTAATGTACTCTTCTTTTTCTAGCATCTTAAGAGGGACTCAGATAATTAATTGGAGGCTTTTAAAATTTTCCTTCTTTTATGATTAATCATTTAAACCTTTAATTTTCCCTCTAAGCCAGTGGTTCTCAACCTTGGCTGCACATTAGAATCACCTGGGAATCTTTTTAAAATCCTGATTTCTGGGCCTCATCCTCCGGAAATTCTGTTTCTTTGTTATGGGGTGGGGCCACAACTACCTACCACAAATGTTGATAAATTATTTTCATTTTTTTAAAGTTGAAGATATTTTCTAATTCCCCTTGTTATTTCTTCTTTGGCCCTTTGGTGTGTTACAAATGTGTTTTTTAATTTCCATGTATATAGGGATTTTTCCCAAATACCTGTCTGATTTTAAATTTTAATTTAATGCAGTTTTGGTCAAAGAATGTATATGATTTCCGATGAAATTTATTGAGACTTGTTTTATGTCTTACCATGTGATATATTTTGGTGAATATTCCATGTGCACTTGAAAAGAGTATTCTGCTGGTTTTGGGTATAGTGGTTTATAAATATCAATTAGGTCAAGGGTTGATGGTGTTGCTCAAGTACATCTTTAATTATAAATTGCAGGTTTATTTCTCCTGCTAGTTTTTGCTTCATGCATTTTGAAGCCCTCTAGTGTAATTTTAATTTAACATTGTCTTAAAGTATAATTTGTAAGCTTTTGCATTTAGCAATATATTTAAAAACTAACTGTATTTTTTTCTGAACTCTTTATTTTCTTTGCCCATTTTTTCCCCTGTATGTTGATGTTTTAAATAAGAAAAGTAGCCCTTTGCCTATGATAATTGTTGCAAACTTTTTAGTTTGGACATATTTACCATGGCTTTATTTATTTATTTATTTAAAACAGAAGTTGTTTTATTTTTATGCACTGGAATTTTTCAGAATTTTAAAAAATTACTTTTGGGTTATGAGTTATACTTAAAGGCTTTCCTACTCTGATATTTGAAAAATAAATTTTATACATTTTAAAAATGTTAACATTATATAAAAATAATTTTTATACATTTTGGTTTCAGTTTTTTACATTTAAATTTTGATTTGCATTTCCCTGCTGATTAGTAAGATGCACCTATTAGTCATCTGTATGTCACCTTTGGAAAGCTGTCTATTCAAGTTTTTTGTCCATTTTAAAATGTTTTTGTTAATCCTCACCCGAGGATATTTTTTTCATTGATTGTTAGAGAGAATGGGGTGGGGTTAGGGAAGAGAGAGAGAGAGAGAGGGAGAGAGAGAGAGAGAGAGAGACATGGAGAAACAAACATCAATGTGACAGAGACTTATCAATTGATTGCCTCCTGCACACACCCGACCTGGGCCATGGATCGAACCTGCAACCCAGGTATGTAATCCTGACTGGAATCAAACCCAGGACCCTTTAGTGCATGGGCCCACGCTTTAACCATCTAGCCATACAGGCCAGGGTTTTTTGTCCATTTTTAAATTGGATTATTTAACTTTTCATTTTCTGATTGTTTCTTTTGCTGTGTTGGAATTTGTTAGTTTGATTTAGCCCCACTTGTTTATTTTTGCTTTTGTAGCTTTACTTTAGGTGGCATATATAAGAAAATCATTGCCAAGACAAATGTCAAGGAGATTCCCCCCCAAGTTTTCTTCTAAGAGTTTATGGTATCAGTTCTTACATTTAAGTCTTTAATCCATTTACAGTTAATTTTTGTGAGTGGTGTAAGATAGGGGTCTATTTTCTTTCTTTTGTATGTAAATATCCAATGTTCATAGCATCATTTATTGAAAGGACTGTCTTTTCTCCCTTGAATATTCTTGGCTCCCTTGTCAAATATTATTTATGGGCCATCAATTCTTTTCCATTAGCCGATGTATCTATTTTTATGCTGGCACCATACTGTTTTGATTACTATAGCTCTGTAGGATAGTTTGTAACCAGAAAGCATGATGCCTCCAGCTTTATTCACTTTCTCAGGATTGCTTTGTATATTTGGGATCTTTTCTTTTTGTTGGTTCCATACACATTTTAACAATATTAATTCTTCCAATCCATACAAAAATATTCCTGTCTTTCCATTTGTTTGTGTCTTTTTCAATTTCTTTCATCAAGTTTTCTAGTTTTCAGTGTGCAGATCTTTTAACTCCTTGGTGAAGTTTATGTATTTTATTATTTTGGGGCTTATTTAATCATTTTTCTAGTTTCTTGAGTTTTTCCCTTATGCACCTTGACTAGGGATCAAACTTGTAACCTAAATATGTGCCCTGACTGGGGATCAAACCTGCAACCTTTCGGTGTATGGGACGATGCTCCAACCAACTGAGCCACCTAGCCAGGGCTTCCCTGCTTCTTTATGATCCTTGTAACTTTGTCTAGGTGTCTGTGATTTTGAAGAAGCACTCACCTCTTCTAGACTTTATGGACTGACCTTGGTAAGGGAGACTTTCACCTGCAGGTGGTGTGTGCTGGATCGTGTTGTGAGCCTGGGTCTGGTGTTGCAGGATGTTAAGCGCAGGCATATGTGGTGGCACTAGATCTGAGGGGGCATGATGTCTCATTGGCTCAAGCTCTGAGGTTCACAGCACTGGCTACTCTGTGGTCCTTAGTGAGCACTGTGGGCTGGTTTGCAGTGTCTGCAAGGACGATGGGGGTTCTCAGTGTTGCCTTTAGGTCCAGCACTTAGGAACCAGCAACAGTGGTGGCTGGAGCCAGTGTTGTGCTCGTACTTGGTTGCTGGGGCCAGCTGCAGGTGCCTGTGTAATGGCAGGGGCTGGTTGTAGACACACGTAGTGGTGGGGGCCTGGGCAGGCAGCAAGGGCCAGGCCTAACTGTGAGCACACTGGTTGTTGGCATGCATTACTATGGATGCTGAGACTCACCACAGCACATGGCAGTGGAGGCTGATGATGGTTTCAGCAGGGATGTTCAGGTACACAGCTGGAGGTTTTGTAGGTGAGTGCAATGTTTCAAGCCAGTGATAGATGACAAGGCCTGATCCAGAGGCCCTGGAAGTTGGCATGCTCTTCTACACCACCATTGTGGTGCCATCACCTCATGCTGGCCACTTCTCAGTGCCAACTTTTCCCAGCCAATTTGAAATAATACCTTTATTATATAACATGTTCTTACAGGTGTTTGGACCTCTTTCTGGCACTTTATTTTTCTGTTGAGTTGCTATGTCTCCTTGGTTATTGCTGCAATATCTCACTTTTAATTTTTAGTACATCATTATATAGGTACATTTTAATATCTTTAGGGCTAGCCTTAAATTTTCTTCTTCTTTTTCAGAAATATCCTATCTTTGTGTATATTTTTCATTAGAATAAGCGTGTCTAGTTAAAAGAAATTGGTTTGATATTTTAAAAATATGTTTTTATTGATTTTTTTAGAGAGAAGAAGGGAGAAGTTTAGAGAGATAGAAACATCGATGAGAGAGAAACGTTGATTGGCTGCCTTCCACACGGCCCTTACTGGGAATCTGGGAATCGAGTCTGCAACCCCAACATGTGCCTTGACTGGGAATTGAACCAGGGACCTCTTGGTTCATGGGTTGATGCTCAACCACTGAACAACACTGGCTGTGCTGGTTTGATACTTTTAAAAGGATTATGTTATATTTACAGGTATATCACCTTCATAATATTTAATCTTGCTGTCAGAGAGTATATGACTTTCCAGTGCAACTCTTCTTTTAGGCCTTCATAGCATTTTAAACATTTAATAATGTCAATCTTGCATGCTTTAAAAAATGTATTTCTATTGTATAAAATGGCTAGACTTTTTGATCGGTTATTGGTTTCATGAATGAGTTATTGATTTCTGAATATTAATAATGCATTTAGTTACTTTGACCATTTTTCTTGTTGTTCGTAGTTTTTCAGTGAATTCTTCTAGATTTTCCAGGTGTAAGATCCTGCCATATTCAAGTAATTTAACCTCTCCCTTTCCAATTCACATACTTTATGTATCTTTCTCTCCTTTAATTGCTTTGCCTGTTATGTGCAGAAAAATGTTGAATAGTGGTGGTTTGAAGAACATCTTTGTAAGGTTTTGTCTTTAATGAGATATTTCTTATATTTCCTCATTAAGCATGGCACTAACTTTGTAATTGAATGTATGTGTTTTATTATGTTAAGAAGGTGTGTATGTGCCCTGACTGGTTTGGCTCAGTGGATAGAGCGTCGGCCTGTGGACTGAAGGGTCCCAGGTTTGATTCCGGTCAAGGGCATGTACCTTGGTTGCGGGCACATACCCAGTGGGGAGTGTGCAGGAGGCAGCTGATCGATATTTCTCTCTCATTGATGTTTCTAACTCTATCCCTCTCCCTTCCTCTCTGTAAAAAAATCAATAAAATATATTTAAAAAAAAGAGAAAAAAAAGAAGGTGTGTATGTGTTCCATTTTATTAAAAGCTTAATTTTAGCCTGGGCGGGTGTGGCTCAGTTGGTTGAGCATCATCCCATGCACTGGAAGGACACTGGTTCAATTCCCTGTCAGGGCACATGCATATTGCAGCTTTGATCCCTGGTCAGGGTGTGTACAATCAATGTTTCTCCTACATTGAAGTTTTTTTTTCCCTCCACTCTCTCTCCCTCTCCCTTCCTCTCTCTCTAAAATAAATAAAAACATACTTTAAAAAATCTTAATTTTATTAAGAGCAGATGTTGAAACATAAAACTTCTTCAGAATTTTTGGAAAATGATGCTTAGATTAAATAATAAGAAACAAAATGGAAAATATTAATGTATTTGATTAGATTAAAATTAAAAACCTCTGTTCTTCAAAAGAAACCATAAGGAGAATTAAAAGACAAACCACAGACTGGGAGAAAATATTTGCCACAGAGGAATTTGCATGAAAGCACTCCTACAAATTAATATTTTCCCCATATGAACTCTACAAATTAATAAAAAAGACTTGTAACCCAATAGAAAAATAGGTAAAGTCATAAACAGATGGATGCCAAATTTTTAAAAATGCATTTGCAGAGTGTTTGGAGATAATCCTTGATAATTTCCTAACATTAAATATATAGCTGTGACTAAATATATGCATTTAATTTCTAAAATAAATTTCCCTTGTTCATTTAATATAATTCTGGATTCTGTTTGCTGATACTTCAGTTAGGCAATTTGCATTGGACATTCTTAAACTATTCATCTGTAGGTTGGTATTTTTTTTTTGTGCTCTGTAATTTTTGTTTTATTAAAATAATTTTGTTTTTAATCCTCACCAGAGGATATTTTTTCCATTGATTTTTAAAAAAGAGTGGAAGGAAGGGGAAGAGAGAGAGAGAGAGAGAGAGAGAGAGAGAGAGACAGACAGACAGACATTGATGTGCAACCCAGTTACATGCCCTTGACTGAGAATCAGGCCCGTGACCCTTAGGTGTGCAGGCTGACACTCTAACTGCTGAGCAACACTGTCCAGGGCTGTGCTCTGTCAGGTTTAGGTATTACTGCAATGTTTTATTTACACATGCTTTTGTTTATACTCTGAAATAGTGTAAGTAGCACTGGAATTATTTGTCTTCTGTTTGTGTGTGTGTACATGTGTGTCTGTGTTGATGAGAGGGTGGTAGTAGGTAACTCTTTGACATTTTCTATTTCTTCTATTTTAGCTTTTCTTTAGGTTTTCTATCTCTTTCAGAATTATTTTTGTAAATTATATTCCTTAAAACTTACCCAATTTCCACTTCTGCTTTCCTCTTATATTATCTCTTCACTATGAAAATAGCTTCCTGACTTCTCCCTCTGCTTTCCAGACTTCTCCGTACCAATCCCTTTTCCACAGTGCTGCCCGAGTCATATATTTAAAACATGGGTCTGGTGCTCTCATTTCTTCCCAAACAGAAACCGTAAAAACCTCTCAATGACTCCTAATTGCTCATAGATACATTGAAACCAACCTGACTATTTCGTGCTTTGCTATTTTCATATGACACCCTTGCTTCCATGACTCAAGTGGTTTACTCCACCTGCAGTGTCCTCCTCATTCCCTTCACTATTCCTTAGCTGGTGAAATATCAAGGCCTCTCGATTCATCCTCCTATCTCCAGCGCTGCTGTGTGCTCATAGCATATAAGTGACCAGTAAAGACTGGCTGAATCACATTGGCTTTACACATTTGTTCCTAGGTTAATTGGATATGTGTGTGGTAATCAAGTTGATTCCTTATAAGATAAATGCATCTGAGAGGTGTTGATGGGGGAGGTGGGTCCAGACACAGTTTATAGATATCAGGATCTAGCTTTCAGCATATCTGATATTTGATTAAGGGTGACGACAGATTCCTCCCCTACCTAAGTATCACCACAGACACACATGGCCATACACATATATAAACATGCTCACTTTTAGGGTAGTAACTGAAGCAATAGGTCAGTTTAGGTCCACCCACTTGAATACCTTTTAGATAAAGGTCAACTCTGAGAGTTTTTTTCTAAGAGCAGTCAAGAGCCTCTCCCCTGTGATTTCCCTAACCTGGAGTGAGAGGATTTCCGAGTCTGTTCATCAGCACTGAATGAGCATTTTAATTTAGGTCGCTGGGGATCAGGTTAATATTTCTCTTGGCAGTTTTTCCCCTCTAAGGATGTAAATCTATGTTCCAAGTATAATATAGAGATTCAAAAGTAAATGCCACATAGGAAACCAAATAATTCACTCTACTTTTCAACAATATCAGGCTCTGCCAGTATTACTGGGCAGCTCCTAGGGCAGCGGTTCTCAACCTGTGGGTCTCGACCCTTTGGGGGTTGAATGACCCTTTCACAGGGGTCGCCTAAGAACATCGCAAAACACATATATAATTACATATTGTTTTGTGATTAATCACTATGCTTTAATTATGTTCAATTTGTAACAATGAAATTGGGGGTCACCACAACATGAGGAACTGTATTAAAGGGTCTCGGCATTAGGAAGGTTGAGAACCACTGTCCTAGGGTAAGTGGGGCTGGTTTTCTATTCCTTTTCCTTGAACACTCCAGGACTCTGCTTGGCTGGGCAGTGATATCAACCTAATGCTGATGTTTGTATAACATTTATTCATCTAAAGTATAAAAAAATAACCTTTGTTCGAAACAACATTCAAAATTGGATCATTTTAAAGTAATGCTTATTGGTGCCTTGTTAGAGATGAAGAAAATAAAATACACGAACTTCATAGATATTTAGTATTTTTTCATCAAACTAAACCACTCATCTTGCAAATAGTATTCACATGTTTTTATACTCATTCGACTTGATATTTCCCACTACAACCTGGGTGAATTATGTTTTTGTGTTTCACGATTGATTAAAATCTAAAGTCATTATTAATCTGTATGCCAGAACTTGGAAAACATAGTTTTCTGGACCTTATATTCTTTATTTGTCTAGAATAGAAAAAAAGCCCAGTACACACAATCTATTTTTTTTACACACAACCTTATTCCCCACTGAAATTATATTTTGGCTTTTCAGTTTTTATCTGTGTACTTTAGGAAATTGTTCCTGTATGAATTCCATACTAGATAACAGAAATGGAATATCCACACTAACTCCCAGAATCTTTTAGTGTTTTGTTCTCTTTTGTTCCCTTCACAGCCATCTCAATTCTTTTATTGCAGCTACACAAATATATTTTACAGATGTTACATTCCCCCAAAGTCATATTAGAATCCAAATAAAATCAGACCAATACAATAGCAATAAGATCTTGAAACAGAGTAATATATCAGTAGCAGAGCTAAAAATGTTTTCCTTAAGACTCTGAGTCCTAAAATTTTGTTTACATCACTGTGATAAAGGAGGGAGGGTAAAATAATGGATTTGGACTTTCTTAAGGTGATATGGCTGGCATTATCAATTCTTGACATTATGCTTATTAGCTTTCAGGTTTTTCATATTGGGGAAAAAAAATCTTGCTTTGGTTTTTGAGTATTCCAGAAGGAGTTTGGTGGAGGTAAGAGGGAGAGCCATACAGGGGCAGGTCTGGGGTGGGGGCTGACCAAGAAAGCAAGGAAAAGGAACAATGAGAATAGAAGAAAAATCGGACTAGTGTCCTTGGGATGGAACATAGCTCCTAGGGCAGCAGCTCCAAGTATACATCAGCCCAGCTTGTTTTCACACAAGGCCCTGAATTCAGCTCTTGACTTCGCTATTTACCAGCGTTTACCATGAGAAGGTTACTGCACTTTTCTGAGTCTTGCTTTTCATGTTTTAAAATGAGAAAAATAGCCCTAGCTGTTGTGGCTCAATTGGTTGGGTGCCCTACTGGTTCGATTCCAGGTAGGGGAACATGCCTGGTTTGCAGGCTCGATCCCCGGAGGGGGCGCCTGCAGGAGGCAGCTGATCGATGTTCTGCTCTCACATCAATGCTTCTTTCTTTCTAGCTCCTTCTCTCTTCCCCTCTCTTTATAAGCCAGTTTAAAAACAATCTTTAAAATGAGAAAAGTACTGTCCATTTCCTAGGGTTAGAGTAAAGGCTAGAAGAGATAAACACAGACAACTCTGAGTCTAGTGCCTGGCATATAGTAAGCACTTCACAAAAGTTAATGTTCTTTCCTATCTTTGGGTTACTTGCTTATCCTCTCCAATGCCCAGGGATTAATGGAGGAACGTCTCCAAATGCAGAATTTGATTGTTTTCCCTCTCCCCTTTTATATATGCCCCGCATGGCCTTCATTCTAGTAGAACCAACGTATTGATGCAGACCCACGAACTTTCAGGCATGAATGTTCAGCAGGCTCCTGGTATTGTTCCCGGAGCATAGTAGGTTTGGTGAAAGGAGCCTACTAAAATCTGTTTCACTGACTTGGTGAGATGCACTTGAGTTGGCTGAAAGCTGTGATCTCCATATAGACCATTTTAGGTAGATGGGCCTTCCTTCCAGCGGTTCTCAACCTGTGGGTCGCGACCCCTTTGAGGGTCGAACGACCCTTTCACAGGGGTCGCCTAAGAACATCGGAAAACACATATATAATTACATGTTGTTTTTGTGATTAATCACTATTCTTTAATTATGTTCAATTTGTAACAATGAAATTGGGGGTCACCACAACATGAGGAACTGTATTAAAGGGTCGCGGCATTAGGAAGGTTGAGAACCACTGCTTTAGACCCTACCATCACCCTGGATTTCCTTGCTAGTGTATCTTTACTTCCCAGTATAAGGCCAAGATATTTCTTTTAGCTTTGGTAAATGCAACTTCTTTGGTTTTTAACCTCATCTCCTTCCTCTTCATTAGGTCAAGTCTAATTATTCCTTTAAATTTCAGATTACCTGTCAGGTAGTCAGGAAAATTTCCATTATCTTTTTGGACCAGGCTAGGCCTGCTGTTGTTATATGCTATTTTAGTATTCTGTCCTTTTTGCTAGTATTTATTATAATTACAAACAAAATAATTATCTGTGTATATATTGAACTCCATGTCTTGTTCTCTGCTCTATTTTTAGTGCCTTATACAGTTCTTGGAACATAAGAGGAGATCAATAAACACTCAATAATTGAGTGCACATGTAAATATATAGACCAGTATCAGAAATGATGAATTAAGTGATTAAGTGGGTCCTCACTTAAGTTTAAAGTTTTGCTTTAAAAATAAAACTTGGCTTTAGCTAAAATTCTTAAGTTTTCTGGGTACTCTCCCATGTGTAGTTCTACTTGTAGTAGACCTGTCCCCATGGGGTTAGGTAGTGGCACAACTGATTGCTTATTTTAATTATATATGGGAAAACAATTAGGGTGAAAGCTTCCCCTATATTTCTACATTCTAATGTGGAATAACTTTTTCTAGTCACTGAAAAACAGTATCAAGTTCATTAAAAAATTATCATTTACAGTTTATAAAATAGTGAAGTTTTACTCAACTCAGCTAACTTTATTGAGTTACTCTATTCTGGGCCAGAGATTCTCAAACTTTAGTGCATATCATAATCATTTGGAGGGATTGTTAAAACACAGAATGCTTATAATTAGGGACATCAACATTATACTCTCAAAAACTGATAACTATTATAGAACTGAACAACACAAACAATAGGATGCAACTGACATTTATAGAATACACCATCCAACAAAAAAGGACTATATTCTTTTTAAGCCCCATGGAAATTCACCAATATAGACCATATCCTGGATCACAAAAAAAATAACATTAAGCAATTTAAAAATTTGAAATCACACAGAATATGCTTTCTGACCATAATGTAATAATATAGCTAGAAATCACTAACAGAAGGACAATAGGAAAATCTCCACATACTTAGAAATGAAACAAGCAATTTTAAATAATACATGGGTCAAAGAGAAAATCTCGAAGGAAATTTAAAAATACATAAAACTGAATGAAAGTGAAAGCGCAGTACCAAAATTTATGATATGCAGCTAAAGTGGTGCTGAGAGGACTCAATGCTTACGTTAGGAAAGAAGAAAAATCTCAAATCAATCATCTAAGTTCCTATCTCAGGAAATTAGAAAGATGAGATAAAAATAAACGCAAAGGAAGCAGAAGGATGGATAGCAGGTATCAAGGTAGCAGAAATAAATAGAATTCATAATAGGAAAATATTAGAGCATTAATAAACCAAAAAGCTGGTTCTTTGAAAAAAACTCAATAGAATTGATAAACTTCTAGTAAGACTGACAAAGATGAAAAAAGTCACCAATGTACTTAATGACAAGGAATATAATTATAGATCCTGCAACTATTAACAGGATAATAAGGATTAACTATGAACAACTTTATAGTTATAAATTCGACAACTTAGAAAAAAATGAACCAATTGCTTAAAAATCACAATCTGCCAAAACTCAGCCAAGATGAAATAAACAACTTGAATAGACCAACAATAATCAAAGGAATATAATTTATTATGTTAAAAAAACTCTTTATAAAAATAAATATCCAGGCCCATGTTTGAATTTTATCAAACATTAAAAAAATTAACACAAATTTTCTACAATGTCTTCTAGAAAATAGAAGAGAAGGAAACATGTCTCATTTTATGAGGCCAGTTTTACCCTGATAACAAAAAAACAGACAAATGCTTCCAAAAGAGAACTACAGACCAATAGTTCTCATGAACTTAGGTATAAAAATCTTTGACAAAATTTTAGAACAGTGTATAAAAGGAATAATACGTCCAAGTGGGATTTATTCCAGATATACATGTTTGGCTCAATATCTAAAAAAACTCCACCAAGGTAAGACAACTTGTCAACTGAAGAAGAAAAATCACATTCCTTTACCAATTTTCCAAAAAAAAACATTTGACACAATTCAACACTTATTCATAATAAAACTCTCAGTACACTAGAAATACAGGAGAATATCCTCAAACTCAAAAAGAACATCAACGAAAACCTACTTAATGGTGAAAGACAAAATGCTTTCCCTCTTCAGAAGCAAGTTAAAGATGTCTGCCATCACTATTCTTGTAAACAGTGCCTGAAGTCCTAGTGAAATTGAGCAAGAAAAAGAAATAATATACATGTATATTGGAAAAGAAGAAATAAAACTGTCTTTAATTGCAGATGACACGATTGTTTATGTAGAAAATCCCAAGGAATCTAAAACCTACCAACCAATGAACAAGTCTTAGTATTAAGTGAGTTCAGAAAGGTCACAGAATACAAGATCAGCACACAAAAAATCAATAGCTTTTCTCTGTACTGACAACAAACAAGTGGAAAACAAAATTTAAAAACAACAACACACAGTACCATTTACAGTTTACCCTTCCTCTACTCTGCTACCGAGACCCTCATGGTCATCAAGACCCCGGATTTTCTTTGGCATATGTTATCCCACAGGTTACCAGTTACCTGTTCTTGAAGTCTTCCATGCAGTTCGTGCCTGTCTTTAGTTCTCTATGCACCCCAAGTTTCCATATCATCCATAGTTCTTCAGTATGCTGGGCTCCGATTATTGCAAAAGTGGTGACTTTTCTTTTGAAGAGCACTATAGGCTTTTGAGAATCACACCCTCATCAGCCATCTTCTCTCTCATAAATATGACAGTCGCAAGCCAACTGTAAGTGGAACAGAAACAATGGATTCTGTGTAAACATCCCTAAAGTTTATGTGAATAACACATTACTTCTGAACCCTTGTTTGATCTTTCAGAGTGGACCTTTCAGAGTTTACTACTAGTTGAGAGAACTGATTCCCTGTCACTGCAAGAACTTCCAGCGTGAGAGCATGTAATAGGGGCATGATGGATGCTGGCTGAACTAAATTGAACTCTCTACTCTTGGAGAAATCTTGTCATTGAAAGAGAATATAGTTAATTCTCATAGGATAAGAAGTATTGCTTGCAAGTTCTTATTGACATATTTGAGTAGAGTAGATTAAACTATCTACTTGTCATCACAATAATCTGTGTTATTTTTTTTTGTTTTCCGATGCAGTTTGCCAGGGCTGATTCTAGGCAGAATTCTGAATTCACAAAACTGTGTCTTCATTTTCTTTCCCTTGTGACCTGATACTTATCCCTTGGTTAGAGGCCATTGGATCGTTCCCCTTCCCTTACTTCTGTCTAAGTTTATAAATGTTTGGGTCTGATGCTCTATTGTCCCTAGGCAATTCCTGCTACTTCCTAATAAAATAAACAGTAGACAAGCCACTTGTTTAATAAAACAAAACCCCGACCAATGTGGCCTCAGGAAAGGGTTAAAAGCCCAACCCCACTCCTTCCTTAGTAACTAAATTGCATTTAATCATTACCTTTTCGAGACCACACTTCTGCCTAAACTCAAAGGATTGATTTATATGAGACTTTCACGTCAGAAAGATAGAAAGGTGGTGGTCTCTTGATAGAAAAGGAAAAATGAAGGGAGGGAACTAGTATTTGTTGAGTGCTTACTCTGTGCTGGGCGTTTTGCTGCAAGTTATATACACGTTTTATCAAATCTATACACCATCCCTGTGAGGTAGGTTCTGTTATTTTCCTGATTCCATAGATGAGGAAACTGAGACTTAAAGGAGGCCAAGTAACCTCTGTCAGGGAAAAGAGAGAACACATAGTGAAGCTGGAGCCAGTTCACCTAAGCAAGCATGACAATCAGTGTGGCAGGAAAAGGAAGACTCCTATGTGTTCTCTCTGTATTATTCCATTTTCCTACCCCTTCCCAACCAGCTAGATAGTCTTTTATTCAAGCAGCAACAATTGCTTGACGTTTCTGAAGCTTAGTTTGGCTGCTGTTGTTGCTGTGAAGGCTGACCTCACATTTTGTTGGGTTCTCAGAGGGAGGAGAGGCTTTCAAGGGTCCTGAGAGGGGTGATGGGGAGAGGCTCGCAGCAAGATTCCTGGAAAATAGTTGGCACGTTGGTGAGGGCTTGTGGCTCATTCCACGGTGTTGTCCTGGGATGGCGGCAACATTTCAGAAGCTTAGGTGCTTCCAGCCAGAAGCAGCAGGGCCTTGGGATATGAGGAAACCCTTAGGGCTAGGAGATTGGGCATCTCTGATAACCACAGTGGATCAGTTACTGGAGGAAAGTCCCAGACACTTTTACATCAAGTAGAAATGGTGATGATGATGGTGATAAATTCTTACTGCACACATAAGAGCCACACATTATTCTAAGAACATTGTATATATGAACTCCTCTAGCCATCTATGAAATAGTTACTATCATTATCTCCATTAATCATGAAAGAGATTAAGTCACCCAATGTCACTGTTATGTGGCAGAACCACGATACAAATGTAGATGGTGTGGTTCTAGAGTCCCAGGGGTGGGCAAACTTTTTGACTCGAGGGCCACAATGGGTTCTTAAACTGGACCGGAGGGCCGGAACAAAAGCATGGATGGAGTGTTTGTGTGAACTAATATAAATTCAAAGTAAACATCATTACATAAAAGGGTATGGTCTTTTTTTTTTTTTTAGTTTTATTCATTTCAAACGGGCCGGATCCGGCCCGAGGGCCATAGTAGACTAGAACCTTTTGTGATGGCGAACCTTTTGAGCTTGGCGTGTCAGCATTTTGAAAAACCCTAACTTAACTCTGGTGCTGTGTCACATATAAAAATTTTTTGATATTTGCAACCATAGTAAAACAAAGACTTATATTTTTGATATTTATTTTATATATTTAAATGTCATTTAACAAAGAAAAATCAACCAAAAAAATGAGTTCGCGTGTCACCTCTGACACGCATGTCATAGGTTCGCCATCACTGTTCTAGAGCCTTAAAAAAAGTCATTTCTGATCTCTCTAGATGAGCCCTTTGCATGACCTTGCTTGGAGGTGCAGTGAGTAGGAGGAAAAGAAACCCCATAATGAATAAAACTGAATTTCTTACCACTTGGTGGGACAGAGATTTTTATTTAGGTTCACAAAAAGGAAATAAAGAAATGTGTCATTTCTTGTATTTTTGTTTTGTGGACCAAAATTCAAACATTTTTCATATATAAAATAATCTATTTTCCAAGTGTTAGCATTACCATCGATGAATACAGGGAGGAGTGGACTTGACTGGGTAACTTAATCTTGTGTATTTTGTTCTCTCATCAGGTCTAGGCTGCCTGCTGATTCTTTCTAGCTGTGTGGGTTCCTTAAAAGACCTCTCCCTACTGAGACCTACCAGGGAAACACCTAGCTAGCTGGTAAGTGAGCTGTGTGCTGTGCAGATGGCTGCCATGGTAACCTCCTGAGCAGGGCCAGTGATTCTGAATTAGGTGGGTGGTTGCAGAGACACATACAAATGCATTTGCATTCATTAGATAACTTCCTGGTGTCACTTCAGTATTTTAAGTATATCATTATACTAAAACACCAAACAACTTTTAAAGAAACATTTCTTCTATTTGTCAGCAGCTTGAGGTCATGATTTAGTCAGCCTTTCTTAAGGAGAAACACAAGAAGAGGAATAATTTAGACACTCCAGGCAGCTCTGATTCCAGGGTGCTTGTGAGCTGGGGTATAAACTGTGATGGAGAAGGTAGCTGCAGGAGGAGCACCAGTTTGGAGCCACGTGGATTTTCTCACAGTTCTTTGAATAAAGTTGAGTTTCTCTTGCTTCTGTTTCTTTGACTAGAAATCTCTCCCTCCATTTTTTTTTCATGGCTGGCTTCTTCTCATCCTTCATGCCTCAATTCAAGGTCACTGCAGGCAGCCTTCCCTTGCCACCCTTTCTAAAATAGGTCCCCTCTCCTGCTCTACGTCTCAGCATTGTGCTTGTTTCTTTCATTGTACTGTTATCATCTGAAATATTTTATTTCTTATTTTCAAATCAGGTTAATTATTATTTTCTTTGCTCTGCCCACCCTGTCCCTTGACATAATATAAGCTTCATGAGGTTAGAGACCATGTTTGCTTTATTTACTCCAGTACTCAGCATAGTGTTTTGCACAGATTATGTCACAATTAATATTTTGTTGGATAATGTATGAACAAAACCCTCAGGAGTCAGTTGGATATACCATTGTAGCTCCTTTTTTCTCCACTTGGCAGTGCAACACTTGAAAAACACCTCTATGCTTATATTTACATTGCTTCTTAATAGAATTCTTCTCATATTATTATCTTGATTAGGCTGGGCCATAGGCCATGGCTCTGTTAGATGCTTGCTCTATTTGCTCTGTGACAGCCTGGTTCTCCACCACAGCTTTTGCCTCTAGTTCTGGTTTTAACCTGGTTTCTCCCAGCTTCTGCTGCTTTCATTCTTAGCAATGGCTCCTGCCCTTGTCACTGACTTGACTGGGTCTTCTTCCCCCTCTCTGCTCTAAATTCCCACAGCAGATGAATTGCAAATAAAAATAAAATAATTTAATTGAACAAAAATAAGCTATCCTATCACAAAAGAAAAACAAGATAATTTTACAATAGTAACTCATCTTAATTTAACAATTTTTAAAATATTACATGAATTACTTTTTAAATTCCATACTCCAGTTTGAAGGTTAACAAATCTACATTACTATGAGCAACTTTTGAAAGTTTCTCTAGAAGAAATATCTACATACTCCTCATATGCTCTAAGGACCTCAGAGTACCTAAATCAGTGGTTCTCAACCTTCCTAATTCCGCTACCCTTTAATACAGTTCCTCATGTTGTGGTGACTCCCAACCATAAAATTATTTTCGTTGCTACTTCATAACTGTAATGTTGGTACTATTATGAATATTATGAATCGTAATGTAAATATCTGATATGCCGGATGTATTTAGGCGACCCCTGTGAAAGGGTCGTTCGACCCCCAAAGGGATCGCGACCCAAAGGTTGAGAACCGCGGACCTAAATTCTTTGTGTCAATTTATGTGATAAAAAATTATTGCATAAGATGTCATTAAATCTCATCACAAGTTGAAAACTAAGATGCTGATATTAAGAGAATATTTCTTATCTGAATCTCATGGCTTTCTCAGAAGAGACTAAAGTCTTCATCACTAACTGCCTTCTTTCTAAGGAGAAATTTGTGATTTGGAACTTCAGCCAAAAGGAAAAAATCCTCCCCAAGATCACAACTGCCTCTACTTTTGGATTGAAGCCAGAGCATTTCTATTTTTTGTGTCTAACCAGAAATCATATTATCAGCCTGCTACCTAGCTTCTGAGTTCTTTCAAAACCCTCTGCCTCAGTCGAGAATAGAACTATCCTTGGAAATTTACCCTTATCTTCACTGATGTCCCTTCTGTGCATCAGATGGAGGCTTTACATTATGTTTTCGGGGAGCAGGTGGGAGGAGCAGCTGGTATGAGAAGAAGTGAGCAGCCTGACAACAGTAAAACTGAGAAGTGTGTGTGTATGTGTGTGTGTGTGTGTGTGTGTGTGTGTGTGTTTATGTGTGTGTGAGAAAAGAGCAAGTGACACAACAAGAAAATTTCCCCTAGAAATTGTAAACCTTACAGTGTGTTCACTAGAGCAAACAGTATGTAAATGTGACAGGTAAAAAGACTCTATGAAAGTAAGAAGGTTGGAAACTTGGATTCATACTCACTAAGATAAAGCTGGTGCCAATGAATTCCAATAACACAGTAGAACATTATATTTTTGATTGTTTCTTTCAGTGTAATTCCACTGAAACCTTTAACTTGTTCTGTGAATATTTGTTGTGCCCCTATTCCGTGTCAGGTCTGTGGATGGCCAGGAACATGACAAAGAACCTGCTGTCATGGAATTTATTGGTTTTCTTTAAATGAAAGAACAGGAGACTATTTTGGGATTTCTGTAACTACTGCTTTTATACAATGAAATGACATCATCTCTTTATTTTAAGTTTTAGTTATTAACAAATTATTTTAACATTTTGTCTTCTATAGAGCTATCTAGTTTAAATATAATTTGACTTATATCTGGATTACTACCTGAGATTGAAAGTCTAAATTTTTTTCAAACATTTATGTTAGCCCAGGATGATACATGTAAATGGAGATTATAAAGTGTAATTTTTTATCATTTTCATTGTGTGAGACTTTCCCTTTTCTTCTATTTCATATAAATCTAATTAAATAATTAATTTGAATAGGTAATATATTAACATTTTGCAATATTAAAAATAGGCACAGAGATGTGAATTGTAAGAGTTAGCTTCACCTATTTCTTGCCTACCTAGCTTCTTTTCCCTGGAGGCAATTTATATTATGGGTTTCTTGTGTATGTTTCAAAAGATATTCATTACTTAAACAAATATATGTACAGAATATCCCCCCAAAAAGTATACACACTGTAACAGTTGATAGCTCAATTTTGAAAATAAAGTATGTTTTGTTTAATAAACATTGCCTTTATAATTATTCAAAGTGTGTGTATACATTTTTGGGGACACTTTCAAACACAAAATGAGTTATAAAACACATATTTTTCTGCACTCCTTCACACAACAATGTATCTCTTTTCATTCCATATCAGTGTATAGAGAGCTCCTTTTAACAGATGCATAGGATTTACATAATTAAACTGCATTACATTTAGCCAGTTCCTATTGAAGGACATTTAGGTCCTTTCCAATCTTTCCAAATAACACAGTGATGAATAATCCTTGGATATGCATTATTTGGCAAATATTCACATGCATTGTAGGATGCATTTCTAGATGCATAATTTCTGGGTCAAAGGTATGTGCACTTGTACTTATGATATACTAGAGGCCTGGTGCATGAAATTCATGCATGGGGTGAGGGGTCCCTCAGTCAGGCCTGCACCCTCTCGAAATCTGGGACCCCTCGGGGGATGTCTGACTGCCAGTTTAGGTTGGGATCAGGCATAAACTGGCAGTCGGACATCCCTTTCACAATCTGGGACCGCTGGCTCCTAACCGCTCACCTGCCTGCCTGCCTGATTGCCCCTAACCATTCTGCCTGCCTGCTGATTGCCCCTAACTGCCTCTGCCTCAGCCCCCACCACCGGAGCTTCATTCAGAAGGACATCTGGAATGAGGTCCGAAAGGTCATTCAGCTGTCCGGTCTAATTAGCATATTATGCTTTTATTATTATAGATACTGTCAAATTGCTCTCAGTATAAGTAGTACCAGTTCACACTTAGTAATATGTAACTACCTTTTTTCTCAAAGCCTTGTCCAAAGAATATATTACCAAAGTTTGTGATTTTTGCCAATCTAATAGAAAATGATACTTCTTAGTAGTTTTAATTTGTATTTCTCTTATTATGAGTAAGGCCAAACATCTTTTAATATTTAAGAGTTAGTCACATTTCCTTTTGTTCAAACTGTCTGTTCATAATCATTGCCAGCTTTTCTACTGGGTTATTGCTTGGTGTTATTGACCAACATATAGAATGAAATTTAGCCCTAGTCTAATGCAAAGTGTGTTGCAAGTATTTTACCCAGCTTCTTTGTCTTGTAACCAGGCTGTGATGTTTTGTTTTGTTTTTGCTGTTTAGTTTTTATGTAGTTGAATTTAAAAACCTTTCATTTTACATTGTCTAGGTTTTGTGTTATATTTAGAAAGGCCTTCTTCCTTCAAAATTATAAAAATAATTCTCCCTCTTTTTCTATTAGCACTTTTGTGGGTTTTTTAAAAGCATTTAAATATTTAAGACTTCTGGAATTTATTTTTGTGTAAGATTTAATACTAGGACAAAGGGAACTGCATTGGTTAGGACTAAGTTCAGCTGAGAAGAATAAATACACATAAAATAATGATGTAATACACAAAATTGAGGTTTATATCTCTCTCCCATGGAGGTAGTAGTTCCAGAGCTGGTATAATATTCTACAGTATGAGGGATTCATGTTCTGTCTACCTCATGGCTTCACTATGACCTTCCATTTCCAAGGTCACCTTAGAGTCTAAGCTGGCTTTTTGAGCTCTGGACAAAACATGGGATTCCAGCCAGCAGGAAGGAGGGAAGAAATAAAGGAAGGCCTCTCCTTTCCCTTTAGGGACACTTATTGGAAGCTGCCCATACCAATTTCGCATACATCCCATTGGCTAAGTACTTAAATCACAAGGCCACAGTGAACTGTATGAGAGTCAGGAAAATGAAGCCATGTATGCAGCTAAAAATCAGGAATTCTGTGACAGAGGAAGAAGAGGGAAATTGGATGACGTTTGGCCCTCAGCATAATTACACTAGTCTCCACTTTTAAATTTCTAGACTTATTTTAGTTTTAGTCCTATGGCTAGAGTCAGTGCTCACAGCCTGTTCTTTTTATTAGAGACCTCTATTCATCTCTCGGTTGGTTCGTTCTCTAATAGCATCTTCCAGAATGATTCAGGGAGAAATATATTCTTTGAGCTTTTGAAAGTCCAAGTAATGTGTTTTGTTATCTTTATATTTAAGGCTTGTTTGATTTGAGATTATTAAATCCTTGGGGTACCTTTGCTTTTCCAATTATGTATTTGTGTTCCAAGTTGCTGAGGAGAAATCTAAGTTGATCCTGACTTTCCTCCTTAGATGGCTTTTCTTTCATGCCTCAGTGTCTAAAGGATGCTTTAAATTCCTTTCATTTTATGTGGATATGTTTGGGTGTTAAGCTATACATGTTAGTTTTTTCCTAGGCAGGGTGTATTTTTAAGTCTTTAAAATGAAATCTTATTTGATTTATACTGTGTGTTTTTGACATAACTTTTTAAAAATTAAATTCCTTGGAGTGACATAGGTTAATAAGATTATATAGATTTCAAGTGTACATTTCTTTGATGCAAGATCTGTATATTGCATTGTGTGCCCATCAAAGTCAAATAATCTTCCCTCACCATATATTTGACCTCATTTACCCTTTGCTACTCCCCATACCCTTCCCCCCTGGTAACCACCATACTGTTGTCTGTGTCTATGAATTTTTGTCTGCTTTTCTTGTTTATTCTTTTGTTGCTTTCAGTTTTATATTCCACATATGAGTGAAATCATATGGTTCTTAACTTTTTCTGTCTGACTTATTTCGCTTAGCATGATATTCTGGACTTAAAACTATTAAAAAATTTACATTGTCTCTTACTTAGATCCACCAAACACCTATGGTGGATCTCCCTTTGGCTTTGCTATTAGTCATTTTCTCTCTACTCTTTATTTGCACTTTTTCACTTTTCTCATTCCTGTCTTTTGTAACCCATACTGTGTTTCCAGCAGGGTCTTACTGTCTCAAAATGAGTCTTCATTTCTGTGGTGGTTCATTTTCCTTTTTTACTTCTTTCGTAAGGTTTGCCAGGTTACTTTCATCTCCTTCTGTTATTTTGCTAACTTTTCTAAATTCTTGTATCTTTCTTTGAATTCTTATTTTACAAAAGTCTTTATTACTTATCTAATATACATTTTTTATGTCATAGTTTTTTTTAAAATACACTTTTTATTGATTTCAGAGAGGACAGGAGAGGGAGAGAGATAGAAACATCAATGATGAAAGAGAATCATTGATCAGCTGTCCCCTGCATGCCCCCTACTGGAGATCAAGCCTGCAACCCGGGCATGTGCTCTGACCAGGAATTGAACCATAATCTCCTGGTTCATAGGTCAACCACTGAACCATGCTGGCTGGGCGATGTTACAGAGTTTTGATGATAATTTTCATTGACTCTGTGGCTACATTTATCTAGTATTTGAGTTTCATGTGTGACTCCTCTCCCTCTCCCCTCCGTCATTTTTAAAAAAATCTATCTTAGCATAGATCTGATGGTGACACATTTTAATTATTGATAATGTTTGAATGAGGAAGGTTCTTTTTGGACCAGCTGTTTGTGGGAGACTGGTACTATGGAGGAGTCAGGGTGTGATTCAGAGTTGTAGGCTTACAAAGGTGACGTACCTGTGAGATTCCTCAGGGAAGCTCCCTAGCAAATGGTGGTAGGTTTTGTACTTCCAAGTTGCCTGCTTAGATTGGAAAACTCTGCTTTATTGGCTTTGGTGGAGACATTTAACTGCAGGCACTTTCTTCTTCCCATTTCTGGGGGTGGCCTTCCCAGAAATCGACAGTTAAAAGACAGAGCAGAGCAGTTAGTTAAAGATCAAGCTCTGGAGCCATATTGCCGGAATTTGATTGCTGAGTCCTTCATTAACCAGCTGTGTGAACTTGGGCAAGTTACTCAGCTCTTCTGTGCCTCATTTTCCTCATCTGCAAAAGGAGGCATAATAGTACTGATCTCATAGGGTTCATGTGAGTATAAAATGCAGTACTACATGCAAGGTGCCTAGAAGATGGTCAGGCAAAAAGGGAAACACCCACTTCATTGCCATTTAAAAACTGGAACTATAGAATGAATGGTTTCCTTTTCTATTTTACACTTGCTGCTCCCATTTCCCTTCCATGCTTTGTCCTGTACCCCAGGTTTTGTAAAACATTTCCACTTTGGTTGAGTTTGGACTTTTTTCTCTACCTTGTCCGGACTGACAACCTCCAGCTGTGTTGCTAAGCAGTTCGTGGATGGTCATGAAGTTATTTCTAAAAAAGAGCAGTGTACCCTTCAATGATTTTGGGCCTCCTTAGGACTTCATGGCTCCCTCTCTTGGGCTTCTAATTTAATACAATGCCTGTCATACATAAGTGCTAAGTGAATTAAAAATAATTCCAAACCCCCCAAATCTCAAAATCAATGAAATGGAGGAGTAAGTCTTATAAATAGGAGAAAATTAACTGAAGGAAGTTAATACAGTGCCCTTCTTTTATCTGCCATGTGCCAGAGACAATTGCACTTAATACATGGCACAAAAATAATTTCTTCAGAACAAGGTTTTCAAGAGCAGAGAGAATGTCCTTTTTATGTGCTTATCTCTAGGACAGTTGCTGGCACATAACACATAATTAATATTTCTTGCACTGAACTGAACTTAACCACTATGATCTATTTCTCATTGTAAGCTACTACTATACTGTGAGAAAATGGCTGAACAAGTATCTCTCAATTTTGGTGTATGTTAGGGGCCTTTTCTATTTAAATAGAGAGTATGTGATGCACCATTCAGCTGCAGGGAGGACTTTGGGGCGTACCTTGAAGAGAGAGATGTCACGTGAAAGCGATGGATTTACTGGTAAGGATAGACATGCTATGGATTAAGAT
Source organism: Myotis lucifugus (assembly GCF_000147115.1). Classification (NCBI taxonomy): domain Eukaryota; kingdom Metazoa; phylum Chordata; class Mammalia; order Chiroptera; family Vespertilionidae; genus Myotis; species Myotis lucifugus. The sequence continues at coordinate 18,670,365 of NW_005871049.1, read as the reverse complement.
ACTTTGAACTGAGAAAACAAAAATGGTGTAGAATGTGAATCTTAAATGGAAAAATTGCAATGATAGGCATTCTGCTTTAGCACTGTGCGGTTCAGCTGCTTCGCACACAGGTAAGGAACAGAAAGGACCTCCTCTCATTCTTCCTTCCAGGTGTGCTAGGTGCTTAGGATGCAAAGGTGCACATCTCAGTCTCCGTCCCTATGAACTGGTTGAGTGTGACAGTCAGGCTGTGAAACGTGTTCCATCATGTTTTTGTCAAAATAAACCTTAACATTTTTTAAAAAAACTTTTTTATCCCCTTTTTCTTGCCCTAAACATCATTGTACATCTGGCTCAGCCAAAGTGTCCCCTTTCCCACTAGCCCTGACATCATAGTCTTGGTGCAATAGTTATATTGCACAAATCATGATCAACTGTTACAGTAAGATGGAGGGAATTATGGGTGGATTTCATTTATTTTCTATGCACATGTCTGTCTTCTCCAAGTTCTAGAAAATAAATGGGCCTTACTTTTGCAATTAAGCAAATTATTTTAAAAAAGAGAATCTGTTTGCTCTAGAAAATCCTGCTTGTCCTCTTTTAAGCATTTAAACTCAAACACCCACGTTAACATTTTAACACAGAAAACTCCGCACCCCTGCCTCCTGAGACATTAATGCCTCACACCCACAGTTTTTTTGGGAGATGATACAAGATGGAGAAGTTACCCAAGACCTGGCACGATTACTGCTCGGCAAGATCACTGCTCCATCTGAGGGCTCTTCGCAGTCCAGAATGTTGAGAGATGCAGGGTTTACTCCAGATACCACATGCATCTGTGGACTTTGACCCAGTGATCACAATTCCTGACAGGGGCTGCTAGCTATTTTTTGAGAAGCCAGTTGGTATTAATTAATATTACTATTTTCTTGTCAGCTGCTTTTGACACTTTATAAAATTATTCATTAGCTAGCTCACTCTTTCCCCAATTCTCTTTACTGTGTTTGCATTAGTTTACTTTGGAATTCTTACAATTGTTGCCATCTTTTTCTATCTGGATATGTCTATCTATCTATCTATCTATCTATCTATCTATCTATCTATCTATCTATTGTCTTCTCTTTTTCTTTTCGTTTGGTAAAATTGGTATACAAGATTACATATATATCAGGTGTACAATGTTGTAATTAGATATTTGTATATACTACAGTGTGTTGTTCATCACTATAAGTCTAGTTACCACCTGTGATCATACAATTGATCCCTTCACCCATTTTGCCCTTCCTCTAATCCACTGGTAACTGGTAACTGGGGGTGGTTGCCAGAGACAGTGGGTGGGGAGTGGGAAAATGGGTAAAGAGGATCAAAAGGTATAAACTTCCTGTTATAAAATAGCTAAATCCTGGGGCTATAATAATGTATAGCATGCTGCTTAGAGTTCATGCTGTATTGTATATTTAAAAGTGGCTAAGAGAGTAAATCTAAAAGTTCTCAGCACAAGAAAAAATTGTAGCTGCATGTAGTGATGGATGTTAACTAGACTTATTGTGGTGATCATTTCGCAATATATACCAGTATGGGATCATTATGTTGTAGGCCTCAAAAGCACAAAATGTAATATGTTAATTACATCTCAATTGAAAAACAAAGAGTTTGGGGACACTTGGTGAAGGGAAATAGGGCTGTGGGGGTGAGTAAAAAGAGTCCTTTGAGGAAAGCCAGGATTTGGAAATTTGGGGAAATATTTGAACATTTTCTCCAAAGCCACAAGGGTCATTGAGAGACTGTTCTTTGGGTCCAGAATAGAGGAAGTCACTAGGAATGCTGGATCTGAGTGCTGTGTTGAGAAGGGCCCAGGCAGGGAATCACCTGCCCTCCACGATCTCTCTGCTCACCGACATCAGTCTGTGGGGCCTCAGTTTCCTCACTGGCCTAAGGCAGGCAGTGGACTAAGCAATCTCTCTCCAGACACCTCGTCTGTAAATGTTTTCTGACGCACATGTATCCTCAGCACTTAGAACAAGAGCTTCATCCATCCATCACACATCAGATTGGTTGTTACAATTTCTTCAACCTTATTTTGGTTTAAGAAACATGTAACACTGTATTGTTTTGGTAATATTTTCTTCCTCTCTAGGGCAGATATAGTATACGATGAAAATGAAACGAAGCCTGTGAATAGAAGTGAGAAGAGTTGGGACAGTGAGTCAGGTGGCAGAGTATCTGAAAGCTGCTTGCCGACACAGATGGTCGATGTAAACTGTTGTGGCAGGGAATGTCTGCCAGACATCCCATGGAGTTTATTACTAAATGTGGGATCAGTACACTTTTTAAAAACATACTGTGCATGTAAAATTATTTAAAATACTGCAAGAGCAAAATCCCTTTGTTTCAGCAATATCTAATCCTTCCCTTCTGCTTTATAAATAATTTAGATTGAAATCCCAGCTTTGGTGTTGAGTGATTTTATTATCTTTTGTAAAAGTTTATGTTTTATAAAGTTGTTGTGACTCATTTGGAAAAGTTGAAGTTCTGATTGTGTGGTAGCCCCTGGTTCCAGGATATGTTTTATTTGACTCCACAATTTAAAAAAAGACAGAAATACTATAATGGACAATTAAGAAGTGTAAAATTAATATGAAACACTGGAATATAACGAAAGGAATCAGTGTGCGGTCTGAGTGGAAAGCATTAAAGTTGGGCCAGCTGCTCAACGCAGTGCTAAAGTGTAGCAGTTAATCTTATAATATAGGAAACAACCATAATTATGGGATGGTTATATCTTTAAAATGTAACTCGGTATAGTAAAACCAGGCAACCTTGCAGGTGGGAGCAGGAATTTTATGGGCCATTAAAAATGTTTTAATGTAAGAAATCCCAGCTGCAGAAATTTGTAATTGAATACATGCTTTTTTTCCTTTGTATATAACACATAGTATTTAGTTTATGAATATTTTCACATGTATTACCTAGTTTAAACTCTACACATTTCTTAAAAGGTATGTGGGACGTATTATTGCATCAATAGTTTTACTTTACAGATGAAAAATTAGGCTTCAGACAGTCTAATGACTTGCCCAAGTTAATAGCAACCAGCAAGCAACATAGCTAGTACTTAAATCCTGTTTCTATTTGAAGAGTGTGCCTCATCAGCAGCATATAAAAGCTCCATAGCAGAGCACATAGGAGTCCTCATTTTGTCCTGAAATGAGTTGTAGACACTGTTATGGTTTTGATCTTCAGGCCAGAAATGTTTACATTTGGCTTCCCTAGGTTCACTCCTACTTAAGTAAGCAGTCCATGCATTGATATTATTACATCTATTCTCTGGGTAAATTTAATTTGAAGTTTTAGAATAAAATAAATTTGCCAAACATTTTGTCCAAGCAGATGGTAATTTTCGAATTCTAAAGGTGTTGAAGGCGATGGACGTTGGCTGGCTCCTTTATTCAGTTTGGCTAAAGGAGCTCCCCCTACCTTTATATCCTATACTAGTGGCCCAGTGCATGAAATTCGTGCACATTAAAAGGGAATTAATTAGAGGAAATATTTTAATATTGTTATTTGCCCTTTCTCTATAATTGAAGTGTCAGAGATGAAAGAAAATTAGTAAAATGCATATGAAAATCTCCCTCCTGTCAGAGTCTGGGGCATGCTGTGGGACCCAGAGTCAAGTCCCTGCCCACCCACGTGCACCTCGAAATCATGCGAGACCCAGACCAGGCCGGCCCCACCCCCATCAAGCCCCGCAGGGCAGGGAGCACAGCCTCAGGTACCCCATCAAGCCCCGCCAGGCGGGGGGCGTGGCCTCAGGTCCCTCAGCCCGGCCTCAGGTCCCCCAGCCCCAGCACCAGGGAAGGGGGCCTGTCCTCAGGTCCCCCAGCCCTGGTGTGAGGGTGCGAGGGCACGATGACCACTTGCATATTAGCTCTTTATTATATAGGAAAATAAAAGCCTAATATGCTAAGAGTTCAGTCATCCAGTCCTTCGTTCAGCCAGTCAAAGCGTAATATGCTAATAATATGCTAAGGTTGCTCAACAGCTTCCTATGACGTGCACTGACCACTAGGGGGCAGATGCTCCCTGGTTAGCTTGCTGCTGGGGTCCGGCTGATGGGGACTGAGCGAGACGGGCTGGACACACCCTGGAGCCCTCCTGCAGTCCCTCCCTGGCTCGCCAACCTCTCCTGCGCCCCTCCCCAGCCCCGATCGTGCACTGGTGGGGTCCCTCAGCCTGGCCTGAACCCTCTCACAATCTGGGACCCCTCTGGGCATGTCGGAGAGCTGGTTTCGGCCCAATCCCACAGGCCAGGCTGAGGGACCTTACTGGTGCATGAATTCATGCACCGGACATCTGGTGTGATATATAAAGAAAAAGAAGAGAATGGAATATAGAATATTGGAAGAGATTATTAGGTCATTGAGCCCAACCTCATCCCCACTGCAGGGATATGATCTACAGGTCTTTGGCAGATACTTGTTCAGTTCACTATTTAAAAAGGTAATTCTTTTGTTTCTTTTCTCTCTCTCTCTCTCTCTGTGTGTGTGGCAGCAGTGATTGTTACTGATTTCTTTTGCAAACCCAACACAACACTACCTCTAAGTAACTTCCTTTCATTGGTACTTTTTCCACTGGCTGGAGACCCTCAGAATTAGTCTAATTGTTGTTCTCATGAAACTTTTTTCTTGTTTAGTTCCTTTACCCTCCTTTGGACCCTTTAGTTATTCTTTATAATATGGTTTCCAGATCCTTCCACTTTCTGGTCCCCTTCCTTGGAAGTGTTTGGCAATGTGTCCCTTGAATACAGAATCTAGATTTGAACCGAATCATCTACATGTGATCAGACCCAGCAGCAGCATTACTGACACTCTTGTTAGGGGCACAATAATTCCATTAATTCCACTAAAGATTGCATCTGATATGTCAGTGCCTTGTCAGAAGGCTGGATTGTAGCAATGCTGCGGTTAACAAAAGATCATAGATTTTTTGCCCCAAATGATGGCTATTTTGAAGATCTGCCACATTTTGAGCTTCAAACCAGTTTTCATTTTGATTCTTAGTGTAGTACTTCATATTGATTTGTATCAAATTTTATTATGCTAGTTTTGATCTATTATTTTAATGTTTTGAAGTATTTTTGATTTATTAAATAGCTTTCTCAAATGTGTATTCTCAGCAGATTTTGGAAGCATACTTTAAATGCCTTTATTCAAGTTGATAAAATGTGTAAGAGTCAGAGTTGAGTATAACACTCCATAAAATGCAACTAGAAATTTCCCTCAATATTGACAAAAATCTATTAATATTCTCTGAGCTCATTTTTTCAACCAAGTACAAGTAAGTCAAAATGATCACACTATTCCCTAACCCTTCCTGATGATCTTTGGTCCTTGCTTTCTTGTACAATCCTTTATACAGCACAGATCCTTGGCAAAGTTTTGTTGAATCGATTTGGAAGTCTCTGTTTGTGACTGCTCAGCCTTTTGAGCCTTGGGCTCTCTGCAATGACATAAAACCTTACCTACACATCAGAGGTCAACTCATGTCACTCATCCTTCAGAAAGTTTTCCTCTATTATCTTCAAGCTACATTAAATCTTTAAGTCCCATAGATTAAGTTGCTTATATCACACATCTGAGCATTAAATTCTGGGCTCCTTTTTGCTATTATCTAAAGGTTTATGAGTGTAGGTGTGTGTTTTCATAGCAATACTCATTTTTCTTTTTTTTTTCCTGTGCTATATTCTCTTATTACATATCACTTGTAATGAGACTCCATTTTGGTCACTTTTGATTGGTTCAAGTTTAGTCCGTTGAACAGTCAGAGAATCCTTCCCTGGGAATTTTGGAAATTGAGAAGAGGTGACTAGCTCTCTTTAGGAGCCTAATCTTGTAAAATGAAAAGCTTGGGAGTCTCCCATGGCTGCCACCGAGGAAGTGCTTTAAATGAGCAATGAAATGTGAAACGATTTTGTATTAACATGTCAGGCACTTCTTTTTGTTGAAGCAGTTTTGCATGTAGCTATAGTACATTTAGTTCCACCTCACCACCTGCCTAGTGTTTATCAACAATATGAGGAATGCCTACCCACCAAGTGTAAAATGAAATATTGAAGGTCAAGTTGAATGATAAAACGTATTTCCAACTTAATGTGGTGTGTGATATTCTCTACTTTTTCCTACAATGCCAATTTAGCAAGCAATAGTCCTGTCACGTGGCATCTATGTGGTGATGTTATCTTTCTAGAAAGAATGTAGAAACTGGACATGGCTAAGCATTAATAATGTTAGACTTGAACTTGAGGAAGCACAGGTAAAATTATTATCAAGGAAACTACAAAGCCAGGGCAGCAGCTAGTACAAAGTGTTCAATGACATGACAATTGCTTTGTAAGTCACTGGCTAAATTTTGGAAATAAATGTAGACTTCCTGGGAATTTTGAAAGTGGGGTGAAATAACAGAGTGGGAAAAGGATGTCTTGGCAAGTTTTGGAGGGAGTGTGGGGAGTGGGGCGGGAGTGAGGGTGGGCATGTATATATTACTTATTGATTTAGGTTTCTCTGCAGATCTTGTCATGGTGTTAATTTATTATAAATCACTTGAGGCAACTTCAACAATTATTATGATCATCATATTAAATTTAGAAGCATAATTTGGGGCAATAATATAAAAAGTGTTATTTACCTTTAACTACTTTAAAGATTTTTAAATACAAACTTCTGGTCTTAAAAGAAAGTGGAATCTTGAGGCTTTTGAGAGTTTACAGAAAATAGTCAACCACTTAAATTAAGAGAAAAACACACACAGCAATATTATAATCAGACAAAAAGTCAATTAAAATTCCTGGATTCAAAATACTAATTTTCAGAAAAGGACCTCAGAAAAATAAGAATCACGCCTATTCCCCATCCTCCAATCCATACCCTGTATTTGATGTTTTTCACTGTATTGGATTGGGTCTACTCAGTGTCTCCCCACCAAATTGTTTATTGTACTCAACTAGTGACATAAGTTGCTAGCTAATGGTTTGTGTGTGTTTTTTTTAAAAATATATTTTATTGATTTTAGAGAGGAAGGGAAAAGCAGAGAGAGATAGAAACATCAATGATGAGAGGGAATAATTGATCGGCTGCCTCCTGTAGGCCCCACAGTGGGGACTGAGCCCGCAACCCGGGCATGTGCTCTGACCAGTAATCAAACCATGACCTCCTGGTTCACAGGCAGACACTCAACCACCGAGCCACGCAGGCCGGGCTGTATTTGTTTTTTATTTGACTTTGGCACACGTAAATGTATTTTATATCTCACATTAAAGAGTAAGGAGAAATTACTTACGAGAACGAAGTCTGAACCCGTGACACCTTTTTAGGTACAAGGAACATACCTTATCAGCTGTTTTGCTTTCTGTCGGGTTCTCTTTACTTGGTTTCAATTACCCACAGCCCAAAAATATTAAGATGAAAATTCCACAAATAGAGAATTCATAAGTTTGAAATTGCACGCCATTCTGAGTAGCATGATGAAATCTCGCGAGTCCCCCTTTGCCCGGCGTCTTTACGTCTTTGCATCTTTACGCCTTTACGTCTTTACGTTTTTACGCCGTAGACGTTCGCTTACTGCCAGCGATGGGGAACCTTTTGAGCTCGGCGTGTCAGCATTTTGAAAAACCCTAACTTAACTCTGGTGCCGTGTCACATATAGAAATTTTTTGATATTTGCAACCATAGTAAAACAAAGATTTATATCTTTGATATTTATTTTATATATTTAAATGCCATTTAACAAAGAAAAATCAACCAAAAAAACGAGTTCGCGTGTCACCTCTGACACGCATGTCATAGGTTCGCCATCACTGGACTAGACTGTCGGTGTCGCAGTGCTTGTGTTCAAGTCACCTGTGTTTTACTTAATTATGGTCTCAAAGCCCAAGAGCAGTGATGCTGGCAATTCAGATATGCCAAAGAGAAGCCGTGAAGCACTTTCTTATGTGAAAAGGTGAGTACAGTGCCATTAGATATTTTTAGAGACCACAATTCAACTAATTTTGATTCAAGTATGTTATAATTGTTCTATTTTATTATTGGCTATTGTTGTTAATCTCTCACTGTGCCTAATTTATAAATTGAACTTTATCATAGGTGTGCTTGCATAGAAAAAGACAATATATAGAGTTCGGCACACTGTGGTTTCTGGCATCCACTGGGGGTCTTGGAATGTATCTCCCAGGGATTATTGTACTTGGTAGAAAATCTGTCTGCATTCCCAGGCCAAACCTTGAAGACATCCCGATTTCTGAAGTAAAGTTTTCTAACATGAAAATTTGTCACCCACTTAAATGCTGGTTCTTTAAACAACTTTTTAAAAAATTGTAGTTAACCTGTATACTACTTACTTTCTCTCATTCTCCCCATTTGTGTCTGTCCATTTTCTTTTCTTTATGGGCTCTCTTCTTCTAGTTATTGAAAGATTATTTGGAATTTCACCTCGTACACCAAGACTTGAAAGTTTATAGCATAGTACAAGTACTCCAGATATAAAATCATCCCTGGATAGATACTTGAAATAATTAATGCTGGTGAATGTGCAATGAACTGTAAGTTAGAAACTGGGTAGTTTCACATCTCAGTGATTTCTGAATTTTATGTTCTGCTACAAATGTCAACAACACAGAGTAAAGATTAAGCTCTTTCAGTTTTGTAGGCCAGTGGACCTGGGTTTTAGTCTGCTCTGCCTCTAGTGTAACTCATTGCACTCTCATTTTTAACCTTGCTGGGCTGGTTACTTTATTAGGAATATGGCAGGAATTGGTTGCTGGTTCTCTATATTCTATTGAAATTGTATGATTCTATTTAAGACTAATTTCTCTCTCAATAATCTTAGGTTTAGTTTGAGCTCAAGCTTCCCCCCCCTTTGGGTAGATTCTTTTTGCTTTTGGGGTACACAAAGGCTAAGAGAGGTGCAGTTTGGCCTATTTTGGGTACAATGGGAGGTGGAAGGGTAAGAAAAGAAAGAGAGAATACTGAGAATAAACTTTACTTGGTTCTCAGTTTTGCCCAGGGCTCTGTGTGAGTGATTTCTGTGGGATAGAAATTTGAGGAAGTGGAATAATGGAATCACAGAAATGTTAAAGTAATTATGCTTTTCTTTTGTCACAATAAAAAGTTTTCTAGCCACTAGTATTGTGGTGAACCATATTAGAGTCAGGCAAAAGGAAAAGTCAGTGATATTAATCCTATCATTATTTAAATTTTAAAAAATGTATTTTTATTGATTTCAGAGAAAAAGGAAGAGGGGGAGAAAGATAGAAACATCAGGGATGAGAGAATCATTGATCGACTGCCTCCTGCACACCCCCTACTGGGGATAGAGCCCACAACTTGGGCAAGTGCCTTGACAGGGAATCAAACCATGACTGTTTCATGGCTTGATCCTCAACCACAGAGCCACACTGGCTAAGCTTAAAATGTTGATTTATTTTTTTTATGTATGTTTTTGCATTTATTTATACTTTTAAAAAATATTAAGATACTAGAGGCCCAGTGCACGAAATTTGTGCACGTGTGTGTGTGTGTGTGTGTGTGTGTGTGTGTGTGTGTCCCCCTCAGTCCGGCCTGCACCCTCTCGCAATCTGGGACCCCTTGGATAGAGTTCTTAGGCCTGGCCAGTGATCAGGGCCCATTGGGGCTTTCCTTCTCCCCGGCAGCTGGCCCCGCCCCTGCCGCTGCCACTGCTTGCCATCTGTGGGCACTGCAACCCCCTCCCCTGACACCAGTCGCCTCCCTCTACTGGCAACAGGTGTGGGGTGTGACTGCTTGGCTGGCCTGGGCCTCCTTCTGCAGGGCGATTGCTGGCTGGCCCCGCCTACCTGATGCAGCGCTGCTGCCCGGGTAGCCTGGGCCTCCCTCTTTGGGGTGATCAATCGTGGAGCCCTCCTATCGATCACCCTGCAGAGGGTGGCCTGGGCCTCCCTCAGTGGGGCAATTGTGGGGTGATGGTGGGGCCCCTGACCAATCACATATCACCCGCCTTGGCTGGCCTGGCGCCAGTGCGTGTCATAGCGGGGTCATCTGGACAGTCATTCTGCTGTTTAGTCATTCAGTCAATTTGCATATTACGCTTTTATTATTATAGATTACTTCTCTTGATTAGTTACTGAGATATTTTGGAACCCATTGAATTTTTCACCCAAGAAGAGTACCTCACTTGCTTTATCCACTATAAAAACATTTTGTGATTCCTACCTGCTTCTTAACTAGGTTGGCATTATAAGAGGGTGCACATGGAGAATGCGCCCTCTAGTGGGGTTCTTGCTCTCTGAGGACTTCTAACATCAATCAGCTTGAAACTCCTCTGCTTGGGGCACATAATGGACCAAAATGATGTATAGAGTGCAATTTTCAAAAATGTCATCTTTTGGTTGTAATCATATGAAGTTCACATTCCTAGTAACCATTAAAGTGTATACTTAGTGGAATTATTCCTGAAATTTTAAAAGAAAAGATTAATGCAGAAGAATTTCTTTCTATGGGCAAAGCAAAACCGCACCGTGAAATGAGACAATCAATCTGCCAGAAGCAGGAAGAGCAGCCTGCAATGGCTCTGGGATAGGACATGGGAAAACTTGTTAAAGGAGGAAAAAGACTGGAAAGTGTAACCGCAATCTGGTGAGGTGGAAGGATCTGGGTATTTAGGGGAACAGCATACATGTAAGGTGACTAATAATAGGCCTTGGACATGCTTCCTTCTATCCAACCAAAATAATGCTTTCCCACAACTGTAGCATGGGAAATGGAAATAATAGGGGCTAGTGAATAAAAAGGAGAAATATGTATTTAATTACACATCTGTGTAATAGAAAAAAAATAAAAATAAAACCAAGTGTTAAAATGAGGACCATTTTACAGTCCATTTATAAGAGTCAGTGTGACAGCGTGACAAGATGAGAGATTACACAGGCTGGCTCCTTGAGATGCAAGCCAATTCCTTATTCCTTCCTTCTCTTTTGGAAGCAAAGCTTTTAAAAAGTTGCTTAAAAAGGGAAAAGAAAATCTGCTGGTGGGAATGTAAATGGTGCAGCTGCTGTGGAAAACACTTTGGTGGTCCCTCAGAAACTTAGATAGAATTACCATATGACCCTGCAATCCTACTTCTAGGTAGAAATCCAAATGAATTGAACACAGGGACTCAGACAGATATATGTACACCAGTGTTACTTGCAGCATTATTCACAGTAGCCAAAAAACAAACTCGAATGTCCACCGATGAACAAAATGTGGCATATTTATACAATAGAGTATTATTCAGCCATAAAAAGGAATGAAGTTCTGATACATGCTACAATATGGATGAACCTTAAAAACATTACAGTAAATGAAATAAGTTAGACACCAAAGGACAAATATTGTATGATTCCACGTATGTGAAACATATAGGTTTGGGCAAAAGTAGGTATATAATTGTTGGTATAGAAAATGAGACAATAATTAATAAATAATAATACAAGAATAATCTTTCTTGTTCTCACACCTACTTTTGCCCCTCTCTGTATAAAATAGGCAAATTCAGAAACAGAAGGTAGGTTAGAGGCTACTAGAGGTTGGGGAAGGGGAAATGGGAGTTATTGCTTAATGAGTACAGTTTCCGGTTTAAGGTGATGAAAAAGTTTTGGAAATAGATGACTGTACATTGTGTATTGTAATTAATGATGCCACTGGATTATACACTTATGTGTGGTTAAAATGACAAATTTTGTATTTTATTACAATAAAAAGAATAAATTAAAACAAAAAAGGAAAAACAGAAAAACATAGCTTTGTGTGAAATATAATATTTTTGCATATTATTCAATTGAAGCCAATTTCTACATTTGGAAGCCATATTCTTAATTGGATTTGACCAACTCGACCCAATGTTATGGAGCAGAAGAGCAACCTCCTCCATGAGATATTTTCAGAAGAAAAAGGGGTTCTAGAGAAATAAAACGTTATCCAAACTATTAAACAGTACATAGTCTGAATTAAAACATGCATTGCCCATTTTGGTTTCCCAAAGCTCTCTCTTCAATTAAGGCTGAATTAAACCCTGACTAGCACCCACTACACCTCATATTCTTCCTATAGCTAATCAATGGCATCATCTCCTGGGAAGGGAGGGGGTGACCCCTGACATCCCTCCCGGGACTGCTCTCATGTTTTCAGTGGTCCAGGGGCTGGGGCTGGGGAAATACGGTGCTTCATAGCTCTTGTAAATTAAACATAATTGGTGTCTTTTTGGCACAGGTTTGAAACATTTGTGACTCTAAATGTCTGACTATATTAGAATGTGGAATTTAAAGTGTTTTTGCTATAGATTTTCTGTGATTAAGCTTAAAAAATAAGTATGGCAGATTATACTTTAAAAAAAATCTAAATTTGATGCAATTTATATGCAATAAGAATATTTGAGTACTAGATAGGAAATTATGTTTCTCTTTTTATTAAATCCAGGTTCTCCATATTAACCATTTGTTAGCCTTCCAGGATTATAATAGACATTTAAAAGTATTATAGTCCTATTAAAATATTTTCCTATTTCAGAGTAGACTGTCTAGCAAGCAGTCTGCCCAGGTTTCATCACATTCTCAGCTGCTATAAGCTGAGGTCCAGTTCATCATATTTGCTTGACTCCTCCACTCAGATTTGGAAACCTCAGGAGGACATGTGTCTCTCCTCTGGTGTTGGAAAATTTTATTCTCTTTAGACCATACTTTTATAATTTTCTCTTCAAAATTTTACTTGTTATTTTTAGCCCCTGTTATTTTTAGCTTTTTGCCAAGTCCCTGTGTGTTTTTTACCCCCTTTGACTGCTTCATGTTCTTTATGCTCAGAAAGGGTAAGGGGGATTTTATTACTCAGTGAGTCATTTATATGCGACATGTACAGGGTTTCCACCTCCAGTGTGAGAACATGCTGGGTGTCATGTAGGTAAATGTGTAAGTACCTGTATACGTGTGTGTAGACATGCATCTCTATTCACTTCCTACAAAGAACAGGAGCCAGAAAAAATAGAAGTGGGGTGGTCTGTTTGAGGTAGGTGTCACTTGAAACCAAGTGACTGCATGTACAGTGCTGACATCTATACAGGCATATAAACAATGACCTAATAATGCATCTTTTATAAAGACATTTAATTTTGGGTACATTTGAAAGTGTCATAAAAACATGTATTAATCTCTGGAGTTGTAATTTTCAAAAATTCCAAGTATTTTATTGTTTTGAGTGCCTTAGAACTCTCACTTTTGGTGTGGTGTTTGGTTGGGTCTGCAGCTGATAAAGTATCTCCACATCTAACATAACCATGTTTAACTTTGAGGAGTCTTTAGAAATGGTTTTTTGTGCACATTTGCTTCAATAGCTCATTTAGCTACTAGAGTTTATACCTCAAGGATATGGTTGCTGAGGCTGAAGTTCCAAATAATTCTTACACTTCTATGCGGCACTTCCTGGCCAAAGAGAGCTGGTGTTGAATGAATGAATTAAGGAGGAGATAATATTTAAAACTAGAGGCCTGATGCACGAAATGCGTGCAAGAGTAGGCCTTCCTCCCCTTGGCTGCCAGCAGGCACCCGGGACCTGGGCTTCCCTCCCAGCCCCAGCTTCATCCAGAAGGTCATCTGGAAGGACGTCCAGTCTAATTAGCATATTTATTATTATAGATGGTCTGTATGGTTTCTTTGGAAGGAGTGTGTGTGAGGTGAAGAAGTACCCCTTATTCTGTCACTGAAATGAGATTTTCTGGCACGAAGATGAGAGAGAGCTGAAATATAAGTAGCTGAAAGAAGAATGATAGGCAAGCAATATTCTTGCATTCTGAAGAATGTTCTAGATTACTAAGTCATGAGAGAGGGGTTAAGCAAACCTATCTCTGGAACCTGGGGGCCTCTACCATACGTTTATGCACAGTCTCCTATCTCTTTCCTTGTCAGCTACCCTTCCTGCTCTGACAGTTAGTGCTTATGCTTCCATTGATTTTGTCTGTCAATCATCCATTCCTACTTCTAACAGCAGCTTAATTTTTCTTCTGTGAGTGACCCCTGACTGCTGAACTCAGGATCAGGGCGACTGTCAGGCAAGGTGCCCATCGAACTCCTGTCTGAAGGGTGAGCACAGACTCCAGATTGGGTTCCTTCTCCTTGATTTGAATTTTGTCCTGAGTGACACAGGATAAATGAGTAGGACTGGAACATGCTCTTCACGATAGAGGGTTGGTGGTGGTGGTGGTTGTAAAGTAATTGTCTGTTTGTACCTAAATTCCAAGAGCTTCCTGGATTTTAGTTTTTTGTTTTTCTAAAAGTCTTCTTTTTCCCTGCCTCTTCTTTAATTTTAGCAATAACCTCATGTTGGTAAAACATTTCACTTTTTTCCCCTAAGCTAGCTAGAATCTCTTTCTGTTGTTTGCCACTGACAAAATCTAGGAGATAAAGGGTCTTTCTCTTCAGTCCCATCCCCAGTGTGGCAGCTCTTCCTCAGCTCAGCTCAGCCTTGGGAGGGAGGAAAGGGGAAGGCACCTGCAGGGGCTTCCTTGGTGATGTCACTATTTTCTGTTCTGCTTCAAGATGAAAGTTAGCCTTTTTTTTTCTTTTTAAGAATAGTTTATTGATTTTTAGAGAGCGGAGGGAGAGGGAGGAGAGGGAGAGATAACATTGATGTCAGAGTACAACATTGATCATTTGCCTCCTGCAGGCCCCCAAGCTGGGCATGTGCCCTTCATCGGGAATCAGGCTGGCAACCTCCTGGTACCTGGGACATTGCCCAACCAACTGAGCCACACTGGCCAGGGTGCCTTCTTGCTTTGACTATTCAGGTTAAAAAAGGTAGATGAAATCCTGTACTCAGAGCACTTTTCTACTTTAATTTATTCTTAGTCTATGGAATTAGGATGCTCTGTGCTCTACCCCAATCTCATTTGGGAAATCCCCTCCCTTTCAATTTGAATGTGTTTGTGCTGCAGTGACCTGCCTGGTTCCTATTAGAGAGCAAGGGTAGGATCACACAGAAAGGCACCATCTCACCTTATGCACACACATACCCCTCTGCACCCTTCTCTTCTCTTTGCCACTCTACCTTAGAAGGGGAAGAGTTGAGCTCATTCCTCAGATAAAAGATAGATACTAGAGAATAGAAAAGCACCAGCAATTAAGGTGTCGAATACACACATACTACTTATTCTGGGAATGCTCACACTTTCAGCATGCAAACTCCTCAGAATTAAATATGTGTTTTTTGTTTAGTGTAATTTCAACAATCGTGTAATGTTATAAACACCAATTGAATATTTGTGCTTTCATGAAAGTAAGGTCCTGCTCTTATGCAAATATTAATGAAGTAGTTAAGAAAACACAAGGAAGTAACAAAGAAAATATGACTCATGGGCAGATGGTTTCTGAAATTACACATTTTTCTGTGAAGCATTAGTTGTTTTAAAAGCATTAATGTTGATCTTTCTTTTAGAATGTGGGTGTATAATTTAAGGTAAAACACTTCCATTGCATAATACACTTTACTTTGCCAAGTAATTTATAATGACTCTTTTTCTCTTAGAATACTTTCTCAAATAATTTTTAGCTTCTGTTTCTCTATCCCATTATTGTAATTGATTTTTAGATCACAGTGACATGTTCATGTTTAAAAGTCAATTTGATGTCCAAGCTGATCTCTGAACTGACTTCTACTCTCAACTGATCTGTACATCTGGCTGGTCACCCATACGATCAGTCACTAGGATTGATTTGCCTCATCAGACTGCATGGAGATGCAGTCATGGAGAAGATGGTCCTTCCCTCCCTATCCTACGTGTCTCTCACAAAATTAATTACTTAGTGGAAAACCACTCCTTTCCTTGCCAGAGTTGTTTTTCACATGAAGGACTGTGCGCTGAGCTTCCTTAATAGAGCTTCAGTTATTTTTACTGTTTATGTATAGTGCATACATTTCTCTTCCCTCGGTGTCCTCTCTTAAAATATTAGATTGGTTTTGACTACTTTCTTTTAAAAACTGTATTTTTATTGATTTCAGAGAGAAAGGGAGAGGGAGAAAGAGGTAGAAACATCAGTGATGAGAGAGAATCATTGACTGGCTGCCTCCTGCACACAGTAACCTGGGCATGTGCCCTGACCGAAAATCGAACTTTGACCTCCTCATTCATAGGTCAATGCTTAACCACTAAGCCATGCTGGCCAGGCAACTACCTTCTTAATTTAATAAATGCCTCCCCATATGACAGAGCTCTTCTCACTCCCTTTTAGGTAGATTTCAACTGCACATTTAAAGTCCATGGTTTTTATTTTACCATGGAGGCCAAGAGACATGTGAATTTAGAATTGCCTCTAGTTTTGCTGTCAAATGTTGATAATGGTCTTTAAACAAGAGTTATCCATCTCCTTGTGTGCTGTGTAATTTTATTCTATTGGCTTGGATTTAGGTCTAGACAATGCTATCCCCACTTTCACTTAAAATCCCCCCATTTTTTCTTTGATGAGCATACCATATGGCACAGGACAAGAAGTCTTGCTAAAGTTGGGGCATTGCATCTATCTCTTCCTCTCCACCCACTAGATTATTATTCTGTCATGTTACAAAATTAGGTGAGTCTGATGAAACCTGTTCCTTACAGATCATGCATTCTAATGTCTTTGAGGTGTCTGTGAATTTATTGTGCAATTACTTTTTTGGGCAATTTCTAGCATGGTTTGAGATATTTAGAATACTTACTTTTTCAAATATTACTCTATCCTCTTACTGCTTTTTAAAAATAGAAATATTGCAAATATATAAAAACCAACAAAAAGACTACTATAAAAAATATTATTCCATTTTAACCACATAACAAATTTAAAACCCACTCTTCTGTTGATAGGCATATGGGTTATTTTCAATATTTTGTTATCATAAACTAGAGGCCCGGTGCACAAAAATCTGTGCACTCGGTGGGGGGAGGGGGGTCCCCCAGCCCGGCCTGTGCCCTCTCCCAGTCTGGGACCCCTCGGGAGATAATGACCTGCTGGCTTAGGCCTGCTCCCGGGTGGCAGAGGGCACGCCCAATCCCTAGGTGCAGCCCCTGGTCAGGCTCAGAGCAGGGCCGATTGGGGAGTGGGGCGCCGCCCCCTGTCATGCACAGAGCAGGGTAGATTGGGAGGTTGCGATGCCACCCTCAGTCACGCTCAGGGTAGGGCCGATTGGGGGGTTGGGGCACCGCCCCCTGTCACACTCAAGGCAGGGTCGATGGGGAGGTTGCGGCGCCACCCCCTGTCACGCACAGAGCAGGGCCAATCAGGGGGTTGGGGCGCTGCCCCCTGTCACTCACAGAGCAGGGCCAATCAGGAGGTTGGGCGCGCTGCCCCCTGTCACTCACAGAGCAGGGCCAATCAGGGGGTTG
>NW_005871049.1:18543125-18652812 GCF_000147115.1 Myotis lucifugus | reverse complement strand
GAGGCAGGAGGGGAACCCTTACTTCTTTACTCTCAACCACTTTGTCCACTCTCAGGGGGAGGGCGTCAATGGGAACTTGTGCCCTTCACCCTTTCTATAAATAGGAGAGAGGTGAGATTATGAGGGTTTATGCACACACCCCCCTGTCCACTCACAGAGGAGAGCGGATTCAGAGATTTTTGGCCCCCCACCCTATCATGCACAGAGCAGGTGCGATCATGAGGTTGTGGCGCTCCCCCCCGTCAAACACAGAGAAGAGCCGATATGGGGGGTTAAGGACCGCCCCCTGTCCTTAGACAGAGGAGAGCGAGTAGGGGGGTTGGGCGCCGCACCCTGTCAAACACAGAGCCGCATGGCGATCAGTGGATTGGGGAGCTCCCCCCTATCAGGCACAGAGCAGGGCTGATCAGGGGGTTGGGGCGCCTTCCCCTGTCACGAACAGAGCAGGGCGGATAGGGAGGTTGTGGCCCCGCCCCCTGTCACTCACAGAGCCGCAGGGCGATCAGGGGGTTTGGTCGCTGCCCCCTGTCACGCTGATCCCGGTGCCGGGAGCCTCGCTGCTCCGCTGATCCCGGTGCTGGGAGGCATATTACCCTTTTACTATATAGGATAGAGGCCTGGTGCACGGGTGGGGGCCGGCTGGTTTGCCCTGAAGGGTGTCCTGGATCAGGGTGGGGGTCCCCACTGGGGTGCCTGGCCAGTCTGGCTGAGGGGCTGAGGGCCGTTTTCAGGCTGGCGGGTGACTGAAGCTCCCAACTGCTCCTTTTTTTCTTTTTTCTTTTTCTATTCTGGGCCAGCTTTAGCTCTGAGGCCTCGGCTCTAGCCTTTGTTTAAATTCTGAATTTGATACAGTGTTGCGGTCCGGCTGGCTGAAGCCCGGCTGACTGAAAGCCAGTTTCTAGGGTTTTGTTTAGCTTCTATATTTGCAACATAGTTGTTTAGAGTTGCAGCTGAGAAGCCGGCAAGTTAGGCGGGGAATGTTGGAGTCCGCAGTCACTGGAGCAAGCAAGCCTCCCTGTTCGCTTCAGTGCATGGCTGCCGGCCGCCATCTTGGCTGACAGTTAATTTGCATAAGGATATGCTGATTAGCCAATGGGAAGGGTAGCGGTCGTACGCTAATTACCATGTTTCTCTTTTATTAGTGTAGATAGCAGTACAAAAAACATTGCATATGGTGTCTTTAGCTACCCTCTGTAACAGTTTCTCTAGTAAGTGCTTAGGAGTAGAATTGCTGAGACAAAATAAACATGCTTATGTTCAATTTTATTAGATATTACCAATTTTTTCTCCAAGGTGTGCCAATTTATAGTTCTATCAGCAGGTTATGAGATTTCCTTGCTCCCTATTCTTGCCAACATGTGATTCTATCACACTTTAAATTTATTGCTGACCTGATGAGTGTGAAATGAGCTCACATTGTGGTTTTAATTTTTATTTTCCAGATTACTGGTTAGGATGAACATATTTTCATTTGTTCATTAGTCATTCATGTTTCTTCCTCTTTGACTTGCCCCTTTATATCCTTTGGCTATTTTTCTATCAAACTTTCCTCCTTACTTTTCAGAGATCTTGGTAAATTCTGGAAACCATCCATTGGTGTCTCTATTTGTTGTATCTTCTCCTTAAGATATTGCTTGTCTTTTCATGTTTAGGTGTCTTTTGTTGTAATGAAGTTTTATTTTAAAATATAGTCAGTAGTATAAGTATTTTCTTTATTGTTTGTACTTTTGGTGCCCTATTTCAGAAATATTTTTCTATTCTGCAGACATGAAGGTCTCGCCTCTTCTTATAAATGTATTAAATTTTTGTTTTTCAGTTTTTTGGTCTTTTAAACCACACAAAACTTTTGTATATCGTAGGCCAATTTATTCATTTTCCAAATGTTTAAATAATTATCTGTCCCACAACCACTTACTGAATAGTCTTTTCCTGAGTTCTTTGTTCTTTTTTTATTGGGCTAATTTGCCAAGACCCCATGATCTTAATTATTAGAGTTTAGTAACGTGTTTCTTACTACTCTGTCAACTTACCCAGCTTGCTCTTCATTTCCAAAACCTCCTTAGCTTTTATTGTTCCACTAGAGGCCCGGTGTACAACATTCGTGCATTGGGGGGCTGGCGGGGGGGCTGGCGGGGGGGCAGTGGTCCCTCAGCCCAGCCTGTGCCCTTTAGTAGTCTGGGAGCCCTTGGGGGATGTCCGACTGCAGCTTGGGTTTGGGCCTAAGCTGCAGTTGGACGTCCTTTGCACTGCCACGGAGACAGGAGAGACTCCCGCCACCACTGCTGTGCTCACCAGCATCAGCCATCAGCCCTGCTGTGGCTGACCACCAGGGGCAGCTCCTGCATTGAGAATCTGCCCCCTGGTGGTCAGTGCATGTCATAGCGATTAGTTGTTCCACTGTTGGGTTGATTTGCATATTACCCTTTTATTACATAGGATTGCTTTTCTAAGTAAATTTTAGAACATTTTTTCAGGTCCACAGAAATCTCTTAGAATTTAATCTTAATTAGAATTACATTAATTTATGAATTTGAGCAAAATGAAAATCTCCATAGTTTGATCTTCTCCTACCCAACATCATATATTTCCTCTTTTATTTTTGCTATCCTTTTCTACCTTTCAATAATGTTATGCAAGTTTTCTCCATATAAGTGCAATCCAATTAAACATTTATTTCTATGTATCTTTAGTTTTTGCTACTGTTATAGATATTTTTAATTAAATTTTCTAATTATTGTGGGTATGTGGGAATACTGTAGATTTTATATGTAGCTCTTTTTTTCACTTCATCATTTTGCTGAACTTTTATTATAACTTGTCTATAGATTCCTTTAGAGTTCTATAGGCTGAAAAATCATAATTACAAAGTAATGACATTTACGCTCACTCCCCTACAATCCTTAAATCTTTTGTTTTATTCTAGTTTACTGGATTGCTTAGGACTCCTAGGACATGACTGAATAGAACCAGAGATAGTAATATCCTTGACTTATGTTTGACTTTTAAGGGAATGCTTCAAACTTCCTATTAGTAGGTATAATACTCACTAAATTTATGGTATGTATCCTTTTAGGATAATGAAGTTTTTTTTTTTCCTCTAGTACTATTTTGCTAAAAGTGGTTTTTTAAAAATATATTTTTATTGATTTCAGAGAGGAAGGGAGAAGGAAAGAGAGAGAGAGAAACATCAATGATGAGAGAGAATCATTGATCAGCTAAACCCAGGAATATGCCCTGACCAGGAATCCAACCATAACCTCCTGGTTCATAGGTTGATGTTCAACCACTGAGCCACACCGGCCAGGTTAAAAGTTGTTTTTTGTGTGTCATGGGTATGATGAGTGTTATCTGTTGCTTTCCCCCCTCTATCTATTGAGATGATCATATAATTTTTCTCTTTTAATCTATAAATTAATATGGTCAAAATCATAAAAATATTTTTATCACACAATCATTCTTGCATTACAATTATAAAGAAAACATGGCTATTTTTTAACCCACTGCTGAATTTGGATTGATATTTTGTTTGTGATTTTGTGTCCATGCACATAAATGAGATTATTATATTATTATTATTTTCTTATCCTTACCCGAAGATATATTTGCACTGATTTTTAGAGAGAAAAGAAGGGGGGGAGAGAGAGAGAAAGAGAGAGAAGAGAGAGAGAGAGAGAAAAAAAAATCAATTGGTTGCCTCCTCTATGCACCCTGACTGGGGATCGAAACTGCAACCTAGGTATGTGCCCTGACCAGGAATCAAACCCGCAACCTCTTGGTGTATGGAGTGATGCTCCAACCAAATGCACCACTGGCCAGAGCTATAATTTTCTATTTTAAAATATCTTGGTTTTTGTATCAAGGTTATTGTTAGCTTCATTAAATGAGTTGGGCACCAGCAACACAACATCCCTTTTAAATTAGTGAAACAATTTGTATGAGATTAGAATATTTGTTTTCTGAATGTTTGGTGAAACTTACCTTTCTTTTGTAAAGTTATCTGAGCCTAGGGTTGTACTTTTTGTGATTGAACATAACCTTATAACTATTGTTACATTTATTAATGTACCTTTAATTAAATTTATGTGTTATAGAGAAGGATTTATATACGTGCATATGAAAATGCACCAATCTCTATGATGTAACTCTAACATGGGTACATAAAAATATGTAATACTATATGTCATATTACTTATGACTAAATTCTGAGCTCCTATGTAAATCCTGAACCCCTTAGCTTTTGGAATGTTTTAATATTCCAAATGTATAAGTTTGACTGTGTTGGCGGCATGTTAACAACAATTAGTGTTTATTGGGTTTGTATTCTATGTCAGGAAGTTTACATATGTGTTTACATTTAATGCTTATAACAGTCCCATGAGAGGTGACTATCCTATTAGACATGAGTAAGACCTGGGGGTTAGATAACTTTGACCAAATCTTGTGGGTAGTGAGTGACAGCTTTGAGATTTAAACTAAGTGTGTCTGAAAGAGAGCCAATGTTCTTTTCATAATATCTTAGTGGTAAATGAATGACAAATACCGGGAATCAGTTTTGATAATAAGTAATACATTTTATTGCTGTTATTTTTTGAATGTGAGGTGCATGATATAGGCCTCTATATCTGACTGTGGTAAATATAAATACTGCTAGGGTTTCATGTACTCAAATAGCCTACACACTTCACAACTCCAGGGTCCCAAAGTGGATGGTGCCTCCTTGGATTTATGCAATATGATGGTTTTTAATAATGCAACTAGGTACTTGCACTGGAAAGTTCTGAGAAAAGAAAGAAACCATTCCAATGGGGATATACTTATTTTTGCAATTAGTAAGAAAATAACTACAATATTGGCCTAAGTTTTGGGATTCCTGTTAATGTATGTAATAGGGCTTGTTAAGATTGTATTTTTACAAAACTTGTGCTTGATATTTGCTGTTGTCATTTTATTACTTCATGAAAAAAGGAGAACTATATTTCAGATGAGTGCAGCTAATTAACCACTTTTTTTTCAAGTGGGGCATTTGCTGTAATATTAAAAAAAGATGTTTCAAAAGAAAACTCACAAGGCTTGACGATTTGCTCATGAAAGAATTCTTGCAATGCAATGGAAAAAGGAAGCAAGTGTGTTTTACTAAAAGAGTCCAGACTTTGTTTTCCACTTAATTATTTTTTCTTAACAAAAGGCCACTTGGAACTTTTAGTTAACTAAGGATCAGTGATAAATGCAGCAAATGTGACAATATATTTCATAATGCTAGATTTGGAAATAATGAATAGGCTAATAAAATAGAATTTCATAATATGAACTTATTTTATAGGCACTAGGAGTAATGTAAGTTTTTTCCTGAGAGTTTATTTCTGGCCAATATTGTGTCCATTATATTTTATGTTTTGAATGCAAAACTTTTGTTGTATTTCTGATTTCCCCTGACATATCCATTCTTCTGTGCTTATTTCTCCATTTTCCAGTACATTTTTATGTCCTTTACGCAAGACATATTTTTTCCTTCTTAGTCCTTTCTTCACAGCAGTATCCATTCTCCCAGCTGGCTGTCAGTTCTTTTTTCTCTTCTCAAAGTCATTTCAGTCATTGTTCTTTATGCCTCTCTGAGGAATAAAAAGGGCTAGTCTCTGAATTATTATTTCTCTTTGAAGCAAGGAGAATGCAGAGTGTGCTAAAAATCACTTTAATTGAATAGACTCCCCCCAAAATGATTTCAGTTTTCCTCCCTGTTGCCATTAAAAATTTATTTACCCTGTCATTTAAACTTTATGATAGATTACAAAACTTTCTAACATTTAAAATGACACAAACACTTGGCCCTTTTCTTTATGGGCTCACTTTTAGGCAATGTGTAACAATAACGTTTTTTCTACCTGTGGTAAAATCTTTGAGTTCTCAAAACAAACGTGTTAATGCAATTCTTCTTAGTAAAGAAAAGCTTTAAGTTACCCTTTACCCCTCTTAAACTTTTTAAAAGCTCTGCATATATTCCTAGGGAAAATCTTGAAATTGTTTTTTTTAACTATTATAAGCATATGCGCATACACATACGCCCCCGACTTGCACCTTCCAAAGTTAAAACGTTGGCTCATTGACTAAGATATAGAATGCATTTCCTTATAATAACCATAAGATGGGTGGTGATTGTGTTCTGTTAAACCTATTCAGCGCTAATGCCTGTACTATCGAGTGAACAGCATCCATTTACTAGTATGTTTCTTAACACTACATTCTGAGATCTGGTGGTGATGATGGTTATAGAGGAAGGGCTGTCAAGGCCTGTGACATCTTATGGAATGACCTTAGACTCTACTGCGAAGGGAGAGTGGTGAAGACAGTCTGGAGTCAAAATCTGAGTTAGTCACAATGTGAGGTGATTTTTCTTGTTATTTATACAGAGTACAAAACATCATGTGTCTTAGGATAATCTGAGAAAAGCAAAGTCACATGGAAACCTCCAGTTGTAGTGAAAAAACAACAAAAAACAAAACAGAGTATAACATACTAGTAGATTAAGTGTTCTTAGACATAAATAAGTACGTAAATGTACAACATAATTTAACAAAATGTAATTAGGGTTCCCTTGGTAAAATCTTTTCAACATTGACCACAATGATCCCTTTAATTTCTCTTTATAAACAAATGTATTCTAATATTGGGCTAAAGAATACAAACTTTTGAGGCTTTATTCATAAAGAAATCTAGGAGGGGAAAGAATGAATGATGTATGTCTTTTCCATTCTCCAGCCTGCCTTTTCTCTAGGTCTGACTTACCCAGTTTTCCTTTTGGAATCTAAAATATATTTGTATCTAGATTTGGAGTCATCATTTTAACCTCTAGAATTTCCTTTCTCCACTGCTCTTTCTTTCTCCCCCTCCCCTCTCCTCTCTTGGCATTTCTACTGTATTTACTTTATTTTATTTATTTCTCAAATTTGGTAATGTGGATATTGTGCCTGTGTATAATTTTATTCAATTTCTCCATTTTTATTTTGTACATTGGAGTTAGGCATTTGTGAACTTAATATGCAACTATGTACACAACTTGATGCAAATTTTATTTTTATTTTTTGAAGGAATATAAGACCCTGATACCTGATTTTTTCAAATAGTTATAAAAATAGCACCCTTGTGGAGCTGGCTATGGTCTACATGGCGATTTAGCCTTTATCTCAACCTAAATTGTACATTTCCAGATCCAATTTGCCCTTCACCTGAGAGTTCCATCATAAAGATTCTACATGCTACTTAAAATGAAATCCAAAATAACCAGTAATTAAAATAAACATTATTACTGTTTCTTTACTAACATTTTATGAGGGAAAAGTCAATGAGAAATAAATCACCATCAAAATGCCATGGAAGCAGTAGACAGTTCAATGTTTTTATTCTCATGTACTGATTTGATTGAAAATATTTGAAACTCAATGTACTTAATATGCATTAAGCACTCAATGTATATCAGGTAATTTGGGGTGAGGGGAAAACAGAAGCAAGATATGAGAATCAAGAGGAAACCAGAACTAGATGTTGGTTTAGAAACCCAGGAAGCTCCAGGGATCTGGACAGCAGGCGTCTATTGATTTTGAATCAAAGGCTCTACTATTAATGTGATCCAGTTACTTTTCATATGTCTGCTCTATTCTCCTCACTCTATTGACTGTATTCTTCTCTCTCCATTCTCTCTATATATTTTCTTTACCTTCTGCCTTATGCTTACTCATAATTTTGGTTTACTCAGAAATTCAGCTGTCAGAGTTTCCACCATTCTGTATTTTTTCATAAGCCTTCACTGGCATTCTCTGACAGCTGTGATATTTCTTTCTTTTTTTTTAAGTTTAAATTCCCTAAGATAGAGGTTGATTTTTTTTCCATGTAAAAGCACATTATATATTGCTGGATAGACTGTGAATTGAGTCTTACAGGTGAAATAATCACTTTAGTCCAATCAGCAGGTACTAAGTTTGAAACATAGATGCCTGGGGCTATGCAGAGGCTGTGGACATGCAGTTTCCATTAGAAGGGTCAGCTGGCATGGTGGGCACCATGATTAATAGCCTGAGCTACTATAGAATCTTCAGTTTCTTCTTTATGTATAATCCAATGATCCTGCTTTCATAACAGTGACCTAAAAGCATAAGTTTCTGAAGCTCCTCAACATCCAGAAAACAATTATGTTTATAGAGTGTTGGTGTTATTTATTCTAGTTTTTTAATATTTTGAAAGCCAATAATTTCTTTATGTCTTTATATGGTAGGTCTTAATTACCCCAAACTATTTTCATTTATTAGGACACATCAGTTCCCAATAAAAAGCAATTATTTTCATATTGAGAAATCTTAGTGTTTTAGAAACAAGTTTTTTATTACTCCCTGAGCTGTGAAATAATAGATGACAAAAACTGTGATAAATTACCTTTTGGATCTTTACTGTGTATGTTTTTGATTCCCTTTAAGGTGTCAGTAAGAGCTAATTACAATTTCTGTTGATCTGCACTCAGTTGTCAAAAATGTGTTCCTGATTACATATTAGGAGGTAAAAACTTCTCAGCAAAATGTTTGCTCTACTGAACAATGATGAACCTTCCATTAGAAATGAAGTTACGCAAGTAGGGGTGATTGCACAGGAGTTGTATCTGGAATATTCTTACACCTCAATTCAGTCATAATTCATCAGTGTATAAATAATTTGATTATAATGTGATTAAAGTTTCAAGAGTAAATACTTTCCAATTCTTACTGTTATGAATTGCACTTGCCTTTTTATTCCTTTTTTTTTTTTTTTTAGAAAATTGGTTTTGAGGAAATCCTGAGTTGTTTCACTAATTATTGGTAACTTTAAATTGATTATTTTTATTGATTTCAGAGAGGAAGGGAGAGTGAGAGATAGAAACATCAATGATGAGAGAGAATCATTGATCAGCTGCCTCCTGCATGCCTCCTACTAGGGATTGAGCCCACAACCAGAGTGTGTGCCCTGACCAGAATTGATCTTTGACCTCCTGGTTCATAGGTTGACGCTCAACCACTGGGCCACACTAGCCAGGCACACTTGCCTTTTTAACCTTATTTAGTATTTACTGACTACTGTCACCTGAGCTACCATACAAAGTCTAAAATGCACAGCGAGCAATCTAATTGACTGCTGAAAAGCAATGAAGAATATAGGCTCAGGAGTATTCACTGTAGAATTCAGATAATTCTAGAAAAAAATTTTTGAGTGCTTTAGATACTATGAGATGGTCATAGTGCATTGTTTAAACACCAAAAAAAATTATATACATTTGGAGGATTGGACTGGTGGGCTGAAGGGTGGTTAGAAAAGAATCACTATTAATCACCTACTGTGACCATGCATTGTCATATATATGAAATATTTATAATGCTTATTTTACAGTGAGAAAGTTGGCTTAAATAATGCCTAATGTCTCACAATTCCTAAATAAAAAACTTGGAATTCAGAACCAGGCACAATTTTTTTGTTCATGTCCAGAGTTCATAATCTGTTGGCAACATGCTACTGCTTCACTTTGACTTCTCTCTTATATTCTTCTCAATGAATAATGAGAATATTTTAATGAGACAGTATATCAAAATTTGTAAAATTCTGCTAAACAGGGCCTAGAGATGTATCATTAAATACCCATATTAGAAAAGAAGACTAGTTTAAGTTCAGTGAACTCTGTCTCCACCATTTGAAGCTAGAAAAAAAATCCCAAGTAAGTAGAAGGAAAAATAATAAATAGAAAAAAAAATGAAATAAAAATAAGACAAACATTAGGTAAAAATAATACAAAGACTAGTTCTTTGAAAAGACTAATATAGTTGATAAACTCTTATCAAACTATTCATAAAAAAGCTAGATAAATAACCAATATCAAATTGAAAGCAGGGCTATCACTATAGGTTCTATAGACTTTGAAAAGATAATAGAGGATATTTATAAAAAAATTTATGCTGATCAGTGTGACAACTTAGATGAAATGGACGAATCATTGAGAGACACCAATTAGCAAAATGAACTAAGAAAGAAATTGAAAAAAAAGAATAGATCTATATCTATTAAAGAATGTGAATTCATAAATAGAAACCTTGCTTCAAATGGAACCTCATGCCCAGATAGTTTTACTGGCAAATTCTAGAAAACATATGATAAATAAATATTCCAAATCTTGTAAAAACTCTTCCAGAAAATGGAAGAGGAGGCTATACTCATTTTATGAGGCCAACATTACTCTACTATCAAACCAACATTACAAGAAAACTACAGATCAATATTCTTCATGGGATAAACATCCTTAACAAATATCTAATATGTTAGAATTACTAAATGGGCTTTATACCAGAAATGCTCATCCTATTTACATCCAACTTAGCTGAATGAGACATTTAAGTTAGTAGAAAACTTAAAAAAAACCTCCTAAATGTGTTTAAATTTATAATTGTTCACTTTTAGATATATCTATAGGTTTACTGAACGTATAAAATTTCACAATACAATTCTTGTTTAATTACTCCTAAATATATGTGATGTAATTCTTGTCCCTTGCTTTTCCAGAAATCTTCCCATTAGCATTGGTATTGTGCTGTACTTGACAAAAAGTTTTTATAACTGAGGAGAAGAATATGGAAGCGAGTAAAAGAAAATTTCTTATTTATTAACTGCTTTTCTGGCCACATAAAATTTTTTTTCTGTTTAAGTCCACATACTGAATAAATATAAATTTTTTAAAGCTGAATAATTTTTCTATTTAAGTCCACACACTGAACAAGCACACATTTTTTAAAATTGAAAGTGTAATGTTTGTTCATGGTAAAAGAATATTTAATGTAAGTAAGCAAATCTGATTCTTGGAGAAAACCATTATTAAGCTCTTGATAAAACATCTCCACTCCAAGTTAATCACATCCAAGTTAATGAAAAGAGAACAATAGAGAGTATTGATAATTTGTGAGTTCCAATTTGGACAAAATGGCTGTAGGACATTGGGCAAGTGACTTAATCCCTTTGGGCCCCAGTGTTTTATTTGTAGAATGTAGGGGCACAATTAGACATTCTTTATGGTTTCTTCTAAATTTAAATAGGAGTCCAAAGTAAATTTCACCACTCTTGAAGCCACAGACATAAAAGTAAAGTCCACACCAAACAGAAGATGGCAGTGTTGGTGAAGAAAAGACTTAGATATTAATCCCAGTAAATTCAAGTGGATCGCTATGTATGGTCTTTGTACTTGGATAAAATTAGTGTGGTAGCAAATTAGTGACAAACCACCGATTTAGCAGGATTAAGATACCCTGTTACAACAGTTATGTTTTTCTGAGGTTGATAACATCATTAGATATGACATTGCTTTACTGTGAAATGAAACAATCAAATGTGATCACTTAAAGATCACATAAATATAGAAGCCATGCTAAGCTCAGAGCTTTCAAGTGAATAATAATTACTGTTATATTGGTTTCAGGTATTTTGAAAGAGTTTACCTGGCTGTTATTGATGACAACTTCCCCATACATGTTTGCAATTTGGCATGGATATTTTTAGTGAGGCAAAGTTTTCTTTCTTTTTTTTTTGTTTTGTTTTGTTTGCCAGCTTTTTGAAATGAAGAAGCATTCAAGCATATACATTTTAATTGGCTCTAGATAGCTTATCTTTAACACTTGGTGATAGAATTTAATAATTCGGTCTTTGTTCTCTATCTTATAAATATTTGATAAGAGTTAAATGCTTATAGTGGGGTTAAGATATGCAATTTAAATTTATGATCTACTGTTTGTTTATCAGAACATACTAGAAGAATACCATTCAATAAAGCAAATGATTGTCAAGACATTTGTTAAACCGATAGTGCGAATAGACTGTTTTTATACACTTTACTTGGGTCAGGTACAGCTCTCCCTCAGCGTCCTTCAGGTTCCTAGATTAGGTATACTGCTTTTTATTGAGAAACTCCCTTTTCCCTTAGCATCTCTGGAAATATCTGCTATTTGAAACAAACAGTCTTCCAACCCAAATTGCCTGTTCTGTCTATCTGCAAAAATTCTGGGAAAGATTCAACCATCAGAGAAAACAGAACCAGCCATGCCAAAGATGAAGCCTGTAGATTACACGTTAGTGGTAATACTCTTACAAAATCGCTGTTTGTCTGGGTTGTGTCATTTCCACGAAGTTCACAGGCAGTAAGAAGAAACCAGAGTGGGAGTGGGATGGCCTCTCCAGTCCTGGGGGTGCTCACACTGCCAGGGCCGCCTCTCTGCCTGGTGGTGAGCCTTCTCCCCAGTTACTACGGGTCTTTCTGTAGGAAGGCTGGAGTTCCATTTTAGGTGAAAGCCTCTTTCCTCCTGCATGAGGCCACCTCCTTTATTTGGCTGTTATTTTATAGAAAGAGCCACTCCATGTCATTATGCTACCTTGGTTTCTCCACTCCCAAACCCATCAGTCTAAACTACATATCCCCTGTCTGTGCTGACTTCCTGTACTGTACTTACCAGGAGACTCCCTACTGCCTAAACCCCCAGTGGCAGCAGGGGACTGACCTCCTTGCCATTCCTAGGTTACCTGCTCCCACCTCAGGATTATTTATTTTATTTGCTGTTCCCTCTGCCTGGAATGCTTGTACCTCTGATAATCACATGACTGTTTTGCTTTATGCTGCCGGATTTTTTTTGCCCTAATGTCTCTTTCTCTGTGAGGACTTTCCTGATTATCCTATTTGAAAATCACTAGGTCTTCCCCCTTTTACACGTTAGTTTTCTCCATAGCACTTACCACCATCTAATAATTACATACCTTACTTATTAATTTTATTTATTGTTTATTTCCCTACACTATAATGTAAGCCCTGTGAGGGCAGGAACTTTTGTCTGTTTTGTTCATTGTTGCATTTACAGTGACTAGAACAGTGGTTCTCAACCTTCCTAATGCCGCGACCCTTTAATACAGTTCCTCATGTTGTGGTGACCCCCAATTTCATTGTTACAAATTGAACATAATTAAAGCATAGTGATTAATCACAAAAACAATATGTAATTATATATGTGTTTTCCGATGGTCTTAGGCGACCCCTGTGAAAGGGTCTTTCAACCCCCAAAGGGGTCGCGACCCACAGGTAGAGAACCGCTGGACTAGAAAAAGTGCCTGTCAGACAGGACGGTGCAATACATATTTGTGGATGAAGATAATGATTGAATTTCCTCAATGGAAATTTCCAGATGATTAGAACATTTTTCTCCTTTATTCATTCTCTTTGAAATAATAGAAGGAGCACAAATGCAGTGAGGCAGCATTGATGCTTTTAAAACATGGTTCATGTTTTAAAACTATTTCATAAGAATGCCTTGTATTCATAAGGCAACCAAGGACAACTTACAGAAAAATATGTGGCAATGTCAGCATTGAATTCATATCCTGCTTTACAGGCTGAGCAATGGAGTCATTTTCAGGTATAGATTAAGACCATCGTAGGTGTTTTTGCATCTTCTCATCGATGAGTTTATGGTTCTCTGCTCAGTGTTTTCTGTAGCAGGCTACAATGATTCTTTGGCTTCCAGGTCAACTAGGCAACAATGTCAGGAGGTACTGGCCATTTTTACTCCCCCCTTTTTTTCTTTCCTTGATCAACCTTGAAAAGTGTAAGAAGCACAACATACAGTACACCAGTGAAAGCACGATTCCTCTGAGGTGCTTGTGCAAGTTATGTGCATAAGATATATATGCACATAACTATGCAAGTGAAAAATCTGTACTTAAAGATAAATATTCTGATGGCTCTTTATCAGTCTTTTCTTCATAAATACCAATTATAACTTAGCCTTATTCCAAGATCTCCCTTTGTTGTGACAGACCTTTTTAGTCTTCATATATATTCAAGTTTCCAAATTCCTTAAGGCTCAATTCAAAGTTTACGCCCTTCCTTACTTTTGTCTGTTTTCTCAGATGGACCTTACTTTTGTCTATTTTCTCAGATGGAAAGTGATAACTAACTTCTCTCCACCACCAAAGCACTTTGACTATCTCTAAATTAAATGCCAGCGGAAGGATGAGACCTATAACAATGACAGAAGGTAGAGGTTGATATCAATATCTTTTTGATATCAATATCTTTTCAGATAATCAGTTAAAGTCCTATGAGCATTTAGAGACAGCGGTGGCATTAAACCTTTACTAGTTAACGTGTTCCTTAAATGAAGGTATCAGTCCCTAAGAAAACAGCTGGGTCCTCTGGGAATGAGAGAAAGGACAGATAGTTTCTGAGAGGCGAAAATGAAATGAGAAGGGGGATTGTGAAGTGAGCGTCAGTGACTGGTCCAGTACAGTGGTGAATTTGGGGCAGATGTGAAGCAGGGGCTGGAGGGAAGGTAGGAAAGAGTAGTGCTGGGGAGGCAAAAACAGCAGATGTTCTTCACGCTGAATGGATGGGATAATTTAATTCACAGTGTCATCTGCCTTCAGTTAAAAACATTGAAATTGTAGTGTTACAGTGACTACAAGGCTGGGAGTCAGGAGACCTAGTTGCTCTTCCTTAACTGGTTACATTGCCCGGGACAATCTTTTTACCTTCTAGTACCTCTTTGTGGAAAGAAAGAGGCTCTGGATCCAGAAAAATCTGGATTAAATCTTGACTCTTTCATTTACTAGCTGTGTGCCCTTAGAAAACTTACTTGACCTTGCTGAATCTTCATTTATATCCTTGTAAAATAGAGATATCATTACTGCATGCTTTTACTTTTTTGTTTTTAAAGAATCTTTATTGTTGAAAGTACATGTCCCCTTTTTACCCCCCTTGATCAAAAAGGATAAATAAAATGACAAATGTAAAGTATTTGGCAAACACCGGGACTACAGTAAATATTATCCTCTTTTCCTTTTCTAAATCTATGGAATGATAGAACTGGACTAGATGCACTGTACATCCCTCCCCTTTAAAAATAATTTTATGAATTCTTGAAACCCTTCCTCCCACTTCCTTGCCAAAAGTTCCCAAGAATCATAAATCAATGCTGCCAGGAAAATGAGTCAAATAAATGACTTCCACCTTTCCCCCTCTGGCATGCTGGTGGCCTCTCTGTTATCCTTTCTTCCCTTTTCCTCTCTTTCCTGAAAGCTGTGTCTTCGGCCTTTTAAAGAGCAACTGCAACTTGTCCTTTCAAAATAGTCCTAAATAATCATGTGTGGAAACAAGGCTACTCTGCTTTGTGTTTGTCTGTATTTGCCAACAGGATAATACAGATGTTGGCAGGAGAAAAGAAAACTAAGATTCCTTTGGTGATGATGATTCAGGATTCATTTGCTATTTGCTGGAAAAAAATACCTTTGACATCCCTTGAGGAGGAAAAAAACATGGGTCCTTATGGCACTTGACACAAATACAGATGGCTGGGAACTGCTAAGCCCACTCGTGGGAATAGTTGCCAAGCAGAGGTGCTCTGAGATTGCAGGGTACAGTGAATCTAAGACAAGCTCTTCACAAAGTTTCTGAGGCCATACTTGATTCTCCTAAGCTGTCCACCTAAAAAAAGGGATGGGAACTTCCCACTGCCTGATTATGACCTTGAATCCTCGCTGTTCAAACGTGTGTTGGAGTGCCCCAGCTCCCCTCACTTGTTTTCTGTTGCTTACAATAGGTGTGCTTCTGTTTTGTTCCTGTGCTTACTCCTTGATTTTTTTCTGTTCTTATCTGAACAGAATCACAAATGTACTAACACTTTACTTTTGGTTCAGTTCAAGAAAGGCTCCATTCCAAACCCTCTTTCTGGGTAGGAAGGGCTCTTCCCTGCCTTTTCCCCTGAGTTACCCATGGACAACTTTCAGGATCCACACCTGAAACCCAGGTTGGACTACTGCACGATGGCTGAAGTTGGTAATGGATGTTAAAAGCAAAATACCCTTCCACAGATGGGAAATAAGCCCATCCTTTTTCTCTAACTATTAATTTGCTATTTTATCCGAAGAATCATGTTTTCCATATTCAGACCAAAGAACCAAATGAAGAATGTAACTTTCTGCTATTATTTAATCACTCTTAGTTTCAATCAGTTAATTAGTTAGGAACTCATCTGAGAAGGCCAGTAACTGCGATTTGATCTGACGAGACTAGTGTGTAGGTTGGCTGGAAATAGAGCCATAAGATTATGCTCCAACTCTCCTACAATCCTCATTCTGGGCTAAAACTTTCATTAACCAAGACAAAATTTTTCCTGGAAAAAGAAATGATCTGTGCAATGTTTCCCACCCCCCAAAAACCTAACTCTTGTGGAAGTGTCAGAGAATATCCTGAGTGTCATGCATTTCATTAATTTCTCATTGAGAAGAATGAAACCTCCTGCTATTATAAGCTATTATAAACATATAATTTAATGTACTTCTTTCTGAGAGCAGGACGGATAAATGTGATTATTCCCAGGGAATAGGAGTGAAGAATTCATAAATTTGGGTTGATCCAGACTTGGGTTTTGTAGGATAAGAAGAGTAGGAGTTGCAAGAGAGAGGAGGAAATATTGAGGGCATAACCAGAAGAGTCTAGGAATGGACCTTTTGCTGAAAAGGAAGCTGAACAGATTGGAAATAAATGTAGAGGGTTATTATGGATGGACAAGAGGTTTCAGTGAGGTAAAGAATTAGGTATGTTGTGCTAAGGTAGTGAATAAGTTGAAAAGTTAGGAAGTTTCGGTCATTCAGGTGAGGATTCAAGATTTCAGTCATTCAAGATTTCAGAGGGAGTAAATGAGAAGTCCTACATGACTATGTGTACATACTTTGCGAGATGAGCTTCAGTAGTTAAGACTGGAGAGTAGGTTGGGGCAGGCTGAGGGTCTTGCATCCCTGTTTAAGGAGCTTCATTTGAAGGCAGTTGAGGTGGGTCATTGGAGATATAGAGATCTTTATCCTGAGGAGTGACAGGATCAACAGTTGCTTTTAGGATCAATTGTGTGAATGTTTGCAGGATGGAGAGAAATTACTGGCTGGAAGGCCAATTAAGAGGTTATTTCATCATCTATCTATTTGACAGATAAGTGGTTGGTCTAAGGCAGAAGAGAGAAATTCTATTTGTGAAGCATTTCTGTGATAGAACTATTAAGTTTTGCTGACACATTAGGGTGTCAGGGGTGAGAGAAAGGGAGGAAGCACAGAATATGCCAATGTTTTTACACTTGGAGTATCATCATTAATTGAGATAGAAAAATGGAAAGACTAGGTTTTGAAGTGGAATGAGATAGGGCAAAATTAAAACCAGTTTTGATTATGGTGTGTTGAAAGAACCTATGAAACATAAAGGTGAGTATGTGTCTGGATCTTGGGAGACATTGGGGCTGGAGCTGAAGATCATAAAGGGAGAGAAGGTGTGAAGGGAGAAGAAGACCAACATGTCAACATGGGAACTGCTAGGAGTCGAGGTCAAGGTCAGCTAGGAAGTATGAGAGAAAATGATCAGAGAGGTTGGAGAAGAAGTGGGAATCAGTGGGGCTCTGAAGAGCAATGAAAGAGATGGTCAACTGTAATACCATTGAACAGAAAATGCTGCAGAAGGCCAGGAAAGGTGAATACTAAACATAGAATTGGATTTAGCAATTGGAAGGTTACTGGAGGAGTTTTAGGGGAGTGTTGAAGCAATGAATTGAGAAATGTCCTTGTGCTGAGAAAATGTAGAGTGAAGTATAACTCTCCTTTGAGAAGTTTGGTTATATATTAGGTGTGCAGCAATAGAAAAGGAAGACCTCTGATGAAAGTCATTGTTGGGTTCAAGTACCTGAAAAGCCTTACCTCACAAAGAGCTGTAAGAGAGTTTGGTAGATACAGTCATAGTGAAAATCCTCCCTATAGCTTGTGTATCTGTTACAACTTGGGGGACATGAATTTAATCCATTTACTAGCCCAGCCGATGTGGCTCAGTGATTGAGTGTCGACCTATGAACCAGAAGGTCATGGTTTGATTCCTGGTCAGTGCACCTTCCCAGGTTTTGGGCTAGAGCCCCAGTAGGGGGCATGCAGGAGTCGGCTGATCAATGGTTTTTTCTCATCATTGATGTTTCTGTCTCTCTTTCCCTCTCCCTTCTTCTCTGAAATCAATAAAAAACAAAAAACAAAAACCCAACCATTTTTAAATCCATTTAATAGCAAGCCATGTGATAAGCATTTATGCTGTATATTATTTTATGAATTTAAAGCCGTTCTTTTGTTTTCCTTGTCCAACTGTAACATTGCATTTTTTAAATGCAGAGCTGGTCCGTGATGATGAATCGTGTTTTGCATTGAGCATAGGCTTTAAGACATCCACTTCCAGTGGGCTGTTTCCAAGAATTCCCTAGTTTTCTGAGACCCTCTAAGAGCGGAAGTCTCCGAAAGAATTGTTAGACAGCTTTAGTTCCTTTGGTTGCTCATTTCCTTCATACAGATAGACCCACAGTCATCTGTGAAATTCCTGCCCTAATCTCTTTGATGAGTGGCAAGTTAGCTATGAAGACTATTTTCAAGTTATTGTTTTAATAGACCTTAACCATCAGGCTCAAATAAATCATGACTACTTCACACTGGTTGGAAGACAGATTTAGACTTAATGGGAGAGCACTACTAAATCACAGTATAATACATGAAAAATTTACCTCCTTTAAATGTCATATTTCTTTCTAAATGGTTCTGATGAGTGGTTTTTTTTAGAGGGCTCATGAAAGTAGTGGAGTATTTTAAAAAGTTAAGACTTTATGACAGGTTTCAAAAATATCTGAAAGTCAGTATATATATTCAAGCTTAATAGTTCCATATCATAATACCCATAATAGATTTTAAAAACCTTTCTTGGCAATTAAAAAATTAACTAAGGCCAAGAGATATTTTAAAAAGCCTAAAACCAAGTGAAATGTGTCAAGATTATTAGATAGAAGCTGAAAATGATTATGTGGGTTGGGGGAATAAGGGCAGACTTTTTATTTAAAGCTATCTATAGCATTTAGACAGGGCAACACTATTAATCAGGATAATTCTCTCTTTCTGAACAAGGGGAATGGTTAGGAATTCCCCTAATGGTTTTGAATCTACCTCCTTGTGTTTATGACAATATGACCTCTAAAACCATGGAAGACAGAGGTAGCACTAAATACAATTTTGGACCAGGCAAAATTTGTTTTCAGCACTTTCAGGCTGTCCCCTCTCTCAGATCCTTCCTGGCACCTTGCCCTGCCCAAACCTCATCTCAGAAAATGGTCAGGTAGGGTAATTTTCAACTTACATTGAATTTGTCCATGTTTTACCTCTTCTAGAGGAATTGACATTTTTAATTTATTTTTTATTATTCTGCCTTCTGTCCGATTTTCAGGCATTAGTTAATTGGTGGAAAGGTATTTTCAGGGAAAAAGGGAGCTTCCTGGCAACCTTAATCTCACACGACACGGATAGTAGTTTATCATAAACATCTACCCATGGTTTAACAGAGTGTGTCTGCAATGTGTATAAGATAAGCTGTGTGCATGTTAGTCCATAGAGAGCTGGGTCTGCTTACTCTCACTTACTCTTACTTCCTATTTAATCATCAATCCATGAAATTCAGCTTCTACCGCGCCCCCCACTCCCCACTCCTGAAACTCACTAATGGCTCCCTAGTTATCAAATCTGATAGGCTTTTTTTTTCTTTCTTTCTGTGCCTTTTCATGTCCTGGCAGCAACATTTGATGTCAGCACTACTTACTCCTCCTCTCTATGGTCTCTGTGACTTGCAGCCTCTCAGGAATTTGGCGGCTCTGCTCACCTCTTCTAGGCCTGATTTCTTGGCCCCTTTCTCCTCTCATCGACACTCTAACTGGGCACACTCATTCATACCCATCACTTTAACTGCCCCTTCTGTTCGTTTCACATCCAAATCTCTATCTTTAGCTCAAGTTTCTCTCCTGATTTCTGGATTCAACATCTGTACCTGGAAATTCCACAGACGACTCTCACGTCCTCACCGGAAGTCACAAACCCCCTCTTGCTGCCCTGATCTTTCTCTTGGCTTAATCAAGTTAGAAACTTTGGCATTATTCTTGTTCCCTGCCTCTTTCTCAGGCCTAAATCCAGTCAATTCCAAAATTCCATTGATTCGTGCCTCTACATATGTGTTGAAGCATTCCCTCACTTCTGTTTCCCAGGACTACTGCTTTCTTTTAGGCACTCACCTTCTCTAGCCTGGGGCTCTGCCTCTGCCTCTCCTCTGATCCAGGTTTTGTTTTGTGACCACAGTGAACTTTTCAAACTTGAACTCAGTGTTGGTCCTTTTGTCCTAGTTCTTAGTTCCTGTAGAAGAAAGCCTATGAGAAAATCTCTTTCCCACGTTTTTTCCTTTGTGATTTTTTTTTTTACAGTTCCAGGAAAATATTGGTCTTCCTTCTTTCATGCTTCCATTGTACCCCATACATACTTCTAATATTTCTCTTGTCACACTGTATTGTAATAGTTGGTTTATGTGACTGCTTATCACTAAACCATAAACCCTTTGAGGGAAGGGACTATATATTTTCTTATATATTCACTAGAGGCCCAGTGCATGAAATTCATGCACTGGTAGGGTCCCTAGTGGCTGCTGGCTGCCGGTTGAGTATTCCCTCCCTTCCCCTGGCCGGCCCCGCCCCCTGGTCAAACTCCCGAAGGATCTCCTGGTCGAGGGGACAATTTGCGTACTACGCTTTTATTATATAGGATGGTTTCTAGAACACTGCTTAGTATTTTCAATAGATATTTATTCAATGAATGCATATTAATTTGAAATGCATAAAATGTGTTTTTCTTCTTTTTCTAAAAGTGTTGGGGCCTTTAGAAAGAGGCTCAACTACTAGGTTCTTTACCCTAATTTCTTCATAGACATTCATAATGAAGCCCTCTTCCTTAATAATCATTTATAGCATCTACCCTTTTATACTCTTTGGAATCACTCTGGTAATTCCACAATTATGGAACATAGCAAAGAGAGAAACTGCAAAAGCCAGAGTGATAAGGAAGAAAAGCAAACCCTAAATATGGCTCTGCCTAGCTTTTTTTCCTAATGGAAATAGCATTTGATTTTATTTTAAGAATATAACTGTGATGAAAAGATATTGATTTAAAATACCTTATAAATAGCCTAATTCATTTGGTCTTTTCAATAGGATGACACCAAATATTTAGAAAGTGATAATTCAGCAGAATTATTTTCTTTTTGACTCTAATATTTAATTCTTAGTAAAGCCAATATAGCACATGTGGCACATGGTTTTTATACAGTCGCAGGTCTGGGAACTGGGAGGTGCTTTCAAATGCTCTCTTGATCATCACAGAGAACATTTATTGAATAGTTAACTATCAGTTTTTGCTGCTTTCATGTATTTATTTCATTTTACAGTTGAGAAAACTGAGGCAGAGAGAAGTTAATTCATTTTTTCAAGATTACAGAACTTAAGTAGTCGAGCCAGGAGTTGAACCTATCTATTTAAATATGCTCATTTGACATATAATAAAACTAATACCCATCAAGTGCATACACATAATTATGAGACCCACTCCTACATTTTTGGCTTCAGATAGTCCATCAGGACTTTTTGATTTGTTCAGGCTATGTGTTACAAATTGGTAGCAGACTGTTGGAAATAATGCAATTACATAGCCAGTGTTAGCCTTTTTCAGTGGTTGTTCATAGGAAGGAACATTTTCTCTTGAGAATTGTCTTCAGCTTAGAATCAGGAAAAAACAAAACCAATAAAACACACAACACATACACATACAAACACACTTACAATGACCATTCTTAATCAGTAATCTCTTTGATCATTATGAGGATATAAAACAGGACCGAAAATTCTAAGAATACCCATATGAACTGTTTGATGAGATGCAAGGGTATATATTATTACTTGAGATTTACTTTTAGAACTTCTAAGGAATTCAACTTTGATACAAAGTTATTGTATGTCCAGTTGTCTCTAGTTATAATGTAAGAGCTTGAATTTCCAAGTTCCGGGCCTCATTCTGAGAAGTTGTCGACCCACATAGTACTGTACCTGTTAACTTGCTATGGATGTGATTTGCAAGGCTCATGAAGAAAGCTGTTTCACTGTTTTCTATGGGGATTAGAGAACTAATTATTGCATTGGCTTTTGTATCTTTAAATTAGAAGTTCTTTGTGGTTGTGGGTTATTCTTTTAGCAGCATGTTTCTAATTATTTGCTGAACACAATATACCCACTTTACTGTGTCAATAAAGAGATTATTGTTGGAATAATGACGTTCCTGGGATGCCTCTTCTGTCAATTTGTGTTTAGTTGCCTTTCTCAGCCCACCCGTTCTAATTACTGCTTTTCAGTCTCCTAGAATGGGGATCTGGGAAGGGGATTTGTTACAACTGGGTTATTGAAATGGAATTTTCCAAATATACAGTATCTCCTCTTCACATCACAAATTAACTCCCCCATTCCTTTCTATTTG
This sequence comes from Myotis lucifugus, assembly GCF_000147115.1. NCBI lineage: Eukaryota > Metazoa > Chordata > Mammalia > Chiroptera > Vespertilionidae > Myotis > Myotis lucifugus. The sequence goes on along the minus strand of NW_005871049.1, from coordinate 18,630,384 downwards.
CTTTGGAACGTCTTGGCAGGCTGTTATTATGTACTGAAGGGCAGGTTTCAAGCACTCTCTATTTATGAAATGGTGAGGAGGGCCAGTCAGTAAACTGCATGTGTTTGTGATTATTACCCTTTATTCTAGTTTTATTTTGACTTCTGCTAAATTTGAAAGTGTGATTCTTTTACACAATAACTTCATAAATGCTGATTATCAGATATGCTGTCAGTCATCTGGCCATTTTGTTGATTAAAGTATGTGCTGACATTTGGCTTAATGTAGATTATTTAATGGATGCCATATTCTAAATATTTGGTGTCATCAAATATCTTCATATAGAATATAATTTTTTAATCCTCACCCAAGGATATTTTTCCATTGATTTTTAGAGAGAGTGGGAGGGGGATAGACACACAGAGAGAAACATCGATGTGAGAGAGACACATTGATTGGTTGCCTCCTGCATGTGCCCTGACCAGGGCCCTGGCTAGGGAGGAGACTGCCTCCTGTATGTGCCCTTGACTGGAATTAAATCCGGGACCCTTCAGTCCGCAGGCTCTATTCACTGAGCCAAATCTGCTAGGTCTAGAATCTATTTTTTAAAAAAGATGTTAAAATGTTAAATTGAAAATATGAAGGAATAATCTTACCTTGGAAAGGTAATTATTTGCATTGTTTAGTAAGGTGATAGATATCTTTGCAATATCTCTGCCTTTGCCCTATTGGCCAGTGACTCAGAGACATATCCAAGTAGCTGGGATATGGTCTATGTCACATCAGCATGGATTTCTCTACATATCTTCTTAGATATGGAAGGCTCCTGTCTTCTATTGTGACTTATTTATAAAGAAGGCAAATTTTCCTGCTTTCTAAAATGGACAGTCCTTTTCTATGCACTGCCTTCTAAAATGTTGCAAACTTTACATGTCTGATAATCCCTTTAAGCAGTCACCGTATCCTAATATTTTCCTTTCCCATTTTTTCTTCCTCTGTCGTTAACTTCTTAAAATCTATTACTGCCCGCATTTCTCATCACCCACTCACATTGTTCCATGTAGACTTGCTTCCATTTCAACTGATGGTCTCCTCAGAGGCAAATCCAGTGAACATTTCTCTGTTTTCATGTCTTTTAACTGTTTACATCATTTCATGCTATTGATTATTCCCCCAAGGCTCTGTGTTTCTTTGTAGGAACAATAATAATAATAATGAATAACAAAATTTTATTAATAATAAATATGATTGTAAATTAGTACTTTATGATAATATTTATTGCAATTTTAATTCTTACCGCTGGGAAGTTCTGGTTCTCCTTCCACATGTGATACTTGTCTTTCTCTGACTGGCTTATTTTGCTTAAAATAATACTCTCCAGGTCCCTCTATGCTGTCTCAAAGGGTAAAAGATCCTTCTCTTTTACTGCTGCATAGTATTCCATGGTGTAAATGTACCATAGCTTTTTTATCCACTCATCTACTGATGGGCACTTGGGCTGTTTCCAGATCTTAGCTATTATAAATTGCACTAGGAACACAGGGGTGCATACATTCTTTCTGATTGGTGTTTTGGGTTTCTTAGGAGATAAAGGAATCTAGATAGAGATCTGGGCACCATTATATAGAGGGTAATAGAAGTCATATGAGGACATGAGATCACCCCGGAAAGAGAAAATTGGGAGAGAATTTCACTTCTGAAGGACAGAGATCATCTTTTTTCTCTCTCCCAGTAGTTCAATTAGAATACACAAAGTAGATAAAAATAGGACTGCTCACACAGACAGCCAGCTAGCTTTACCTCCCCCTCATCTCATTCCATCACTGGCTTCAGTGCCTAAAACACCTTAGGGAAAGTACTGCCTAGCATGTGGTAGGGAAGGACTAGGGATGGGGTAAAAGGGGGAGGGAATTGTATTTTGTGCTAGACACTGATCTAGGTATTTCTTGTGAATGATTTATGATTATGATGATCCTGGGTTCAAGAAGATAGCTAGAATCAGTAATTTCTCTTTTCCAAGATGTTAAAAGTTATTGCCAGACAGATCCTTTCAAAAGCATTTAAAAATAATCCATTCCACTTGGAAGTGGATTATATGCTTTTCTAATCACAAACAAACATAGAAGTCTTAAATCTGTTATATAAAATTGGTTGCTAGAAACTCTTCAGCTCTGAAAGTGAAGTGTATTCATGTGTGCTTTTCAGAAAATCTCACCTGGAAATAAAGACATTCCAGGTAAATATTGGTGACCATTCCTATGAAGATTATTTTGTCTTTTTTTATTTTTGTGTGGCACAACTGGAAAATTCATTCTCTTTTTTCTCTTTTTAATTTTTAAGGGCTATAAATGACACACCACAGATTTTTCTGCACTACATGTGGGTATTAATTTTTAAAAAATTTCTCTGCTTGATGTCTCTAGAGATTTTTGAGAGCTAAACATTACAGAGAAATTTGTTTGGCTGCTTTCAGCAAGTAAGCTATCATTCTTAACTTTTGTTAGTGTATACTAATAAAAACCTGTATTATGCCATTGTAGTACTAAAATTTCCTTGGATTTGCATTGCTTTTCTTCATTAGAATATTAGTACCAAAGTTTTAAAATAAAAATTCCTCAAAGAATTAGATTCATTCCATGTGTTTAATTTTAAATAAATTATAATTTAAGACCTCCCTTTAAATACATTAATTCACTTTTTATTTTGTCTCTCCTTTGTGAATATTTGATCACACTTTTATGGATTTCCCTATGAAAATTATGTTTATAATTTTTATTAGAGCAGTATGTTGTATCTTTGTAAGATCTTATGTTTAAAAAATAAGCCATGAACAAAATTTTTTTCTAAATATACTTATGCTTATAGATTATAAAGAATATTAATTGGTGTACATAGTTCAAGGTTTAGATTTTAAGATTCTAAATTAACATTTTAAAATTTTTATATCTGAAGAAATGTTCCTTCTGTTGGGATAAGCAGTAAAACTACTTTCAAATGAAATTTTCATATGAAAATTGAATTATTTGTGTTTTGATGGATTGTTTTGGAAATAAAGTCTTTTTTCATAGTAAAGGCACACAAATTTTAAGCCCAGAACAACACACTAAGGGCTGGAGGGGCTATCTAATCAGAGCAGCCAGGGACCTAAGGATTTTTTTAAAAAATCTGGTGAGATATTTAATGGACTGCCATTACTCTCTTCATTGCTGGCTTATTGACCTGAATTAGGAAGGCTCTGTGCGTTCACCCTTTAATTTAATTAGATAATAATTTTGTAGTAAGGAGTTCCTTGGTGATAGCAAATTTATTGATACTGTACATCAACCTCTTGATATAATTTCATGCTGTTCATTTCATTATTGGTGGACAGAGAGGCCACACAGAATATGGGACAAATGTGAATTCTGGTAAAGATTAAATCTTTAGTGGTCTAGGGCCTAGACCAGGGGTGGGCAACCTTTTTGTGAGTGCGTGCCGAAACCAGCAAAATCTCTGACTCAAAATTCTTCTGCGTGCCAACCCTAATTTTTTGAGAACATGTTACGCCTACTTGATATCTCTTAAGGTGTATGTATGTGAAGAACCTTGAAGAAATAATAAAATTCATTCGAGTGACAAAAACACAGTATATGATGATGAAAAATACATTTATTTTTTAATGTATACATGTACACTGATAGTCCGACAGAAAACTTTATGACTCCGTTTGATATTATCAGTGGGACTTTTGAGGAACAGAAACATAGAAATTTATTCCCCTTTCGTTAGTACCGGTGGGCAAAGCGAGAGAGAAGGTTTCATTTTTATAGAGTGAAATTTTGAATAAGTAGGTGAGGCGGTTGTCTTGTCAATGAAAACCCGTTGCGTCTGAGGCTGAAACCAAAACACTGGTCGGATCTAGGAAGGCAGGGAGAGTTAAGGCAGAGGCATAGAAATTGCTCTTCCATCTCTTGTCAATCCATGTCTATGGTCTTTAAGATAACTTGTTATGTAAAATTATTTATTTATCTAAGATGCACCTACACTGAATTTATCTGAAAAATAAAAAAGTCGATATTAAGAAAAATATTGTAAATGGAAGATTATAAGAGAGGGTTTCGCGTGCCAGCAAAAGTTACTGGCATACCATGTTTGGCACGCGTGCCAGGGGTTGCCCACCCCTGGCCTAGACTCTAGGCCTATCTTAAATAAAATGGTAGAAAAGTTGGGTGGGAAAGGAGGCCAGATGCATGAAATCTTGTAGAAGATCAAAATATTCAGACGTTTTTAAACACTGCCAAAGAATGTCCGCATTTCATATAATTAAACATGTGAAGATATTGGGTAGCCAGAGGAATAATATCAAGAATTTTTCAACCCAAACAATATTCTAGAGATAAGAATATCTTTACATGCCCTGGCCAGTGTGGCTCAGTTGGTTGGCTGTCGTCCCATGTACTGAAAGGATGTCAGTTCAATCCCCAGTCAGGTCACATATGGGGGTTTCAAGCTTGCTTCCCTGTAGGGGGCATGCAGAAGGCAGCTGATGGATGTTTTGCTCTCACATCAGTGTTTCTCTTTCCCTCTCCCTTCCTCTCTCTCTAAAAATCAATAAAAACAGTTAAAAGAATATTTGTACCTGAAAGATACTGAGCTATAGTAATCTTTTCAGTGTTGGAATTCAGGGTTTCTCACCCATTTGTGGCTCTTGAACTCTGACCTGGGCTTTGCTCCATTGTGTCTTTGGAAATGTTTTTTAGATATCAATACCACAAAGCCAAGAGTATTTTTGCCTAAACAGTATTTTCAAACGTAAAAAAATGTTTTAATTGATTTTTAGAGAGAGGAAGGGAGAGGGATAGAGAAAGAGAAGTATTGATGAGAGAGAATAATTGATCACTGCCTCCTGCATGCCTCCTACTGGGAATAGAGCCTGAATCCTGGGCATGTGCTCTGACCAGGAATTGAACCAGTGACCTCTGGGTTCATGGGTTTACACTCAACCACTGAAGCACACTGGCCAAGCATTCAAATGTTTTTGTTTTGCATCAGAACCTTGTTTTTACTTTAAAATTTTCACATAATACCAATATAGAAAAATTATTGTATTATAATATATTTCCCTTTTAAGATCAAATTTCATGATGTTTACTTGTAAAAGAATTCAGTGAAGATGATGAAACTACTTTGACAAGAAACTTAAAATTGAACATGATAGATACAAATTACAGTTCTCAGCAATCAACTTCTATTTTTTTAAATTTCACTGTACTGAGAAAATAATGGTGCATAGATAGGTAGTTACAAAGAATAGAATGGTAACTTTTTTTTCTTTAGGCACTTGCATTTCAGTCTCTGAATATTCTTCAACTAGGAGAACCAGAGATCTAAAGGATGATAACAAGACTTTCACCTCCGACCACGGTGGAGTAAACAGACAAAATATATGAAACAATGATTTTCAGACATCGGACATCATGCAGTACAGGACGGTGATTCCTGAGATACTACAGAATGAGATAATCTTGATGTGATACAAAAACCCAGTCTGCAGAGAATTATTTCCAGGATGCAGTGTGGGAAGGAGAGTCCAGCAGTCTCCTTGAATTGAGGAATGTAGCTGAGAATCAGAGAAGGCCAACAAGGTTAGAATTCATGAAACAGCTCTGGAATACAGAGAGCTGTACCAAGAGATAGCTCCAGAGATATGCAGTAGGTGGGTCTCCCTTGAGTTTTTAGCTGAATGCTACCAGTATATGAGTGGGATAAAACTAGTCCAGGTCAGGGAAAGAACAAGCCAAGAGGAGAAGAGAAAACAACCTGCATACACTGTACAGGCCAGGAATAGTTTATATTCTTATAGCCAGAATAGAAAACCTTGCCATTCTTGTAATTCATCAGGGTCTTACCTCAAGACTGGGGCAAGATTAGCCCTAGACTAGGGTTTGGCAAACTTTTTCTATGAAATGCCAGGTAGCAAATAATTTAGACTTTGTATATGACATAGGACTTCTGTTGATTTTTCTCCCTCCCATGAATCATACAAAAACAGCCTGGGTGCTACATTTGGCCTACAAGCCATAATTTTCTGACTCCTGTCATAGATTAAAATCTATTGTGGTCATGCCTAATAAAATTTAAAAGGAAGTCTTAAAGAATCAGTTTCCCAGCAATCTAAACAAAATGCTTATGTAAAGGAACACAAATATATATAGTACCCAAGAAAGTAAAAATTCACAAATTTCCAATCAGAAATTCCAGGTGTTTAAAGAAGCAGGAAAATATAAACCATAATAAAGAGAAAAATCAATGAATCAAAACTGACTTAGAAATGACCCAGATTATAGAATTAGTAGTACACAAGCACATTAAAACTATTAATATAGCTATGTTGCATATATTCCAGAAGCTACATAAAGATTGAACTTGTTAGGTAGAGATATGAAAGATAAAAGATTCCAAGTGAATTTCTAGGCACAAAATATAAAATGTCTGAAATGAAAAATATAATATATAGGACAAGCAACAGATTAGAATTTTCAGAAGAAAAGGTTAGTGAATTTGAAGGCATAGCAATAGAAACTGTCCAAGATGAAATACAGAGAGAAACAACGAACTTCCTATCTCTACCCTAAACCCACCAACAAGAAAGACAAAAACAGCATCATTGATCTGCAGACAACTTTAAACATCCTAAAGTAAGTGAAATTGGACTCCCTGAATAAAGAGACAAAAATATTTGGAGAAATAATAGCCAAACTTTTCCAATTTTGATAAAAACTGTAAATTCCTAGAATCAAGTTCAATGAACCTCAAGATCAAGAAACAAATAAAATAATATTGAGGTATAGCCTTACCAAATTGCTTAAAATCTGTGATAAAGGAAAACTTTCTACCACTTCAACTTCATTATTGCTCCTGTCACCATAGTTCTAGGGATATAAACTCACCCTGCAAATGCTCTGGTCCACATGTAGACAAAAACTTCAGAAATACATGCTGAGACAAGTTTAATATACAAGAGATGTACTGAGGGAAACACTGGTGAGGAATAAGATGAAGAGGGACTCGAAGGAGACTAGGAGAGCCTCAGATATCAATGCAGATCTGACTGCTGTGAAGGAGAGCAGGAAAGAATGAAGTAATTAACTTCCCCCAAGCCACAATCTCCTGTCATCATCCCCTCCCTGTGCATGTAGCATTACCAATGGAGCCTGAACATTTTCAATCTTGTCTCCATAGATGGATTCTTTCTTTTTTTAAAAAAAAATATATTTTGTATTGATTTCAGAGAGTAAGGGAGAGGGAGAGAGAGAAACATCAATGTTGAGAGAAAATTATTGATCAGCTGCCTCCTACATGCCCCACACTGGGGATCAAGCCTGCAACCCGGGCATGTGCCCTGACCAGGAATCGAACCGTGACCTCCTGGTTCATAGGTTGACACTCAACCACTGAGCCATGCCACTGGGTTAGATGGATTCTTTCATATCCATACCCTAATATCCATTTTCTCCTCTGGAACCTTCACTCTTGGTCACTCTCCTGACTCCTAGGTGGGATGTGAAGAAACCCTAAAGATTCCTCTCTGCAGCATGGAACAGGACAAAAAGGGATATTTTCAATACATTAAAGCAGAATGAGGCAGAAAAATTTGCTTTCGACTACAAAATGACATACAACTTACTAATACCAATTTAAATTACTTTTGGATGAAACTCTGATTTAGATTCTCCAGGACTTCATCTCCTTCCCATATTTCCAATAAAAAAACAAAGTTATTTAGAAGAAAATATAATAAAGTATCCCGAGTCTCTTTTATAATAGACTGAATGCTCTTCATAGGATGATCACTGATGGTTAGCGTATTGGAATCAATGTGGTCCTTAAAACCTAGAGCCATCCTATATAATAAAAGGCTAATATGCAAATTGTCCCCTCGACTGGGAATTTGACCAGGAGCCCCTCCCCCCGACTGCCCCTCCCATTGTCCTCCCACACCCTGTGGCCCGGATCCGGGTGGGCAGGCCAGACCCCACCCATGCACGATTTGTGTACCGGGCCTCTAGTTTCATATAATGTGTGTCAAGGTCAGAGCAATAATCAGCAATGAGTTACCAGTTCTGAATCAGAGAAAACCGAATTATAATGCTGCTTAATTTTTAGCATTTGGACTAGGGCCAAAAATTCAACAGTGCCATTTAAGATGAAATGACACATAGGTTACAGCAGTTGGTCAGCCTCTAACAGGTTGGCAGCTTTGAGCCATCTTATGGGGAACAGCACATAAATTCCAGAAAATCCCTGAACATAAATATCTTGGATCTACTTCCTTTATATGAACTTGTGGAGTCTGTTAAAAAATGGATTAAAATGACCATGAAGAAGAGGGAAAAAAAGGGAAATTTCTTTTAGGCTGTACAATTTGCTTATTACATTGAAAAATTATATCTATCAATAGTGACTACACAGCAAAAGTGAAAGATGAAAAAATCACACATTTTTAACAGCCATAAAAACATGTTTTAAACTTTAGTTTGGGTGTGGTAAAGTCACTGTTTTACTACACAAAGTGAAAAGAGAATTCAAAGTGAAAACTTGTGGTTCTGTAAAATATGTTGTGTGGAAAACAGGTGCTTAATGCATTTTGCAACAGGAAAAAAAGAGTCTTTTATTTACCCACATGTTCAGGCGCATATGTTTTCCTGGTCTGGATATTGTCATTGTTATTTTTGTACTACTTTGAATATACTGACTTGAACAATAAGAAATAACACCTCCATAATGTCTATCACCTATAAGCATTTAAAAAATAATTTAATGTTCTAATTAAAAGTAGATTTTAATGAACCATTTACCAGTACTGTATGCCTATATCATTTTTACCATTTCACTATACAACCAATTCATCAGGAAAAATGTATTAATTTTTTTATTTTAAACTCTTGCATTTTAATTCTCTCTCATATATTTGGAAACGTTTTTTTCCCTCCCTTTCTTCTTCTTCCTTTTCCTCCCAACACATATAAAATTATTTGAATAGTCAGGCTTCAAATTGTTCTATTTAATATCTTTGTAACAGGGAACACATCTTCCACTTACCTCATTCCTCGAACCTTACATCTATTTATATCCATTCATATGTATGCAGATATTGTTTTATAAGAGACATGTGTCCTCTACTTGAGAATATACTTACATTATCTTGGAACTCCTTGTCCAAATGGCCAAAGCCTCCTCCCAGAGCCAGCATGGTCCTCTTCAACTTGGATATCCTAAGGACAGACCAGGCTACTGGTGTGTGGATTCCTAGGCCCAAGGGATGACCATTGCATGGTTGCCTGGAGAGGTGTGATGAAGGTTGGCTTTGTGGGTTGGGGTGTATATATGATTGTGTTTGAGGCCTGTACGTTGGGAGAAAAAGCTGTCAGTGGAAAGAGAAATGTGGTGGGCCATGGAACTAGGGTCTCTAGATACGCCTTTACCCCAGGCTCTGGGAATATTGGGAGAAGAGCTACACCTGGGACAATTTTGTCAGTGTCTTTGTTAGAGAACTGGCACATGGAATACAGATGAGGATTTCCAGAGATCATGTCTTGCCTAATGGGTATCCGTGAATTGAGATAGAGCTGGATTTGGAGAGATTTTTGCTGGTGACCTTCAATCTCCTGGGAAGGAACTATGCATGAGAAAAGATTTTAAATTTGCAGTCTTTCTAGAATTTTCCAAACTTCATAATTTCCCCATAATTCTTCAACATATATTAGGAAGAGGGGGTACATAGAAAGCAATTTTAATGTTTATATTTAATCCTGAGGATTTCTAAAAGACCAACCCTTTTTGTGCATGATGGGAATATGTCAAAGTCTTTAGGTATGAGAGCACTCCTAAAGCTCCCAGTAGCCTTCCTTCATAAGTGTACAGTGATAATGTAATTTCTGTGGTGGCTAAATGGAATGTATGCTTTTACAAAAAATGAAAGAGCAGTTGCAGTCAATGGAATGTGTGCTTTCCATTGTTTCAAACTAGTCTGTTTTTTTTTAATTCAAATTCTTTATTGTTTAAAGTATTACATATGTCTCCCTTTTCCTCCATTCCATTTGTAATCTTGATTCTCTCTAAAAGCCGTATCATGTGGCCAAATCAATATATCAGTAGTACATTTATAAAGGTTAATATAAAAGAAATTTTTTTCTGTTTTAGATTTTATTTTTTTAATTGTTTTATTTTTTCTTCTTTATTGATTAAGGTATTACATATGTGTCTTTATCTCCCATTGCCCCCCCACTCCTCCACTCATGCCCTCACCCCCCTGGTGTCTGTGTCCATTGGTTAGGCTTATATGCATGCATACAAGTCCTTTGGTTGATCTCTTCCCCTTACCCCCACCCTCCCCTACGTTCTCTCTGAGGTTTGACGGTCTGATCGATGCTTCTCTGTCTCTGGATCTGTTTTTTTTCATCAGTTTATGTTGCTCATTATATTCCACAAATGAGTGAGATCATGTGATATTTATCTTTCTCCGACTGGCTTATTTCGCTTAGCATAATGCTCTCCAGTTCCATCCATGCTGTTGTAAATGGTAAGAATTCCTTCTTCTTTTTTTCTTTTTTTAAAAAATTATATATTTTATTGATTTTTTACAGAGAGGAAGGGAGAAGGATAGAGAATTAGAAACATCGATGAGAGAGAAACATCGATCAGCTGCCTCCTGCACACCTCCCACTGAGGATGTGCCCGCAACCAAGGTACATGCCCTTGACTGGAATCGAACCTGGGAACTATCAGTCCGCAGGCTGACGCTCTATCCACTGAGCCAAACCGGTTAGGGCAGAATTCTTTCTTTTTTATCACAGCGTAGTATTCCATTGTGTAGACATACCACAGTTTTTTAATCCACTCATCTGCTGATGGGCTCTTAGGCTGTTTCCAAATCTTAGCTATGGTAAATTGTGCTGCTATATAGTCTCAGTTTTAAATTCTAATATGATAAATATCAATATATACACACACATAAATTAAAGTCTTTGGGGTATGCAATAATTTTAAAGAGCGTAAAGGGCTCCAAAGACTGGAAGGTCTGAGAACCACTGGGTTTCTCACAGTGGTATGGACAGACAAATCACTGCTTAGATAGACAAGTGTTTTGCTTATAATTACAGGAAGGAGAACAGCAACATTGTGATTTTAGGCCTGCCCAGTGAAGTCATGGGATGCTACTTTTGTATAACTACCCAGCACTAACGATACTGCCAGAAACAAGACAAATCGAATCAAGGCAAGTAGCTAAAATAATTATTACTGACGGTTGACTCTCTACTCCTGATCTTGGCTAATAGGAATCAGAGTTGGAGAAGGTGGCTCCTATCCAGGTGAGATTTGCTGGGCAGTACTCCTGACCCCTTGGGGGAGAGAGAGAGGAAAGTGAGGCAGATTCAGGGGATGAAGATGGGCCACTAGCCTCTTATCCTGGAAAGTTGGCCTGTGTATTTTTGTAAGTCTTGTCCAGTGTCTTGAAGGTAAGTGAAGGACTTCTCACCTGTAGAAAAAGGAGCTACCACAAATACAGAGGCAAACTATTACTTTGAAGGTGACGTTGGTGAATAAATGGAAAATATTCTAGATGGGGGTGATAGTAGAGAAAGTGTGGGGAGAAGTGAATAAGATATGTATCGCTTTCCCATATTATGCTAATCTTCAGGTACTAGGGAATGTAAGCCAAGCAAAACATTAAATTCATGCTGGGGCTATTTCATGGGCCCCACCCCTGAAGAAATACTACACAGGCATGTTAACCGAATGATTTTGCTCTCCTTCAGACTCTGCAAAATAATTATTAGAAGAGACAGTTATCTTCATAAAGGGACACAAGGATCTTTTCAGAGGGCCGGCATATAGGGAACAATACTCTTTCCTGGCTTACTCTACCTTCTCTCCACCATTATCCTGCATAGCAGAGATACTATTTTGAAATAACTTAATATATTTTCCATCTCTCTTAATTGATGCCATCTCTGTCTTTCATGCATTGAAGGGAGGCGGAATTCTGCAAGCAATAATAATAAAAATGATGATAATTGACACATACATAGTGCTACTTACCATATACCACGCACTGTTCTAAGAACTACAGAAAGTCTTTCTGGTGAGCATTTTATAGGCAGAATACATCTTGGGGTTTTTGTTGTTGTTCTGTTTTTTCATTTTATTTAAGAAAGAAGGTATTCTTTGGGAATCTTCCAATTTCATTTTCAACTTCTGATTTTAAATGTTGGAAATAAAATAGGATTGAGCCAAATACCAGTTTCCATTTTTTTATAGCACAGTTTCTCTGTGAGGCCTCCAGTTCCTGACCAGTGTGAGACAGACAAGCTCAACATGCAGCAGCCCTGGAGGCAAAAATAAAAGCCCAGAACAGAATCTCAAAGGGCTGAAAGGAGGTCACAGTGAGGACGAATACATTCATAAACATTCCCTGGCCTGTCTTCTTTAAAATGCTTGCAAATGTAGATTCTACTGATGGCAGATTTCATAACTGTATATAGTAGGACAAATTAAATCCTATCACATTTTCCAACACATAGAAAAATGATAATTGGGTAATTGGATTATTGTTGAAAGAAATAGTACCAGTGAGCTAGAGTAATATTGGAGAGTAAACAGAAAAGCAATCATGTTCAAGCCTGAGTGAAATTAGAAATGTAAAGTCTGTTTGCTATCTCAGCCAGCAAATGCTTCAAAAGATCATTTGGAGGAATGAAAAGAAACCTAAGTTCTTTAGCACAGTTGTGTGAAGTCATATTTATAAAAATGCGGTTGTGATTGTTTGGATCAACTCAGAAACAAGAAACTTAGACCCCCTTTGAATTACTTAGCTTTGTCTGTGTTACAAATAATCCAGTCATAATGTGGACATAATTTAAATATACACCGTATCTGAAAAGGAGTAATATATTTTTTTGAGTATGTGAATGATTACAACATGAAGAGCTACTGCATGTCTTCTGAGTTATGGTTCAAAATATGATCTTTCCTTTTTATCTACAAGACATTCAAACTCACCTAATTGCATATAAATCAGGGATGTACGTAATTCAGAATGAGTAAATATGTTCATGGATTTATTCTACTGTCATGGTTCTCTTCAAAACAAGCTGCAATAGGATTCTAAAGTCAGCTTTTGACACCATAACATTGCTTTAATTTGATAATTCAGATTGATTGACAGAAATGACAAAGCAATCCCATGTTCTAGTTATATGCTAGAAGAAATCCTGTCTTTTGTAATTAATAATATCTTTCCTTAATATTCTTCTCCTTAAGTAAACTGCAAGAGATAGAAAATGAAACCAAGGAACTAGGAAATGTGTCTGCTTGGAGGAGTGGAAAGAGTTAGATGTAGAAGATAAGCATTATAGTGGCAGGATGGACACTCGACTCTGAGAGCATCAACTTGCTTGAGGGCATAAGAATTGCTCCAACAATAAAAATGGCAACCAAATATGTAAACACAAATGTAACTGAAGACACTCTCATGCACACACACTCTCCTGTTCCATAAAATTGTTCAGTGTCATGTTATGCTTCGTTACACACAGTTTAAACCCATGGTCCTCAAATCGTGTGCTGAGAACCCTGCAGCACTGGAATAAACTCACAAGGTCACTGTAGGATATTTAAAGTATTCAAGGATGCTTGTCATCTGTCAGAAATTGCACAGACTATTAGCACGAGGTAGTTCACAGTTTCAATATTAGATAGTTCTGCATTCCTTACGGTGATGCCATATCTTTACAAAGCTGGGTTTTTGGTGGTTTCTCTGAGGAAAAAAATTTAACATGTAAAAATCAGTATGGAACAGGAAAGGAAGGTGGGATGCAATTTGATTCTAAGATTTAAGCATCACAGTGTGCCCCAAAGGCTCACAATCATATGAGTTAAGTAATTGTTATAATTTAAGAATGAAATAATTATTTCTATTGATGTTTATTTATTTGTTGAAAGCCTACTAAGTATATAAATAGTGATCACCACCCCTGCCCCACCCCATGAGTCTAGTATGCACCAGGCACCATACATAGTTATTACAATATGGTTGACTATATTTTCAATGCTGCATTAAGTACAGTGCTTTTAAAAACATCAAAATGTACAGGGATAAAGTTACTTACATATCTCATAGGCATCTGGGACTACAGAGACTTTCTTGTTAACACTACATTCTACTAATGGGTCATAATATTATGTCAGTGTTCCTGTATTGTTCTATTTTGATTTCTTTACTCATTTTCATACATTTGAAAACTCATCAGTTCCCATTCTAGTTAACCATATTGCCCTTTGAGATCTAGTCTGCAGTTTCTATAGATGGCCTTGAAATTTATATCCTGCACCTTTAAATTTAAATAATAATCATGATTGCTCATTTTGCATCTGATGCTTAGCATGTAGTTATTAATATTTATGTAAGGCTTACAAAACCCTATTTGTTTGTGATCTATGAACATAAAAGATCTATTGACTTTGATGAATACTTAAGAGCAATATCCAAATATTTGGGGGAATAAGTGCTTTTGGAACTACTTGACAAACCAATAGTGGAGTGTGCAGAGACAAGATCCCTTCTGTCTGCAAAAAAGACTGAAGGCAAAAGACCATCCTGGGAACTTGAAGTTTTCTTTTTTATTTTCAAGTATGCACGTGCCAGCTGAGGAAGCTGGAACGGATCAAATAGAAGGGTGTAATTCCAGGGACACGACTGACGTCCTTTGAGAACATCTTTGGTCTTTTCTTTCACCAAAGCAAAGTGGCCCCAAATCTGACTTCTGGTGACTCTTACATACACAATGATACCATTAAGCAAACAAGCATTAGAAATCACCAGGAAATAATTTTTACATGCAATAAGATCTATTCTTTTGAATTAGTATTTTGACTTAACAAAAACCAGAAAATTGGCCATATAGTATTCATTCTATTTAAAGAATTTGCAGGGTACTCATAGAGAACATCAGAATAAAACTGATTTCATGATAGCAATTTTCTTTAACTGCAGAAAAGCTTAACTAAAGGTCTCAAGGCATACAATGAACTATTTTACTTTTGTGCCAAAAAATCTTGGTGGTAGCCTTCAAGTGGTATCTTTATTTTCCAGTGAAAACAAGCAAACAAACCCCCTTCCCCTGAAATCCCAGAATATAGAAACTTCCTTAAGGCTCTGTAATAGATCAGGACAGAGGCACTGACTGAATCTAGACTTCTTGAATGTTTTCAACATCTTATACAGCTGGATTAAACAAATAGGTGATAGAGAAAAATAAGTATTTTTAGGTAAAAGATTCTGGCATTTCCCCCCTTGTTCATTTTTTGTATTCAATTAAATAAATCATCAACATTATGAAAGTTTACTGAGCATTATAACCATTTCAATTTTTGAATTTATACTGAAATCATATTACCCCATTCCCTTTATAGCCTAAATATATGTCACTGCAGAAATTAACATTAAAGAAGTCACTTTTGCCCACTTGTTATTAGATTACTAAAATGAATACAATATTTTTGAACATCACAATGAAGAATCAGAGCATGTTAGAGCCGAAAGGGACATTAGAATCATCAGTACGGGGTTTCTCAGCCTTAGCAGTGTTGGGGTTTTGTTCTGGATAATTCTTTGTTTGGGGGGGGGGCTGGGCAGTCCAGGGTGTCATGGGATGTTTATCAGTATCCCTGGTCTTTATCCACTAAATGCCAGTCTGCCCTAGTCTTAGCAATGACAATTAATTTTTCTTGATATTGCCAAATGCTACCTAAGGGACAAAATCTTCAGTTGAGAAACACTGATCTAGTACAACCGCTTTATTAAAAAATAATGTTAATGTATTATCCATGTTTGGTGAATGAAGAGACTCATCATTTACCTGTTTACTATCACAGCTAGGTCTGGTATGCACGTGCCAGCTGAGAAAGCTGGAACAGAGTAAATAGAAGGGTGTAATTGCGGGGAGACAACTGACATCCTGGTATGCCAGAGGTAGGAGAAAATAAAGAATGCAGTTACAGATATAACTTAAAGCCTGAGCTTAAATAGAATCGACAGATACAACATTTTTCTTTGGTAATCATCATCTTACTTTTATGCTCCTTTCTTTTTCTATGTTCTTTTTCTATGGTTTACAGATTGTGCTCTAGTTCAGTGCTATGCAAAGTCACTAAACACAGTGTTTAATTCAGCTATTTTTTTTTGGCAGGAAGACTTTCTCAGTGAAGAAAGCAGTGTATTGATTTACTGTCTAGTGTAAGCCCCTATCTCATCATTATCCTGTAACAAAGAGTTCACCAACAAGTACCAATCTGTGGTTGCCTATTTGGTAGCAATAATATAGATGATCAGGACTTCTAAGGTGGGGGTGTATCCCCCAGCCAGGCCTCCATTTCTTACCTTGGGGTTCTGTTCATATTCACAAAACAAGCAATATTGTTAACTTTATTAAGTTCATTACATGCAAATAATTTGTCAATTTTTGTAAAATTTATATACAGTGTTCTGAAAAATGTATATACACTTTAACAGCTGATAATTTTCTTTCCTTTTCAGATTTAACTGATGTGTAATAATGGGTGAAGCCAGACTAAGCTTTGGACAAAGAAAATTTATCCTAAACTGCCACTAGACTTTTTTTTTATGGGGCTATATAAAAGATAAGGTTTATGGCACAAAACCAGCAACAGATGAATTGAGGGCACACAATTACCGAACAAAATGATTCTTGATATTCATGACTCCATTGCTTTGTGTTATCAGCAATGCCTGGATCATAATGGTCATCAGTTTGAAAATAGGCATTGACAAAAAAAAGTTATTCATTTTTGTAGATTCTTTCAAATTTTGAAAATGAGCTGTATGTTAATAAACACTGACTTTATAATCATTCAAAATGTATATACATTTTGGGACACTCTGTATTTGCATCTTCACAAAAGAGATAAATCCTTTGATAGCAACCCTAATTCCATATGACATTGGACAACTTGTGTATATATATAATATGTAATATATATATATTATATATATAAATACATATATAAATATATATGTGTGTATATATATATATATATATATATATATATATATATGTATTTATATATATATATGAATGAGAGAGGGAGAGAGAGAGAGAGAGAGCAGGCCAAAGGTGTGGGAGTACTAACAGGTGTGCTTTGGCAGAGATAAATGTGTATACAGACTCTAAAGCAAAAGGGAACTTGATGCCTCCCAGAATGGGAAGAAGTTTACTGAAGCTGATGTTAGAATTCGAGGGGGAAATGAGGCTTTGGAAGGGTAAGCAGAAGGCTGATGGTGGAGAGCCTGTAAACCAAATTAAGTAGTTTTGATTTCATCACAAGAACAATGGAAAGCCTGGGATGATTTACTAGAGAGTTAACAGAGAGTATCTACCAGAAAGCTATTTGTGTGATCCTAAGGTTTCCAGTCTTTTTGTTACCTTGATCATAGAAGAGTGACCTAGTAGAGAACTAAATCATAATTATAAGGATATTGAGGAAATGTTATTTTCTAAAGGTGTGTTTGTGGAATGATGCCAAGCTAAACAGAGTGATCAATGTCAAATCTCAATTTCACACAGACCACAAGAGGATATTAGTTCAAAATCTAACAGCCAGGAAAAAGATCTAGCAATATTACCAGACATTTTAGGACGAAGAGAAAAGAACAGTTTCTAAACTCAATTTAGCAAGTGGTAACAATAACTCCTATTAGCATTTGAATAAACAACCTTCGCCCTAACTAGAGCATGCACATTTGGAAAACAGTTGCAGTTTTGGAGAAAGCTGCTGCTAGTTCCATTCTTAATCTGCGGATGGAACAATCTGTTCCTGTTTGGTGCCCTGTTACCTCGATGACATAGAGAGATTGCAAGCTGTATAACTGGGAAACCAACAAAGTCAAGCTGTCCTGACTTCTCTACTTCAGCCTTTGAATTGTTGACTTAGCTATAAACTGGGACATGTTTGACACAGGAGGAGGCCCATATTGCTACTCCCCAAATGAGGAATGCTTGTTACTTTTTCCAGATTTAACTAAACATATGATTGTTCTATGCAATATAAAGAGAGTGTGGTCAGGAAATCAGAGGATGACTCAAATAATACCATGGTGCTCATTGATGCAAAACCATAGTTTACATAACAGAGTGGAGTGTGGCAATAACTCTGGCATTGTTCAACTTTTAAAGGGTAAGTCCTAGTGTTTGACTGCTTCCAACTGTACTTCATGTGGATGACCAAGACAATGAGACAATTATTAATACTAGTCGTAAATTCTAGTTAGCACTTTCCCCTGATGCTATTGGACAAATTTCTTTTCATATCATGAGGCAATAAACAGGAACCTAGTATTCTATTCATGTTAATCTCTCAGACTTTGAAAAGCAGGGAATTTTTTATTGTAAGTTAGAAAAAATATTGTTTTCAGGGTTGTTTTGGGACAATGGATAGGGTAAAAGTACTACACAAAATGTTTTAAAATAAATGTTAAGTATGGCACAATATTTTGAAATACTTTGTAAAATGCAAACATCTTCTGTGAGTTTTCACATTAAAATATGAAATTCTTTTCAAATGAGGCTTTGGGGAAAATTATCTTGATTATGTTGGCTTTGGTAATAACTCTATTCACTCAACGTGCTTTATTCTCTGCCTTTTAAATACTAATTATGCTTCTGAGAAAATTAAGAAAGCCAGTGTGATAAAGGCAATGTTTCCTTTATGAAAAAAGTCTTAGTAATATTCAACTTAGTTTTGAATTCCAAGTATGGGGTTACATTAAAAAAATCTTTCAAAAGACTTTTGTATATTTTTCTTTTCCTTTGTGTGTATGTGTGGGGGAAAGGGGTGGTTGTTAATATCACAATTAGAACTTTCAGCAATTTTGTAGTTCTTTCTATATGATTCTTAAAAAAATAGGGTAAATTTCTGCACTTTTGTATTTGTCATATGTATAAAAGTTGCAGGGTAAAATATAATAATACTGTACTTAAGAACTATGATAAAATAAGAGTGGTTGAGTTGTGTCTTCCAATATTGATAAATGGTTCAGAAGAGACCACTGGGGATAAGAAAGCCTTCTTTGCTGAATAGTGGGTATCTAGAACTAGCTACTGAAGAAAGAGGTATAAGGGTTATAAGTGAAGATGATTTGATTTACTGGTTTGTGTTTCTTTACTCTCATCTCAATGGTGAGATAATCTCCATATTTTACCAGCCCCTTGCTTCTAACAGGAAAATTTCTAGCTATATTATTTTTGGCTCTATCTCAATGATAAACACTAAATATGAGTAGTGTAGACCAGTGGTCAGCAAACTCATTAGTCAACAGAGCCAAATATCAATAGTACAACGATTGAAATTTCTTTTGAGAGCCAAATTTTTTAAACTTAAACTATATAGGTAGGTACATTGTTATTAACTTAATTAGTGTACTCCTAAGGCTTAGGAAGAGCCACTCTAAAGGGGCCAAAGAGCCGCATGTGGCTTGTGAGCTGCAGTTTGCCGACCACGGGTATAGACAGTCTAATAGTAGTTAGAGAATCTAGAAATAATCTTCCCCCAAATGAAACATTTTGGCAGTCTTCTTTTGACTCCTATTATTGCCATGAACTAGTAATATTGGTTCTCAGGCTCTATCATTATTTAAAATATCTAGATGTAGTCAAATTTAAATGCTTTTGTTATTCTCATTCTACTTCTCTTTGGGTACTTATTATTTCCCCTAATACATATTTTAACATATTTTTTCTTTGTAGTTCATTTATCTCTCAATTTCTCAAGCATCTTACAGTTTTTAATGTGTAGTATGTGCAGTGAATGCTGAACTAACTACCTCTCTACCTTGAACATGATCTTTACCCTCTCTAGGCCCTTCTTTACTTATATGGAAAATGAGGGGATCAACTAAAGCTGTGTTTGTCCCTGGGGATTGTCATAGGTGAAGTTCTGTGGAAAGAGACTCTGAGAGGGAGAGCGGAGTGCAGAAGTTTTACTGGTATGTGTTCATAGACCTTACTCCTGTGGTAAAGTTAGGAGGACTAGATTGGGCAGAGGCAGAAGCTGATCTGCAGTAGGATAGCAGCCAAGTCCTCTCAGACATCCTATGGAGTTGTTCCAAGTTGAAGTAAAGGAGTCAGGTCTTTGCATCTTTTATCAGCCAGACATCACCTATGGGTTCCTCCTAGGAGAGAGAATAACCTTGGGCAAGATAATTCTCTGCAGTGGGCAATGCCCAATGGAGGACATAGCTGTGAAACATAAGCAAATGATACACCCAGCAACTTGTGGGTGGGTTCATTGGTCTTGAAGAGGGGATTTGGGCAGAACACCAGTTTCTATTACTGGTATTTTGGACACGGGAAATTTCTTTTTTATGTGGAAATAATCCAGCCTTTGTGGGCATGGCATGTAGCATCCCTGCACCACCCAATGGGACCATCAAACACTTGTCATGTTTCCAAACAGCCCTTGGGACTCTGGTTGAGAATCATTTGAGATCATTAGGCTAAAGCAGGGGTGGGGAATGGCTGGCTCTCAAGTTGTATAAGGCCCGAGAAATCATTTGGTCTGGATCTGCCAAGGCATTAGGGGTGAGTTTGACCAAATATAGCAGGCTAATTTTTAAGTTGATAATTTTGTATGGCCTGAGGATAATGTTATAACTATCCAAATGGCCCTTGGAAGAAAAAAGGTTCCAAGGTTCCCCACTCCTGGGCTAAAGGATTTGCTCTATTACGGTGGCTCTAACAATCTTGTTTCTGGCAGAGAGAAACACCTGATCAAAGTTAGCAACGATCTAGCTGAAAAAAAGGAGTCTATTGTGATAATGCTGCCTTGACCTTAGTTCAGTGGTTCTCAACCTGTGGGTCGCGAACCCTTTGGTGGTCGAATGACCCTTTCACAGGGGTCGCCTAAGACCATCCTGCATATTAGATGTTTACATTACAGTTATGAAGTAGCAACGAAAATAATTTTATGGTTGGGTCACAACATGAGGAACTGTATTTAAAGGGCCAGAAGGTTGAGAACCACTGCCTTAGTTGAATGCATATAGTTCTTGGGAATTACTGGGTCAAGGGGAATGAAGATTTTAGAGTGTTTCTACGTATTGTCTTGTAGAATGGTTTGGGCAATTTATATTCTCCCTAGCAATCTAATAATTGTATACGTTTACTTTTTTCTCTCTTACTAACTTGAATCTCTGTATATGTCACTATATCATGGATGAAGTCCAGGAAGGTAGTAAGGAAGTGAGGCTTGGATACCACAAGCTATGCCGCTATGCTTATTTTTATCCAAGTTTCCCTAATGCTTCTGAAGACCACTCTGACAACATGACAAAGAGCCAGGCAGAAGGGAGCAGGAGAATTGCTAAGCACCTTATCTACAATTAATGTTTAAGGAAAACCAGAACACTTAAAAGAGATGAGAATTTTTGAGGAAGAAAATGGAAGTGTTTTAAATTTTTATTCTATAGTTCAAACTCTTGATAGTAAGTCCTTTATTCCAATTGCCTGGGCTTAGATTAGCTCAAATCTATTTAATATCTTGACAGTTCAAAAAGAAATATCTGCTGTTAGCCTAGTCTTGCTCGTAGAGACAGCTGGTATGGGTTTGGCAGTTTCTTTAAAGAAGACTCAATGAATATGGAGACTAAAATAACAAACTTGTTTTGAGGCAGTGCTTCTAGAACATGATTTGAATGTTTAAAAATTAATTGCAGAAGTATCCATCTATCATTTATGGACAGAAGACTCTGTTGCCTTTTACTTTTGCACAAAATTCTTGATGTGGTCAATTTCAGGATCCTTTATTTTCCTCCTGTTTAATTTCTTTTTCTGTAGTTATAATTCACCCAGCAAATAATTAATCTATCATCATATTTTAGCATCAGAAAACATTATGATATTTTTCTATATTGGAAATGAGTCAGCCAATCAACAGCATGTATTGGACACCAACATTGAGTCACCCATGTTACTTTAAAAACAAATTGACCCGTGATGAGACATAATTTTACTTCAGAAAGGCTAAAGTTATAAGGGCTAGATCAAGTATTTTGTATTCTGTTTCTTTTTTTTAGATTTTTAGATGTGACTAACCAATTTTCCTAAATATAAAAAAAATACTAGGAAGGTTGGTGTATTTTGTTATTAACAGCAAAAACCAGTATTCTGCTATAAAAACAGATTGGTTTTCTGTAATTAATGTTTATGGGTCTGTTAAAATGATGGATATTTTAATCTAGATTATTTCATTATAAGAACTAAAATAATTATTAAAAGGGCAAAACACATTTGTTAAAGAAAAATCAGGAACCATGGAAACAAAAAGAAAACAAAAAATGTTCACAATCTAGCCATTCATAGACAGCTATGTTTATATAAACTGTGGTTTTTATTTTTCCAAATTCCTTTTCTTCTTTTTTGGTTATACCTTTCCAGACTTAAAAAATGTATTTAGTTATAAATTGTATTATGTTATTAATAATTATTTTGTAGCCTAATCCAGTGATAGTATGTCATGAACAGCTTTCTAAATGCCGATGCACTTTATTTTCTACACAAATAACACTTTATAGTATGAAAACACCATAATTTGACCAATAACATGAGGGACATTTATATTGTTTTAATCATACCATTGTTTTACACAGCATGGTGACTACAACTAACATTGTATTTTATACCTGAAAGTTTTTAAGAGAGTAGGTCTTAAGTGTTATCACCACACACACAAATCATAATTATGTGAGAGGATAGGAGATGTTAACTAAACTTATGATTATCATTTTGCGACATATACATGTTTCTAATCCACAGACTTCCATCACCACTGATTGAAGGTTGACCCTTGGTTTTTGCCTTCCCTCCACTCATTAGTGTGTCTGCATACCCTGTTCAAGGCAAAATGTCTACATATTTCTCTTCTCTTTTGCTCCTGGTTTTCTAATTCATTCCTGAGTATATTTAGTTTCTAATTTCTTGGCTTTCTCTGCTGTTTCCAGACCATGTGTTTGTCCTTTTTACTGATGTCAAAATTGGCTCCTTCGGTTTTAATCCTTTGTACTCTCCCAGATATTGTATGGCAAAAAACAAAAACAATCTCAGATGTCATATTGGTGTTGTATACTTGTTTGCGGCCATCCCATTCATTCAAGCTTGACCCTCCTGGAATCCAATCCTGCTGTTCATCTTTGCTTCTCTGCTAAAACTTGTCTTTTCCCAAAGCCCATCTTGGAGAATTAGATCCTGGCCCAGTGAGGGCAGGTAGGTGCTAAAGGGAAGGTATGTCTAGAAGAACGGTTAGACCCAGCTTGCAAGCACAGATAGGACATCCTCACAACATCCAGGACTCATCATGGGCAGAACCCATACTATGTCCATCACTGCCTGCTCTTGGGATTGCATTTGATTTTAGTATATCTTTAGGGTCCACGCCTCCCATTTGCTGTCTATAATTTGGGCAATTTTCCTCATGTCTCTGAACTCTGTTTGATCCCTGCAGATGTAGAATGAGAATATTAATAGTTAATAATAGAACCACCTCGATTGGATTGTTGTGTCTGGAAAATTAGCTACTACTATTACTAGAATCTTATTTTCCAATGGACTCATTTCCTATCCAGCAGTCAGACAAGCTCTGAAGTGGTTGCTCTCTGGGCTCTCTTCAGAACTCAGGGCCAGCAAGGTGGGTGGGACCCAGTGTGCTTGCTCCTGCCCACCTTCTCCCTATTTTTGCTCCTTATCTTCTGCATAGACCCCCATAACTTACTTTGTCAGAGAGTTAATAATCAATGCTATATGCTTTTTAATAGAACATATGTTTCAATCTCTTTACATATATTAGCTCATATAATCCTTCTGGAAGATAGATTTTATAGTCTTTATAGCATAAAACCAAAACCAAAATTAAAGCAAAACAAAACAAAACAAAAAATAATGGCAAAAACCAAGGGCTCTGCGTGATCACATAGCTACTCTAAAGTAATACATCCAGAAAGGAGTCCAATCAGAATTCTAATTCAGGCTTTCAGTTTTAAGCAGTTTCTCCAATAGTATACTTCTCAGCATTTTAACCTCTGGATACTTGGCCTATTTCCCCCACCCACCCAAAAAATTCTCTACTTAAATATCAAATGCAATCATTTCTCTTCTCTCTCATTCTAAACCTAGGAGTCAAGGTGCAAGTTTGGTAAATACACCTGATTTGTGGTCTGTCCTTGCAACAACTATGCCATTTTCTATTTCTTGTGTTCTTGAAGGGATTTGCTATACTTTCTATTAATCTCTGAAAAGCTTAGAAATATATTAGCTTCTCTTAACCACTACCCCCCTCTTGGAAACACTTGTGACAGCCAGGCCTTTGTTCATGTGTGATCAAAATAGAACTACTTACAGAATAGGATGCTTGAAAGCATCTCTGTCTTTATTATAATTTTGATGACATTTCTGCTTGTTTTATTACCAGTTTGGTGTGGGGAATTCGACTAAATAAATCACCAGACATAAGAGATACAGTAATTGCTGACAAGGTGGGAGCTTGGAGGCTTCTGCGTTTGGCTAACTCAAGCTTCAAGCCAGTTTTACATTTTTAGAAAAATTCCAAAACATTTAAGTCCTGCTTTTCTCCAGTTTTTTTTTATCCACTGTCTTATTTTTCAGGTATCAAATGTTTATCATTTCTGTACGAGTTCTAATGACCAAAAAATATCACCAAATGAACACATTCTTCAGAATTCCAAAATCCTGAAATCTTTTTTAGAGTGTGCCCAGCATGACATAATAGTAAAAGTTACAAGTCAGTGGTGAATTATAACCAAGGTCATGGAAAACACATTGCTTTTCTTAGTGGTTGCATGATTATCAGACCTCTGGGGATAAATCTGCACCCACTGGAAAGGCAGTTAACTTACCTTGGTGATTTTGATTTATAAGCCTTGAGATGCACAAGGTTGCCTATTTGTTAGTGCTTGTTTTATGTTTGAATAGCTTGGAAGCTTATAAATTTGAGGCATAGCTTAAAGTTTGTCTGGCTATTTCATATTTTATAGAAGGCATCTGATCAGAGAACTTCAACTTCTGTTATTTCTACTGTGACACTATTTAGTTTTTATAACATAGTGAGGACATCTGATTTGTATTTTAGAGCATCTCTCTTTGTGGATCAGTGCTGAAGTTTCAAAGAACTGTCAGAACTATTATAAAACCATGAAAATTACAGGTAAATAATCATTTGTGGAGTAAAAGTTAAATGGTTTAAAGGGAGGACATTGAAGAACTAGCCATTGATAAAATTTATTCTAATTGGCTTCTCTTTGAGCTTTTGTTCAGAATATACATGACCCTGAGGGCTTTCATTAAAAATTGTATTCAATTTTAATTATACAGAGGAATCTTCCCAGCATTGGTCTGGAATGGCATAAAGAAGATTCTTGAATGAATGAAAGGGTGTGACTAGAACGAAAACTTAATGAATATGGGCTTTGAATATCAAATTGTAGAATGACTTCCGGGGTTACATTGACCATAGAAGTAGTTATATGTCAGCCTGAGTTCTCCTTTCTCCTTCTAACATTCCTTATTGCAACACATATCAAGAGGAACTTTTGAACATTAATTTCTCATAGCGGGCTTTCTCGACCTTCCCAGTATTGAATTTTTGGGCTGAATAATTCTTTGTTGTAGGGGGTGGTGGTGGTCAGGGGACGTTCCTGTTCATTGGAGGTAGCTAGATGCCAGCAGCAGCTACCCCAGTTGTGACAGCTAAAATGTTTCTAGACATTGCCAAAAGTCCCCGGGGTGATGGCGCAGAATCCCCTGAATTTAGGACCACTGTTCTACATTGATAATGCAGAAAAGAGACGAATGACAAATGACAAGTTATCCATCTTGAAGACATCACAATGTGTATGTTAAAATAAGGTGCACATCACAGTGTGTAATCCATTTGCCACTAAGCCCAATCAAGCTGAGGCAACCCTCAGGTAGCTGCTGTTATTTCAATAGTCTATGTCTGGCAACTGGGCAGTATCTGATTGGTTTTCATTTGATGCTGCATTTGAATACAACAACAAGAATGATCAAGTCTTTTGAGATAGTTCAATACTTGGCATTTATAAATACAAAGATTTAATCATCATAGACAACTGTACTTTTATACTGTTACATTGCTGTTATATATTTTAAGAAATTAAACATAAGGAATGTTCACCTTTTTTCAATTTTTATTGATTCTTTTAAATCTTACTTGTTAAAAGGAGAGTCTTTTCGGTGAGGCCTTTTACTATTTTCTGTGGTCAGATTTGGTGGTGTTCCTACAGAAGTTGAAACTTTACTCTTGTCTGGAATAGAAAAGCTCACCCTGATATAAGCAGAGCTATGGTAACAGCCAATCATTATCTAGGAAAGATTCTGATTCTAGAATTCTTTTGGTACCTAAGGAAAAGAGGCATTTGAGAAATGGAGATAATCACAGGTATGACAGGATCAAGAAAACTGTTTATTCATTACTTACTTGGAATTGGTTTTAAATTTAAAATAATGTAAAGTTGGATAACTAAAGATAATGAATAAAGGAAATACACAGGAAGTAGGTATTATTAAGTAACAGATCATTATAACTTTGGGGCAGTGAATTTGTTTCTAAAGAAGTTTCTTGAGCCAAGGCAAAAAGGTAAGTATTGAAATAGTATGAATTCATTTTAAAAAAACGTTTAAATTATTCTTCAAGACATTATTTTTTCTCATGGAATTTGTCCAAATAAAATTTTTTAGGATTTGATAAAATGATATAGTTTTATACTTTTAGATGTTGAAATATATAGTCAACAATTTTTTTGTTTGTTTTTAAGACTGGAAGGAGAATGTTGTCTGTTAGCTCTTGGAGTTCTCTGCCTTAGAGGAAGAAAAGCAAATGGCTTCAATTGGAAAAAATTTAATATGGAAGTTACTCATATACCACATTATATATAAAAAACTACCAAGGTCTCCTGGCCAATGTCTGATTTTAAGTAGCATTGCATTCTTGTGTAACCTCAGTTATAAACTATATTCCTATGTAGCTTTGTAGAGTTGGTTTAGTTATTTAGGCTACTTAAAAATTAACATTTATAGCCCAACTGGTATGGCTCAGTGGTTGAACATTGACCTATGAACCAGAAGGTCACAGTTCAATTCCCAATCATGGTACATGCCTGGGTTTTGGGCTCAATCTCCAGTAGGAGGAGTGCAGGAGGCAGCCAATCAATGATTCCCTCATCATTGATGTTTTTCTCTCTCCCTCTCCCTTCCTCTCTGAAATCAATAAAACTATAAAAAATTTACCATTTAAAGTTGAAGCATTTTGAAAAATTAAATACATTTAATGTTAATGCTAAGCTGTTATGATTGTTGTCAACAGAGTCCAATGCTTCTCTGAGGGGCTTATTAAAAAGAGAAAATACAATCATGCTATTTTCAAAGCATAGGGTGCTCTATTGTTTTTTAAAAAAATCAACTCCATCACTAAATCATGTTGTGTTGTTTAGATGTGGATTTTTTAGTGTACTTGGCCACAGATACATTTAAATTCTCAAAAGATACATATTAAAAAATCCCAGACTTAAACTGTAGTAATATGATTCAGATTCCAAAGTGGTGACATATCTATATTAATAATAGACAAATATGTAAACTGACTGTCCCTCTGCTACGCCCACAGCCAATCAGGAGTGAGTATGCAAATTAACCTGACAAAGATGGCGGGCCTGTGGGCAGCGTGCATGTGTGCAGGCGCTGAGCAGCCAGGAGCATGGCAGATGCAGGTGTTCCGTCCCTCCCTGGCCTCTCCGGGCCTCTGGGCAGTGCGGGAAGGCGGAAGGCAGCCCTGGGCCGGAGCGAAGGTGGAAAGGTGGCTTCAGCTGGAGCGAAGGCCATGCTGGCAACCAGGGGAAGGAAGGCCTATTCTTGCATGATTCTTCGTGTATCAGGCCACTAGTAGGATATAAGTGAGCCTTAAACATTTTTACTGTTGATTGTCTCTGGCCATTGGGTCAAATGCTAACAATAGACCAAAGAGATAGATTAAAGAAATTATTCAAATTATTTTTAACTCTTCCTAAATGAAATGGAACAGAGGTGAATAGTAATTGTTGGAATAACCATTCTGAACACCTGGTTGGTAATTATGATATGTTATATAAATATTTATGATATTTATCATATGTCATGGAGTTAAGAAAACATACTAAAATATTATCAGCCTATCTTTTTTGGAATGATTAAGTGTAAAAACATCACTTTGTCCATCTCAAGTAATTACCCTTTAGACTTAATTAAGATAATTAGCTTGACAAACACTGGGATATGCTTTAGAACAGGTTGGGAATATAATACTGGTGGTAAGAAATCATTTTCCAGAGCTCTTCCCAGTATAGAATAGCTAATTATATGTTTTCAAAGGGAGGGAGTCACAGGTTTCCAATGTGACTTCTAACATGGAAATATAAACATAAATTAACATTTTGGAGTGAAATTACTTGATCAGTATGTGATCAAAATTGCACTGCACTCTTCCTCTTGGAATGTCATGCAATTTTTAAACATCATTCTGTGTATATTAGAAGTTTGGGGAATGTGCAAAAGGTTTTATTCTAATGAGTAGTAAAGAACCTAGGACCTAGGCTCTGTTTGGTTTTGTGGATGGTAAGCTCATCCAAAGATTCTCCTGTTTATTTTTAGAACTGTAAATCTGAATTCAGAAGGTTCTTTTCAGCTGTGTCCTACCATTCAGTCAACTCCTTCATGAAGCCTGTGGATCCCAGCATGTTCCTAATGAATTGCAGATTCCAATTCCTGGGAGGTTTATAAGGAATGAAGCTTTGGGGTTCTAAATGGGTCAGAGAAGATTTTGTACTTTGTTAGGTTATGAGAAATCTAAGAAGCAATCTGTGCTAAAGTCTCTGGAATAGAATTTTGGCACCTGCTGCTTTCTTTGCTTTTCTATGAGGAGAAGAACATTATGGAGGACTAACCAATGAAAGAATTTCTTAAAGGTATTCTTTATTGAGAGGTGGATCAGTTTGCTCGGGCTCAGTATAAAGATGAGTCAGACCAGAGTCTAGGAATTTAAGTAAATAAGTTTGACTTGGCTTAGAGATTTGGTACTATCTATATTTGTTTTCTACTTAAAATTAAACATAGAGACTGCACAGAAGAGCACCCAGTTGAATTCTTTTTCAAACTTCAATTGGTCTGGTTGGAGAGAATAAGAAATATTCTTGAATTATTTTACTGATGATTTTCTCTATTTTCTGGATATCATAATTTCCAGTTGTTGACTAGTTTCCTACCTTTTATATTTCTCATCTTTTTTTTTTTTAAATCTCTTAGTCCTTTTGATCTATTTCTGGGAGATTTCTCTAGGTTTTATCTTCTATTCCTTATATTGATTTTAAAATTTCCTCCATCATGCTTTTTAGTTTCTGAAAGTTCTTTTTCTGTTTTAAAAAAAATATGTTTTTATTGATTTCAGAGAGAGGAAAGGAGAGGGAGAGAGGAACAGAAACATCAACAATGAGAATCATTTATTGGCTGCCTCCTGCACGCCCCCTACTGGGGCTTGAGCCCACAACCTGGGCATGTGCCCTGACCTAGAATCAAACTGGGACCTCCTGGTTTATGAGTTGACACTCAACCACTGAGCAGCATCGGCCAGGCTAATTTTACTGTTTCTTATTTGTAGCATTTTGGCCTTTGGTATCATAAATATCATGACTTATTGCTCTGATTAAAAAAATTCTTCTCCTTGTGTCCTCCAAGTTGTTTATAAATAAGTTGTTTATTTTGACCTATCTTCCCTAAGTAGGGAATTAAAAAGCTCCTTGGAAGCTCTGAGCATTTGATCTTTAATTTACTCTGGGTGACTTGGGTGGGCCATTAATTGGGTTGATCAAACTCCCTCAAGAAATGTGTTCTAATCTCCTTTCTGGAGGGAAAAGTTCTAGCTGCTAGTCTTCTGGCATTAGGAAAGAGGCTGTGAGGGGTGGAAGGAGGATAGCTCAATACTTTATATCCTATAAGCACAGTTACTTAATCCCCTTGTTTTCTGTAGGTTTCCATGTTCTTGAGATACCCCAATTCAAAGACCCTCTGCTTTACACTACCCAGACCTCAGTGGGAGGGTTGGAGGTGGAAGGGTGAGGGGTGAGGGGTAATACTCGGTGAAATGAAGAAGGGGAGGACATGTAGGTATCTAACCAATTCCCAAATAGCTCTCATCCATTCCCCCTTATTTCAGGTTCACACCCACCAACCCAGTTTATCCCCAGTTCTAGACAAGCTGGTGCTACCAGTTGCTGGGCATTTGGGGGAATCTGTTGTGTAACTAGTTAGTTCTTGGTTTTTCCCATTGCCCACATCAGATTGAGCTTTCTTGAATCTGGTAATTCAATTGCTATGTGTGCACCTGTTTTCCATCTTCCAAAATTTAGTTGCCATTGTCTCCTCTCCTGTTCTTCCTATTCTTGTGGGTTCAGGTCTTTGAAAAAAGGCCACATTTGCCCAATATGCTATGTTGCCCTGCAACACCCAATTC
The DNA here is from genome assembly GCF_000147115.1 of Myotis lucifugus. NCBI lineage: Eukaryota > Metazoa > Chordata > Mammalia > Chiroptera > Vespertilionidae > Myotis > Myotis lucifugus. The sequence continues at coordinate 18,599,784 of NW_005871049.1, read as the reverse complement.
AAATGTGCCTTTGAGTGGGAAGTTACACCTTTAAATGGGAAATTTTCAGAAGACAGATCTTAAACTAATGGTGTATCAGAGTCTGTCATAGAAGTTTTCCTTACCTGTGAAGAGGGATTTATTTTTTGGGGGTGGGGGGTGGTTAAAGGAAAAATATCATTTAGAAATTTATTGTGTGTATATAGATTTTGCAACTATATCTTTCTTGCATGGTAGCTTTATATCAGTCACCCCTGTGAATTTTGAACATTGAAACAATGTATAACATTTTAATGAAGTGAAAAAGTTCACCAAGTGCTGCCCAGCCCATGTTGCTCAGTGGTTGAGTGTCAACTTATGAACCAGGAGGTTTGATTCCTGATCAGGGCCCATGCCCAGGTTGCAGGCTCAATCCCCAGCGGGGGTGTGCAGGAGGTAGCCAATCAATGATTCTCTCTCATCATTGATGTTTCTATCTCTCTCTCTCTCTCTTCCTTCCGCTCTGAAATAAATAAAAAATATATTTTTTTAAAAAGTTCACCAAGAGCTACATTTTGCCTGAGATTTATGCAGAAGTATGCTCTGAACTCCAAAAGATTGATACAGTTGACCCATAACCTGGGTTAGGTTGCTAATTTTTACAACTATTACAACAAAGAAAAATGGTAGAGGCTTTTATTCATGACCACAGAGGTCTGCATTGCCACCTTATTTTAGGGGAGGGCAAAATTTATAATTTGCTAGAGTGGAGGGTAAGCTTTGATTTATATCAGTCAACCTGGAGGCAAAGAGTACAGTTTCTTCTCTGCATTTGATACCTGGGATACGGCATAAAAACCCCCACTGTCAATCAAAACAAAAGAGAGCTGTAATTACTTTTTACCTATTTTATCAGAATTTTAATGATCAATGTTATTTAAAATGTTTAGATGATCTATAGCTAAATTTTAAGAGGATACTCTGTAAATAATATTTGGGGAATTAGAGGTTTTACTATCACTTATGTGTGTGTGTGTGCGCGCGCATGCGCTTGCGTAGATGATCTAAAAGGAAAGATAGATGAGATGAGATGAGAATCTGAATTTTACCCTGAAGTTTACCATGGAGGCTCTTCTGTACCATTATATTCTCATTTGCATCTTTGCAATATGGGGCTATATCTTTCTGGTGCTTATTCCTATCTACAAATTAAAAGTTAAAAAACATGTAATAAATCTAAAAAGAGCACCTGTCAGGTCATTTTCAAATGACAAAGGACTTGACCTTTTCCATGGTGATATTTGCTGTTTAAGGCTGGCTGTTGGGAATTTGATTCCAAGTTAAAAGAAGCATTTGTATTTCTCAGTTCACCCAGAGGAGCAATAAACTATACTTCAACTTCTGAAGTGTTTCAAAGTCAAATGCTGTCCTTTGAGAGTACTTTGTCGCTCACAGATAAAACTGGAGAAGGGCATTTCAGTCAACGTTTTATTCTCTTCATCAGGAATTGAGGCTGAGTAGGTGGTCACCAACAGGGATAATTTAAGGGGCCCTTGAAGGACCTTCTATCCAAACGTATCTCCCTGAAAGAAGCCTATGTATTTTTCTCTATTTTTTCGAACTGTTTCATATTGTGCTTAGTAGAGATTCCCTTAGGTTACAGTGTTGTCTTTTAAAATAAAAATATCCCAAGGAGGGTTAAGTAGTCTGTTAATGAATCATTCACAACCCAGTGTGGCTTAGTTTAATTAAATTGCTTTTCTGTAGTTAATGGAAGTTTTGTTGAGGGGTCAGGAAGAGGGAAAAGGGTAGTGCAATCCCTGGGGTTCTTCAGTGTGAGGTTGATCAGAGGACACTGAAGTGGGTTCACTTTTGACATCCAGAGGGCGGCATGAGGACCCTGGATGCCTGGATTGGGAAGAAGAGATGCAGGAGCTTGGAGAGGAGGGAAGAAAGAGAAGTGGGAACATGGCCAGGACAAACTTGCAATGTCAAAATATTGTGGGCCATTTCTTTTTCCATAACTAAGGCCTTCAAGTTAATATTATTGAGTAGTATGGGCATATGGCTTTGTATTTTTGCTTGAATTTGTGTTATGTTATGTGTCATATATCCCAATATTTTGGGAAAGGGAATATAGCTCCTTAAAATCAGACAAGCTGTATTAGAATAAAATCATAAAACATAAAAGTGCTTTTATATTTTATTCATTAAACAATTGTTTAATGCTTAAACAATTAAGCATGTTTAATTCAATTAAACATTATTCATTAAACTTCCATTAACTAGAAGAAAGCTATTTAATTAAACTATTTTTACTTTAAACTTCAGGGAATACATAATTAGGGTTGCGAGATTAATTATTGTCAAAAGCAGATTTCAGAATTATTAAGTAAAGCAATTCTGCAACCCTTGATTGAAAGAAGTATTTCTTTCAGAGGTGTATTTTTTCCTTTGTGTTTTGCTATGTGGCAAGGATAATGCAATGTAGTATCCTTGGTAGGCTTGAAAAATATTTTAACTTAAGCAGGCGTTTCTATTTTTTTAAAGCTTGCTCTCAATTACAAAACCTCTGAAATATATTTATTTTAGGAGTTGTTAGGCTTGTTCTTATAGAACAGCATATGTGAGTAGAGAAGCAAGCTAACTTATATTCTTGGTTAACCACATCAATGGGAAATTGACAACTATACTAGAGTCCAGATGCCACTTATCACTTTTGAACTTGTATCTTAATTACAGATATATTACCTTCGAGGAAATAAATGATCTCATTTGTTCTAGTTTGGCAAAATGAAATCTGTAAGGTCAGAAGCTAGGGTGATCATATGATTTATCATCATATCCAGATAGTTTTAAGAGTAAAAAGTGATGTTCAAAATAAATTAAAATGCTATGCATCTGTTCTTTATCTATGTCCACTTTAAATTCTACAGTTTTTGAATTTCCCTTTAGTTCTTTTTTAGAGTTTCTATTTTTCTCCTGAATACTCCATCTTTTCAACCACTGTATCTTGCTTTTATTGAATATACATTCTCTTGCTTAAAAGTTGCTTGTCTCTTTGCAGGTTTTTTAGTTTAGAAAAATTATACCCTGTACATTGTTTACTAAAGAACAATAAAGGCTGAAATATGTGCTTCTATATTTATACATCTACTAGTGGCCCGGTGCACGAAATTCGTGCACAATAAAAGGGAATTAATTAGAGGAAATATTTTAATATTGTTATTTACCCTCTCTCTATAATAGAAGTGTCAGAAATGAAAGGAAATTAGTAAAATGTATATGAAAATCTCCTGTCAGAGTCTGGGGCGCATGGCGGGACCCAGAGTAAAGTCCCACCTACCTGCACGCCTCAAAATCACACGAGACCCAGACCCAGCCAGCCCCACCCCCCGTCAAGCCCCATTGGGCGGGGGGAGCAGCCTCAGGTTCCCCGGCGCAGCCGCAGGTCCCCCGGCCCGGCACCTGGGCGGGGGGCCCGGCCTCAAGTCCCCAGGCCCCGGTGCGAGGGCACGATGACCATCTGCATATTAGCTCTTTATTATATAGGATCTTAACTTTTTAATTTATTATCATCTTTTACTCCACAATTTAAATTTTCCTTAAAATATTATTCTCTAATTATTTTTTGTCCCCAGTTTTTATTATATGGATGCAGTAATCCTTAAGACTTTGTTTTGTCCTATTGATTTTCCTGAAATATCCAGTAATGCATTGTTATCCATTCTTACTTATTGATGGGAAATTTTGATGGTCAAAATTCACTGGCATTGCTGTCCTTTGTCATTGTATACCTCTATCTCCTTTGAATGAGAGAGTAAGTATAAATTATGTATGTACTTCTTTAGGCATGTTGATTGGTAGATATGCTTCAATTTAAGATGAACACTATTTAGTAGATAATCTTGTGTTTTCCTTTGGACTATAGCCCTTCCAAGAAATATCATCTCAATTCTTTGGAGATGGGTTATGGTACTTCTGCCAGTTGCCTGAAAATGAAAGTGGGAGGGATTTGCTCAGCTGTTCAATACTAGATCCTTTATTCAGATACCCTCGATAGTGCTGTTCAACCTACTCTTGTCTTCCATGCCTCTGCCTTGCATTGTTAGAGCCTTTCTGGGTTCTCTCCTGGGAAAAACAGACCCGCCCTTTGTGTATCCCTCATCACACATTGTCATCACAATTCCACCTTCCTCCTGTCTTCTCTAAGTCCGTTAAACATGGCAGACCACTCAGAATTTATTATTCTCTCTGCTTTTCTACCTCATTCTCTTTTTGTTATTATAGTCCTTTTTCTACATTTGAAGATTCATTTTAGTGTGATTTGAGAGGAGAAATGTCAATGTTTGTGCTCAAGCTATTGTCTTGCCTTAAAAGTAGCATGTGCTGGGCTAGAGTGGCTCAGTTGGTTGAGCGTAGTCCTACGCACTGCGAAGTTTGCTGGCTCAATTCCTGGTCAGGGCATATACCAGGATTGTGGGTTTGATCCCCACTTGGAGTACTTACAGGGGCAAGTGATCGATGTTTCTCTCTTCCTCTCTCTCTCTCTCTAAGCATGTCCTTGGGTGAGGATTTAAAAAAGTAGTAGAATGCATTCTTAAATGTTATCTTAGTATTTAAATGTTTAGGCTTCTGCCTTTTTTTGGGGGGGTGGCGTTTAAAAATTTTAAGAGCAATGAAAGTAGTTTCAGTATTTCAGTATTTTATATGTCCCCCTCCCTCGCCTTATTCTTTATACCATGAACTGTATACTGGACAAACCCAATAAATACTTGTGGAATGACTAAATCTTAAAACCCACTGCATGAAACCATAATTGAAAGTATTTTAACAGATCATGTGAAAGATTTGTTGTGGCAAATTTGTGTTCTGGCAAAAGTAGAAAAACTAAAAACCAACTTATAATATCCATATATAAAACAATATATGCTTTAAATGAATTTTACTTAAACCAATCTTTAGTTTTGCCTGATTACTTAGTTATGAAGCAGGAAAGAACAGGAGTGAGTTAGAAGCTGGTGAAATTAGAGGAAATAAACATTAGGAGGAGTAAAATAAAAGAACTTACAGATGGTGGGGAAAGTGATGCCTAACAGTAAAGAGTAAAAAAGGAAAATATCTTGTCTCCCACTTCCTAATTCTTTGGGCATGGAAGAGACTGTAAGGCAGCTCTGACCTTGAACACTTAGAAGTCAAATCTACAAAAGAAAAACAAATTTGAGTTTCTTCAGATAACCCTGGGTATAAATGCTGTGTATTCATTAGTTTTCCTCAGTCAGAAGGTAGCTTTTTATACCAGTTTCTTTTTTACCAGTTTTTATACCCCGTACCTACTTTTCATACCCGGGAGATGTTTATGTGAACTGGTGAGAAGATGCAAACTTCTCTTAACACTTCTTAATTAGGCCAAAATTCTATCAAGGGATTTGTGCTGACATCACATATCATGAATGTTAAATTTCATTTTCCAAAGTCATAGATGCCCATTCATGGACACAGACAATTTATGTGTCTTTTCAGCATAGTCTCCTGCATGTGAACCTTGTTCCAGTGCTGAAACGAATGGGGCCCAGTGTAGAGCCTATGGTTACCCTGTGCATGAAAATTTCTGAAAGCCTTTGTTCCCCTGAACACTTCAGTGCATCACACCTGACTTACTATAATTTTGCAACATCGCTTGTATTTTTCATAAGTTGGTTTGATTCTTTGCTTTCTGATCTCTGGGAATGATCTAGTAAACTAAAAACAGTAAGCACAGCAGCCAATTATGGCTTCTGTTTATAACCACACTGAGTACCAACAATAACAGAAGAAAGTAACTGACAACAGGTCAAAGACAACAGTAGAGATTACTGATATGTTCAAATTTTCTATTGTTTGACAATCACCTATGATGCATTTTGAGAACAATTGAACAGAAAATATTTTTAAAAATCAAGTTCCTTCCCATGGCTATCTAACCTTCTAGTCATGAACTGGCCCAAACATGTAGCTTCATGAAAATCACAGTATGGAATTTTTAATTATAATACTCTGTGATGAGAATCACATAATACAAAATGCTTGTGCCTGAAAATTTTATATTTAATTTTTATCTTGTGGAATTGTACTGTAATTGTATAAATAGTCTTAAATATCAAATGTTTAAACTGCATATTTTCATTATTATATATGGTAAAATTTTCTTAGGTGAATAAAAATACTGTGAATCTTTCAGCTGAATAATAAATATGGGCTTCCCCTGATGTAATTAATGCAACCTATAGTATTCAGTAGAGAACAGAAATGTTAAATCATACATTAAAAAGTCGCTTGGAGTATTTCATTACCAAACCAATCCTGCAATTTTCATAGGCTTACGGAAAATATTATTCACCCCTTGGGGAAAACCTTTGGCAGAAAGCTGAGTTTTTCTTGGCATCCTGTTTGCATCAGTTTAGTCTCCAGTTAGCTTGTTCTTGATGTCAGTGTATGCATACTCTCTTCATGTTGGGGAAGGAAAAACAACTTTAGTTATCAAGCCATATTTATTTTTCTACTGGTATTTAATCTCTGTGTTGAGTTTAAGATTTAGGATTCCAGAGTGATTGTTTTAATGTGTACTGTTTGCAGTAATGACAGTTCCCAAGTGATCTAATGGGATTGTGTAGTTTTGCTTGTTATTCTATTATAGACTCTTCAGCTAAACATGCCTGTGGTGTACAATAAGGACATCATATAAAGTATGGTAATGTTTCTGACATGCAGTGAACCTTTTAGAATCCTTAGGCATTCAGTAGCATGACTGCAGAATGCACTTTTAAAAATATTTCTAGGTATGAGAGTGGATAATTAGAGTCAATGAAAGAAAAATGGAGAAAAACAATAAAAGACAAGTAAAATTTAGTCAATAGTGTTACCTATGAGAGCTATTTATATGTAATGAAACATGAAGCATACATCTCATTACTAATCCTTTTTTTGGGATTTTTGGTGCCTGAGTAAAATTATTCGTACTTTATATTGCTTGGCTTTTTAATTACTGAAGGTTTGATTATCTAAGAAACTATTGCTCTTTCTAAAATGAAGTCAATAATGTAACATATAAGAGAATATTGAGTATGTATAAATTTATAATATTTGTCTTCATGTTACTATTGAGATTAAAGATATAAACCATTAAAATTAGATGACTGAGTTACTTACTTTGAGTCATCAGACTTTATTAGCACAAATGTATAAAAGCTAGATTTGGTGTATATTTAATTGATGCTAGAGGGAAGTAGGTGTGCACTAGTGTATGTTTTTCCTTGGCCTGTGGCCTGACCCCTGGGTTATCTCAGAGTGGAATTTATAGTTGCTGAGCTATGCTGTTTTTCATTTTTGATATTATACTACAATTGCAGCCTATGTTCTAGGGAGAATTTCATCATGCACGGGTAGGGTCCCTAGGCCTGGCTGGCAATCAGGGCCTATTGGGCATTCCAGCTGCTGGCCAGGTCCTTCCTTTGTTCCGCGCTACCCCCTGGTGGTCAGTGCACGTCATAGCGAGCGATTGAATTCCCAGTCTCCTGGTCAAACTCCTGAGGGCACACTTTGCATATTAGCCTTTTATATATAGAGATTATGTAAGAACCCCCTCCCCCTCCACTTAGTCTTTAATGTATCCTTAAAGATACATTTAAGTATAACTTTTACTATAAATCAGGTACTATAAAAGGACCAGATTATTATCAAATTCCCTCACAAATTATATAATATGAATTATTCATTCTACTAACACTTTAGGATTTCATCAGGGAACACATTTTAGCCATGGTCAGTGTGGCTCAGTTGGTTGAGCCTTGACCCATGCACTGAAAGGTCACTGGTTCAATTCCTGGTCAGGGCACATGCCCAAGTTTCAGGCTCAATCCCCAGTAGAGGCTGTGCAGGAGGCAACCCATTGATCTCTCTCTCTCTCTCTCTCTCCCATCTCTCTTTCTAAAATCAATAAAAAGCATATTAAAAATGAGAGAATATGTTTTATTTGAGTTTATTTTTTTATGGTACCTGATCCATAGTAAAGGTTATACTTAAGTGCTTTTATTGACTGGACTCTTTAATTAAATTAAAAAAATTTTCCACCTTCCTTCCAAATATAAATTATATATTTGAATGGTGGTGGGCCTTGAGAGGGAAATGTTCACTTATGTTTGCCTACTGTGTGATTTTTTAATTTCCAGAATTAAACTGTGGTATTATTAAGTTAGATTATTAATTTTCCTGCTGTAAAAATAAAGAAACGAAGTTTTAAGAGATATGGTAATTAGCCCAAAGCTATATGTTGGTAAATGTGGAGATAAGATTGGGAACTAGAGCTTTCTGACTCCAGAGACTTTGCTGTCGCCAACTAACATATGCCACAAACCCTGAAAAGTTAATGGATTCCTGGGAGATTTTCTGTGTAAGTTGTACATTGGTTCTATAGATTTAGCTGTGCATAAAAATAAACACAGTTCATCCTTTTGATAAGTTTACACTCTCATTGGAGAACATGGATCATTTTCAAATAATATATTAATATTGAAGGTACAGCTACAACTGTGATGAATGCTCTGAAGGAACAGAACACAGCTCGATGGGCACTGGTAACATTAACTGAAGAAGCTTGAGCTGAGGTGGAAAGGTAGAGTGGGAATTAACCACTGAGCAATGATGGAGGAACATTCCAGAAGGAAGAGCAAATGCAGGAAGGAGAAAGCATGATGCCTTAGAGAGGAAAATGTAGGGCAGCACAACAGAAGTGAAGAAGAAAACTGAGGGGGTGTAGTTTTGGGAGTCTAAGGAGAGTTCCATGATAAAGCTAGCCTTTCTGGGATGTTTGTCTCTTTATTCCAAGAAAATGGAAAGGGTTTAAATCAGCCTATGGCATGATTAGATTTTTAATTAGAAGGGGGAGCGTTTATGAGAATATCATGCAGTTAAGCTTTTTAATAATGGCCAAATATGCAGACATTCCTGTGATCAATTTTTATTGAATATGTTTGAAAAGGACTCTGCATGGGTTTCTGTTTCTCCGTTGCTTGCAACTTGCTAACATTTTAGTGAGGTTCTCTGAGATTTCCAGCTGAGATAATATGTGTGACTCTCCTTTCTGTATGTTAGGCATTATTATAAGGCATAGTTTCATATTCAGTATCAATTTGATGTAATTAGCCTATTTTCATCCAATTTGTTGGTTAATGGATAGCTTTCTTCTTTCTGACATCTCAAATTCCTGTCTGATAAAGAGCACAGATTCACTTCTTAGTGACAGAACCGAAAAGGCAAGTGAGGACTGTAATCTGAGCACTCAAAAAAGCATCCTTGATTGTAGGGGTGAGATCTAGGTCTAGAAGGTTGAAGAGAGGGGGAAATTACCAGAGGGATAAAGGTGAACAACAGAACATACCAAGGAGAGTAAGAGGAAGCCATAGGTCCTCCAGCATTAGTCCAAGGCACACCTTAGACCAGCGGTTCTCAACCTGTGGGTCGAGACCCCTTTGGGGGTCAAACGACCCTTTCACAGGGGTGACCTAAGACCATCGGAAAACACATATATAATTACATATTATTTTTGTGATTAATCACTATGCTTTAATTATGTTCAATTTGTAACAATGAAATTGGGGGTCACCACAACATGAGGAACTATATTAAAGGGTCGCGGCATTAGGAAGGTTGAGAACCACTGCCTTAGCTAATAGATAATTTTTGTTCTCAATTTTGACCAGCGGTATTAAACAAAAAATGTAAGAACACACAATTATTAATTTCTGGGCAGATTCTATTATGGTACATAGAGAGAGGGCACAGACATAACACGTAGCATCTGATTGTTATTTCTGCTCCCTGGACCACTTGTGACATTAGGCATTGAGATGATAGGTATCAGGAGGGATTCTCACCCTTCCCCCTTTTCTCTGAGATTGGGAAAAGCATGGGATCAGAGGAGTTTTGGAATTGGCAATAGTTGCAACATGAAGACAATGAGATCTGTATCCATGGTACCTAGCACAATGTATAGAAACTGTCAGATTTTCAATAAAAATGCATTGAAAAAATGAATAAATAAAAGGGAGATAATTCAGGGTTGGGGTCATGGAGGGAAAAAACCCTCAGGAACAAGGAAACCTTGGAACTGCAATACATGCAAGGGCTTTTATTTTGAGAAATGTAACAAGAATCCAGTTATTAGGCTCAGGGAGCAAAGTTAATGAGGGGTCAATAGCAAATCCGAATTAATGCAGAATTGCAGAGCTGGGGTCCTTATATTCTTAAGGATTAGCTGGTTTGACTAAGTGGATAGAGCATCGGCCTGCAGACTGAATGGGCTGGGTTTGATTCCAGCCAAGAGCACATGCCCGGGTTTTGGGCTCGATCCCTAGTGGGGGGCATGAAGGAGGCAGCCAATCAATGATTCTCATCATTGATGTTTCTATCGCTCTCTCCCTCTCCCTTCCTCTCTGAAATCAATAAAAGAAATATATTTTAAAAAAAGATTAAAAATCTTGGTGTAGGACTGAACTTGTAGTTGGGGAATAAGAGGTTTTTGATTTAAGAATTAGAAGGGTGAAAGAGAGAGGTATCTTAGAAGTAGACCTCTTTCTGATTTTCTGGTTAAATTGGCAAGAGTTATTATTGTTTTGTGTTACTTTTTGTGTGTATTAGATACATTTATATCTGCCATGAGTTCTACTCATTGGGCAGGTGCAGTAAATATGTATGAATCTGAACAAGCTTTTCTCTTTTTTTGTTTTACACAGAATGTTTTAGTAAGGAGCCTGGTTTCTTTCTTCTAACAAGTTTTATCAGATAGGAACAGTTTAACACATGAATTCCAGACCGTCCAAATTCAAAGGATATTAATATCACAGTATTTTTGCCTAGGCCACCGTTTGATCTGTATATGATGTGGCTATAAGCCTTGAATGGTGAGAACCCAAGTTTCTGGTACCAACAATTCTTATTCTCATTTTTTAGTCAGATTTCTTGGATGTTCCTTAGAGAACTACATGTCATTAATTTTTAGTCCATGTAGTTTGGGTGTATCTCCAGGGTTAGGGTATGACCCATTTCTGACCAAAGAGAACACTGTGTTCAGGGATGGACATGTGGCCCAAGCCAAGGTCTTCAGAGCCAATGATAATTTATCCATGGGCCTTTGCTAAAATTAAGGTGGAGTGTGCTGAGCTCTGACAATGTAAACCTAGAACTGTTGGAAGCCATCTTTGCATTGTATATAGGGAACTTGCTGGGGATGGAGCCAATAGAGATAAGCACTGAGAAATGAAGAGAGACAGTGAGTCCTGATGAAAATTTCAAGTCCCTCCATGCCTGAAGTGTTTTACTTTGAACTTTTAAATTTCACGAACCTATGCATTCCCCTTTTATTGAGCTCAAGTTTTTACTTTAATTTTTGTAACTTGTTAGAGAAAGAGTTCTAATTTTATTTGTTTAAGGAAGGCAGGTAATACAAAATTAGTAATATTAGAATATTAAATAACAACAGAAGATGAAATAAAAATTGAATTTCATCAAATCCCAAATTATATCTTTTCTGAATGATTAAAACGAAACTCTAAGTATGTATAGTGTAAGGTAATATAGTGAATTAGGAATAATTGGTACAAAGGATCTTATTGGTTTGATGAAGTATATATACTTTTAAATCAGTGGCCATTTTTGTGGTAGTATATTTTGCTTTTTAGTAAAAAAATATACTTTCCAACATAGACATGTAATTAAAATATTTATCTTCTTTAATCCTTAGCCAAGGATATATTTTTTCCATTGATTTTTAGAGAGAGTGGAGGACAGAAGGAAAGACAGAGAGAAATATTGATGTGAGAGAAAAACATCAATTGGTTGCCTCCTGCACAAGCCCTGACCAGGGTCTTGGCCGGGGAGGAGCCTGCAACTGGGTACATGCCCTTGTGCCCTTGACCAGAATTGAACCTGGGACCCTTTGGTCCCCAGGCCGACGCTCTATCCACTGAGCCAAACCAGCTGGGGCAAGATATTTATCTCTTGATTCAATTCTTGCCCTTTTCTGCCCCTTCCTGTGATTAATAAATTTGAGCAAATATTTGCCTGAGATGTATCAATTAACAGAAAGCCATATATCATGGCACACTGAATAAAATGCTGATCACTATAGCCATCTCTTTAATGAAGAAATATAGAGATGGATACAATGAGTCACGTCTGTGTTTTAAAACTAGCTATATTAAGAGTATGAACCTAGCTAAAAATGCTGAAGACACATGCCAGGTTGGAGCTAAGAGCTCAGGGATTGTCCCTGACCGGTTTGGCTCAGTGGATAGAGCATCAGCCTGCGGACTGAAGGGTCCCAGGTTCGATTCCGGTCAAGGGCATGTACCTTGGTTGCGGGCACATCCCAAGTAGGGAGTGTGCAGGAAGCAGCTGAATCATTGTTTCTCTCTCTTCGATGTTTCTAACTCTCTATCCCTCTCCTTCTCTCTTCCTCTCTGTAAAAAAAAAAAAAAAAAAAAAAAAAAAAAAAAAAAAAAAAAAAAAAAAAGAGCTCAGGGATTGAATGAAAGGTTTATCAGTGAACACTGTGGAGTATAAACAGAAGATCCAAAGGATTCATTTGGCTCTCTCCATTCAGTTTCCAGCAGAAAAACTTAGTAGACAAAACCATTGGAATCATCTGCCTCTTTTCAATTCAGGTCTAAGGTATGCTTCCATTGAAAAATATCCTTGGGGGAAATGCAACTGGTAAATTCTGATTTATTCAAATAGATAAATGATAACATGACAGTGGTATTTTCATTGATAATATAAATTTACTAGTCATTCAGGAGTATTTTTTAAAGGAGTCTAAATATAGCTTGTCAATTTAAAAGTTATCTTAAAATGCTCATTGGATATGAATTTTAATATGAGACACCTGAGAATTTTTTACATTTACTGAAATCAGCTTACTGATTTCCTTGTCTAAAAAGTAAGGCAGAGAGAATTATTCTTAAAGATGTGGTGATTTCCATTGCATCCACAGTGACATATTTAACGCACAATTTGAAATTCTATAGATAGATTTTATAAGGTAGATACACATTCTTTGTGTAATGTATGCAAATCACTCCTGCAAAGAATGATACATAAGGCTAATTTGATCACATTATTCTTTATGTTTAATTGACTGTTTTGTGTTTTTTTGTAGATATTTTTTTCTTGTCCTTTTTAGCAATTTTATTTTGTAGGAAAAAATATTTCACTCACTGTCAGGACAAGTATAATCCCACTTGCTCCTCTTCTTGAAACTAGAATTGTCTTCTATCTCCTAAGGACAAAAACCTATTATCTCCTTGTGTGGATGTTAAACTGATACTATTCTTTCCATTGATATTTTCTAACAATTACATAATTTGATTAGATGGCTTTTCTTAGGTGTCTCAGGTATTTTTTCTTTAAAAGTAAAATTGCAATAATTTTCTAATTTCTCCACTGCTACACTGGGGTGAGATGCCATCCTTTCAGAGACTAATTTCTCAAATAAATGGTTTAAGCCATTTCTCCACTGCCTCACCACTCACTCACTGCTTAACACCCTGTAATCTGGCTTCTCCATCTCCACTTTGTAGAAGCTGAACTGATCTCACAATTACTAAAGCAAGTGGCCTTTTCTTAGCTCTCTGGCTCATCACACTTTCTGTTGAATTTATCACTGCTGATCATGTATTCTTTTTTGAAATACTCCTGTTCATTGACATTTATGACATGGTAGTAGCTGGAATACTCAATCTTTATTTTCTAAAAGAATAATGATTTTATTATCCTAATGGAATGTTTTATAAAATGATACATACCTATCCCATATAAAGTTATAAAGCTGAAAGATATAAATTACTCAAATCCCCACTTAGAAGTAGCCTCCATTCTTAGATTATTCTCTACCTTACAAATGAATGAAGAGTCTGATAAGTGAGTGACAGATATTCAGATTTAAATGATTTTATTAAAATGGGATCATACTATATACAATTTGTGACGGACAGACTCTAAGAAGGTCCCCAACTACCCTTACCTCCTAGTGTTTACACACCCCACTAGTGAAGACATCTGAGCCACTTTTCTTTTTGGAAAAAAATTAACTACAAATTTGAGTTCTTTAATAGACTTATTTGCCATTCAGTTACTGTTTTTTAAGTAAATTTTGGCAATATGTGTCTTTCAAGGAATTTGTCCATTTCACCTGAATTGTTTAATTTATTGACATAAAGGTGTTTTTTATATATTTTAAAATATATTTTTATTGGTTTCAGAGAGGAATGGAGAGGGGGAGAGAGATAGAAACATCAATGATGAAAGAGAATCATTGGTCACCTGCCTCCTGCATGCCCCACACTGGGGATTGAGCCGGCAACCCTGGACATTGCCCTGACCGGGAGTTGAACTATGACCTCAAACACTGAGCCACGTGGCTGGGCGCCATAAAATATTGATACTATTTTCTTATTACTCTTTTAATTTTTATAGAAACTTTAGTGATACCACCTTGCTCAATTCAAGTATTAGTAAACTGTCTTATCTCTCCTTTTTTTCTTTTTTTTTTGCTAATCAGTCAGGTTACAAACATCTATTTTAATGATCTCAAAGAACCAGCTTTGGATTCCATTGACTTTCCTTTATTTTTCCCCTGTTTTCTATATTATTGATTTTTATTTCTTTAGTATTATTTTCTCTTGCTCACCATAGGTTGAATTCATTATTTTTTTTCTAGTTTGTTGTTTGTTTGTTTGTTTGTAAGGTGGATGCTAACTAAAGTCATTGTTTTGAGAACTTACTTTATACCTAATATGTAGACATTTAGTACTATATATTTCTCTGTAGGTGCTGCTTTAACCAAATACCACAAATTTTAGTATATTGTATTATAATCTTTATTCAGTTTAGAATGTTTTCTAATTTTCTTTTGATTTCTTCTTTGACCTTTGAGTTATTTAGAAGAGTCTCACTTAGTTTGCAAATATTTGGGATTTTTTTCTATATTTCTGTTATTGTTTTCCATGTTTTTGTTATTGCTTTCTATATTAGTGCTGTTGTTGTCAGAGGACATACTTTATATGATTTTTAGTCTTTTTAATTTATTGATAGTTATTTTATTCTCCAAACTGTGATCTACCTCAGTAATTGTTCCAAGTACCCTTGAATAGAATGTGTATTCAGTTGAAACATTATATAAATGTCTACTAGATTAAGTTGTTTGACAGTATTGTTTAAGTGTTCTATATCCTTAATGACTTTCTGCCATTTCGTGTAGTCTATTTATTATTGTGTTGAAATCCCTGACTATAATTTTGATTTTATTGATTTCTCCTTCCAGTTCTATCGATTCTTGCTTAATGTATTTTGAAGCTCTGTTATTAGGTACATAAGTGTTAAGGATTGGTATGTTCTCTTGATAATGTCAGTTTGATATTAATATAGCAATTTCAGCATTATTTTGATTAATGTTAGCATGATATAGCTTTTACATTCTTTTATAAAAAATCTATTTGCTTTTATATTTTAATGTGGTATTATTATTATTTTGCTTTTTACCAAGTAAGACAATCTCTGTCTTTAAATTGTGAATATTAATACTACTTACAAGTAATTTTATTGATATGTTTGGGTTTAAAGCTACCATGATGCTATTTGTTTTCTATTTCATAAATTTTTGTGTTTTTCCCCCCATTGTTTCTACTATGTTTCTGCTTAATTTTGAGTTTTTATTCCATTCTACCTCCTTTTTTGGCTTATCAGTTATATATCTTTGTGTTTATTCTAGTGATTGCTTTAGGTTTCTAGTATACAACTTTGATTTAACATATTTTATCTTTAAATGCTATTATACAACTTCATTAATAACAAAGGTAACATAACTTTGTTTCTTTTGGTCTTTGTGCTGTTGTTATAAATTGTACTTTTAGAGTATGTTATATGTGCCACAATATATTATTACTTTTGCTTTAAACAATAATCATTTAAAGAGATTTAAATACTGAGTAAAAAGTCTTTTATAAGACCTCTACTCAGAAAACTACAGGACGTTGAAAAAAGAGATAGAGGAAGACATAAAGAGATGGAAGAACATACCATGTTCTTGGATTGGTAGAATCAACATCATTAAAATGTCCATACTACCCAAAGCAATCTATAAATTCAACGCACTTCCCATTAAAATACCAATGGCCTTCTTCAAAGATCTAGAACGAACTCTCCAAAAATTCATCTGGAATAAAAAAAGACCCCGAATAGCTGCAGCGATCCTGAGAAAGAACAAAGTAGGTGGGATCTCAATGCCAGATATCAAGCTGTATTACAAAGCCACTGTTCTCAAAACTGCCTGGTACTGGCACAAGAACAGACATATAGATCAGTGGAATAGAATAGAGAGTCCAGAAATTAGCCCGAACCAATATGCTCAATTAATTTTTGACAAAGGAGGCATGAACATACAATGGAGTCAAGAGTGTCTCTTCAATAAATGGTGTTGGGAAAATTTGACAGATATATGCAAGAAAATGAAACTAGACCACCAACTTACACCATACACAAGAATAAACTCAAAATGGATAAAGGACTTAAATGTACGACAGGAAACCATAAAAATTCTAGAAGAATACAAAGGCAACAAAATCTCAGACATATGCCAAAGCAATTTCTTCACTGATACAGCTCCTAGGGCAGTTGATACTAAAGAGAAAATGAACAAATGGGACTACATCAAAATAAAAAGCTTCTGCACAGCAAAAGAAACCATCAACAAAACAACAAGAAAACCCACCTCATGGGAAAACATATTTGCCAACGTCATATCTGATAAGGGCTTAATCTCCAAAATTTATAGGGAACTCATACAACTTAACAAAAAGAAGATAAACAATCCAATCAAAAAATGGGCAAAGGATCTAAATAGACACCTTTCAAAAGAGGACATTCAGAAAGCCAAGAGACATATGAAAACATGCTCAAAGTCACTAATCATCCGAGAAATGCAAATCAAAACAACAATGAGGTACCATCTCACACCTGTCAGAATGGCCATCATCAACAAATCAACAAACGACAAGTGCTGGAGAGGATGTGGAGAAAAAGGAACACTTGTGCACTGCTGGTGGGAATGCAGACTGGTGCAGCCACTATGGAAGACAGTATGGAGTTTCCTCACAAAATTGGAAATGGAACTCCCATTTGACCCTGTGATCCCACTTCTAGGAATATATCCCAAGAAGCCAGAAACACCAATCAGAAAGGATATATGCACCCCTATGTTCAGAGCAGCACAATTCACCATAGCTAAGATCTGGAAACAGCCTAAGTGCCCATCAGTAGATGAATGGATTAGAAAACTGTGGTACATCTACACGATGGAATACTATGCTGCTGTAAAAAAGAAGGAACTCTTACCATTTGCAACAGCATGGATGGAACTGGAGAGCATTATGCTAAGTGAAACAAGCCAGTCAATGAAGGAAAAATACCACATGATCTCACTCATTCATGGATAATAAAGACCATTACAAACTTTTGAACAATAATAGGTACAGAGGCAGAGCTGCCTCAAACTGATTGTCAAACTGCAGTGGGAAGGCCAGGGAGGGTTGGGGGACAGGAGGGAGGGGAGTAAGAGATCAACCGAAGGACTTGTATGCATCCATATAACCATAACTAATGGACATAAGACACTGGGGGGTAAGGGAGGGCAGGGGTTTGTCAAGGGGGGGGGGGGAAAAAGGACACTTATGTAATATCCTTTGTAATACTTTTAGCGAAAAAAAAAATAAAATGGTCAGGAACCTAAATCACTGTAAAAAAAAAAAGTCTTTTATATTTGCCCACATAGTTATCATTTTCTGTGCTCTTTATTCTGTTTGGATCTGCATCTTTTTTAAGGTTCCTCACAGCCTTTATTTATTTATTTTTGAGATGTTAAACCACATTTCTACATGGTATTGTTTTCAATGTACCTGAAGTCTTGCCTTTAACTTTAATAGTGCACGTTTTCTGGGGATAAATTCTTTTTGTATTTATATGTATAAAAAGGTCTTTATTTCACTTTTGTATTTTTAAACAACTTTAGTAAGCTTCAATTAAGATACCATAAAGTGAATCCATTTTAAGTATACAATTAAATGACTTTTAGTACATTTACAGAATTGTAGAACCATTCCCACAATCTAATTTTAGAACATTTCCATGACCCCTAAAAGAAATCTTTTGTCCATTTGCAGTGCCTCCGGTAATATGAAATCACTAAATCTACTTTATGTTACTATAGATTTGCTTTTTCTGGGCATTTTACATAGCTGGAATCATATAATATGTTTTCTTTTGTGTCTGGCTTCTTTCACTAAAGGTAATGTTTTTCAACATACTTCCATGTGACAAGTATTCTACTTTTAAAAAATCACTAAGTAATATTCTATTGTATGGGGATAAACACATTAATTGGTTGATGAACATTTTGGTTGTTTCCATATTTTTCTATTGTGAATAATGCTGCTATGAACATTTGTGCATAAGTCTTTGTGTGAACATATGTTTTCATTTCTCCTAGGTAGATAAATACCTTGGAGTTGAATTGCTGGGTCATATGGTTATTCTATGTTTCACATTTTGAGAATTGTTAATGATTTTCCAAAGCAGGTATACCAATTACATTCCTACTAGCAGTGTATGAGGGTTCCTATTTTCCACATCTTCACTAACACTTGTTTATCTTTTTGTTTATAGGCATTCTAGTGGGTATGAAGTGGCATCTTTTATGGTTTTGATTTGCATTCCCAATGATGTTGAACATCTTTTAATGTGCTTATTGGCCATTAGTAAATAATGTCTTTTCTTCCTAAGGTTTTGTTTAGAGCACTTGTAGGTTTACAATATAATTGAGAGGAAAAGATTTCCCATATACATTCTGCTCCCTGCTCCCCTCCCCCACATGCATAGCTGTTCCTTATTATTAACATAACTCACCAGAAATATATATATTCTTTCCCTCTAAAAATAAAAAAAACATAAAATGATGCATGTAAATCTCATGGTTTTGAGTGTTGTAGAATCTGCTGTATTTTTAGAAATAAAGATTGTAGACTGAAAAAGAGGCATATAAAACAGGTTGTATCCTCGTGTTATAGAGCTAATACTGAACTGGACAATTTCTAAAAATAACACAATGTCTTTTTATCATGGACATTTTTTCCTTATCTCTATTAAATGCTCTGATATTGGATGTCAGTAGGTATTCATTCTTAAAGACTGGAAACAGACAAATCTGAAGTTTATAAATGTTCAAAAATTTGCTGCTAATGGCTCTAACAGTGGGAGTAGAATTTTGTCTTAGAGGTAATATCTTTGTCCTGAAAGGGAAGATTTTACTATGACTTTTTGGTCATAAATATAAGATAAATCATTGTTCCTATGATAGCTCTGGAATTTGGAGAAATTATCCAAACCAGATACTTCAAAGTGGGACGTTAGATATTCTGTTCAAGATTGTAAAAATCTTATGTAACTGAGGAGTCTACACTGAATGAGAAGTGGTTTGGAGGAATCTGGGACTGATAGGAAGTAGGCTTAGTGCTGGAACACAGAAATATTATTGAGTTTTAAAACATTTATCTTGAATCCAGCCATCTTACCGATTTAAAATTTTCTATCAGTATCACTATTTTTATATAATTCTATTAGTAAAAAGAGACACTTTTATCTCTTATCCAGTATTTACTCATTATGACTTAACAAGACAATTTTGAATAATTGATGAGGACATCCCTCTTCACAGTCTGATTTTACTTGAAATTGTGTTAGTTTTACTTTTGTATGTCAACCTTATGTCATGTAGTTTCTTTTATTTATCTTTTCTCCTGTATTAATATAAATTTTACCTTGAAAATGATAATACTGTCAAACTGATCAATGGTTCCTCCCTGTATCTCCATATCAGAATTATAATGAGAAGAACCATGCTTCCCATAAGCTGTGATTATAGAACTTAGCTATATAGCCAGTGGTTACAGTTATTGATGGTGCAATGTGTTGTAGTGAAAAAACATTAGATTTGAAATCAGAAAACCTCAGATCACCTTGAACCCATTATTTGCTATCTATTTGACTTTAGGTAAATCTTTTAGTTTCTCTGAGCCTTAGTTTTCCCATCGAAAAGTAGAGATAGTGTTGTGCTATTTATCTCATAGCTCTGTTTTCAAGGAAAAAAAGAAAAGATTTTGAAAAACAATTATCTTAAAAATATTGTATAGCATGGTTGGGATGACTGTATGCCCCAGTTTTCCTGGGAAAACTTGTTTATGTCCATTATTCTGGCTTAATTTTTAAGAACACCTATTTCACTGTCAAAGTGCTTAGCATGAATAATACATTTGTCACCTAAAATATAGTTGTTATTTTCTTTATTCCTGTCATCTGGGTAGATTGACACTGACTGAAGGCAGGGATAGTTGTCCTTCCTTGTGTCACCTACACTACCAAGCCCAGTGCCTTTCACTTGGCTGCTCTTAACCCTTGAATTAATGAATATTTTAAAAATAGTTATTTAAACCTATGATAGTGTTTTGTGATGAACATCATTATCTTGGCTGATATCAGAACTTAAAATAGTTTGAGTGGAGTAACATGCAGCTATATAATATATGACTTTCTTCAACTCGTACAAGCAATGTATTGTTTAAGAGTAGTACTACAATGAATTAAAAATATGCACATAGAATTATTAATTTGGTTAAAAGCCCTGTACAACACACAGTGAGTCTATGACTTGTGCTGACAAAAAGAACGCCTGGAAGACCATTATAAGAGCAGAAATGAAGAGATGATGGTTTTATCTTAGATGTATCAGTTTTAATAGTTTTGGGGATCCATTTTCTTATTGTTTATCAGCAGACTTACGGTTCTGCTGAGCTGAGATGCATGATTTGCAGGGCTATTACTAAATCTCCTATGTAGATCTTAAAAACTTCAGGCGTTGCTTCTTTACTTGGACTGAAAAATATGTATTTTGGGTCATATCTTGAGGCATTTGTGTTTGGAGAATCAATATTCAGTCAGATACTTATTTCAGAAAGGATTTGGCATTTAACATGAAATTTACCACATCAAGAGGTCTGTCTCATAGAGACTTTGAATTTAGGGGTAGAATAATTTATCTATTGAATGGTCATAAAAAAGGAGGAATAATCCAAAGTAACTACTTGAGTTGCTGCATTACCAAAGTAACAACTACTATTTCTTCTTCTTCTCCTCCTCCTTCTCCTCCTCCTCCTCCTCCTCCTCCTCCTCCTCCTCCTCCTCCTCCTCCTCCTCCTCCTTCTCATTCTTATTCTTATTCTTATTATTTTTGAGCAAAAAGAACCTAAGAGACATCTTGGCTGAAGATCATTAAGTGGTGGTGAGACAGTCAAACTCATGAAGCTGTGTCCAATAATGTGGAAGTGATTACTTGGTGGTGAGAAAAATGAATGTCTCATTATTGCACCATCTTAAATTGCTAAATTAAAAAAATTGAAAAAAAATTTCTAACCTCTCTCTTATATATACTTTCCTCCTGGGAAAGAGAAAATTGGATGTGTTTTGCTTCATTTTTCTGAATGTAATTTTTTTAAGGGAGTAGAAATTTTTATTTTGCTGCAAGGCTTGTCACTGCTCAGGTTTGTAATATGAGGAGATGACATATATTACTGAGTTAGGCAGCTTGTCCAGCTAATTATACTCTTGCTATATTTGAACAAAACTAAGGAGAAAATTGCTTGAATGCCTCTTAGTTTTTTTCCTAACAGTCACTTTCTAGGTGTGATAAGAAAAGAAGCACCCGTTATTATCCAAATTGCTTTTATAGTTGTAGTAACAGTAAAGTAATTTATACTATGGCATTCTGAGAAGCCTATTATTTGAATAATGACTGATGTTTTAAAAACAGATGTGAGCTGAAATATTACTATACATTTTCTCCTTGTTTTCACTAACATAGTTGAAATTAAAATAATTGGGGAAAATATATACAGAAAGAATTCTTTTTAAAGATTATTTAATTGAATATATTAGGGTTACATTGGTTAATAAAATTATAGAGGTTTCAAGTTTACACTTTTATAATACATCATCTGTATATTGTATTGTGTGTTCACCATCCAAAGTCTAGTCTCCTTCTGCCACCATTTATTCCCTTTTATCCTCTTTTTCCTACCCCACCCCTTTTGCTCTGGGATAATCACCATACTGTTGTCAGTATCTATGAGTTTTTATTTCTTTCTTTTTCTTTTTTTTTTTTGCTTAATTCCTTCACCTATTTCACCCAGGCCCAGACCATCTCCTGAATCTTTTAGAGAGATACTCTGAAACTTTGATTAGACTTCCTGAAGGATTATTAGAGCAAATATTTCCTAAGGAAATAATTATGGATGCAGAGATGTTCTAAATATGTCCATTATGGGAGTATTCATAGTCCCAAAAATGTAGACAATTTAAAGGCTAACAATATAAAAATTGTTAAATAAGTAATGAATAGTTTATAAATAAATGGAATATTATGCAGCATTTAAACATTATTTCTAAAAATAGTTAATGCATAAGAAATGATCAAAATATGACCATTTGACAGAAAAACTAAAGTACAAAATGTATTTATAGTACACTTCCTACTCTACTACATATACTATAGTTCATACACAACACACACCATTTAGAAAAATAACAATATACAAATGTTTTTTTCTGGATCATGATTATGAATAATATTCTTATTCAAATTTTGCTGTATTTTTTCCAAATTTTAATAATGGGTCACTTTTATAATCAGAAAAAAAAGCATTACTACAAGAGGATGAGAGAGAGAATCAAAATGATGAAAGATACACCACTTTGGAGTTTTGAAGTGGAGAGATCAGTTTGGATAAGTAATTGAAGCATAAAGCAAGAAGCAACTTTAAAAAATATATATGTTTATTGATTTTTAGGGAGAGGGATAGAGATAGAAACATCAATCAGAGAGAAACATCATCCATCGACTGCCTCTTGCAGGCCCCCTACCAGGGATCAAGCCCACAACCTGGGTATGTGCCCTGAGGTTCAAGGGTCAAATGTCAACCACTGAGTCACACTTAATGAACACTTGAGGGTACTTGGAATGCTTATCCTATGGAAGTGAAGGTTTTCCATCATTTAGTGAAGACACAGCTAACAGAACTAACTAAGGATGAAATGGGCTTTCTCATCAGGCAGTGAATTGGCAACCCACTGAATACATGGACTGTCACTGTGTAAATGAACCCAAATAACAAGCACTTTGGAACCTGCTGTCATTTGTAAAGGTATCCCTCTTAATCTAAGAGAAGCGAGGTGTCAGGTGGGTATTTAGACTAACTGTTCTCTAATGACCCCTCTAAATTTAGCACAATGTGTTAATATTCCTGAGATTTGATCCATATCCACACTGTTCACATTTAGTGTTACACCAAACTGCAAGATAAAGCTGATGTTCCATCATTTAATAGTCAATTAATGATTATTCTCAGCCACTTCACTGTTCATTACCACTCCCACTAGAGGTGGGAGAGGGGATGGAGAGTTCATTCAAATGAGTTGACTTTTCTGCATGTTAAAAATTAACATGAAAGACTTGGTATAAGAGTTTAATACCACTGGCCAAAGTGGTAAATTGGTATTAGGAGTATGCTCCCTTAACCACTCTATCTCGGTAATCTATTTCCCTTTACATTAGCAGTTTTCTTTTTGTTAAACACACAGTCAAGATTTATAATATAATTGTCATCTCAGTTTCCTTGAAATGCCAACTTTGTAATAATAATAACAATAATGCTAAGCTCATCTAGTCTGAGTTCTAATTTTGAACATACATTTACAAAGAGCTGATCCTGTATCCTGCTCTATCATGTCTTCTAAGATAAATGTCATTCACTCTAAGAAAATGAACCATAAGTATCTCTAGGTTTCATTATTATAAATTCCTGGTTAAGTTCCTCTGGTTAAGTTTATTTACAGAAAATAGATTTCACTGATGGCTGACTTTTGAAAAGGTAATGGAAGTATATTGTCAAAACAATTCATGTCAAGCACAATAATTTATGCTTTTTATTTGTCAGAGGTCTGTTTATGGGCAAATATAAAGCTACATTGAGTGTTAGAAATCACACACACACACAGTGTAACTCCATTATCTATATATATAAAAGGCTAATGTGCTAAGTGTCTGAATGTCTGACTGGTAGCTATGATATGCACTGACCACCAGGGGGCAGACACTCAATGCAGGAGCTGCCCTGACATGCACTCGTCATTTACAGAGAAATGGCACCACACTGGTCGTGTACAGAGAAATGGCACCACAGGTAACCACAAAGTAACATTTTACATTTTAACCAAATGTCTGTGAAGTGTTTTCCCATGCCTCATCTCATTTGATCCTCACAGAAGTCCTGGAGTAGGTAGATAGGAGACTCAGTGGAATCCTATTTTCTTTTCATTAGCTGGAAAACGGAGATTTAGAAAGCTTAGAAAACTTGACCCGACTGAAAAGAAGTAAGAAATGGTGGACCTTGAAAATGACTTCAGGTTTTCTCACTGCGCAGAATATAGTCAAACACTGCTGCAGTTAAATATTTTACCCTTTGTTCTCCCTGTGTGATCTACAATAATAATCTTTGTGTCGATACTTACTGCTGTGTTACTGACAATTACCTGAAAGAGAAGTTGGGGTGCTTCACTGGGATGGAAAAAGTTTAGCTAAATCAGAAAGCAGGGCTAATTAAGTATTTATTCTATATATATAAAAGGGTAAATTGATTTGTGCATGCACAATACATATAAAGCTCTCGCTGGTGCTAGTCGCACATGTGTGTTTCGATCTGTCATTATTGATTGTGAATTTGGTTGACACTTTTATTATAGAGAAAGGGCTAATAGCGATATTAAAATATTTCTTCTAATTAATTTCCTTTCAATGTGCACAAATTTGTGTACCGGGCCACTAGTGATATTATAAGTAGATCTGAACATAACACATTTTAGAGCATTATAATAAAGAGGAAGCCTGAGCCAAGTAACCAACCAACCAGTAAATAAAGAAGGATAAAAGACTTTATTAACTGATAAGTCTTCCAAATAAAATGAGAAATTCTACTCTACAGTAGACTATTTTGAAGAGATAACTTTCACAATGCAAGTGAATAAATTAATTAGCTTGTAATAAGAGGAAATTTTAAGAGACAGTATAATATGTAAGTATGACAATTATTTTAAGGCAGTCTTTTGCTTACTTCAGGTTTAATTTGCTATTCTTTTTATTCAATAAATATTAATTAGGTCAAGTTTCTTGATAGTGTAATTTAAGTCTCCTTTATCCTTATCAATTTTCTCTCTACTTTGTCTACCAATTATTGATAGAGGGATAGTGAAGTCTCCAGCTATAATTGTAGATTTGTTTTTCTCTCTCTGCAGTTCTATTCGTTTTTTGCTTTGGAGTTTGAATATCTGTCACTTGGTACATAAACCTTTAGGATTGCTATGTCCTCCTGATAAACTGACCCCTTCTAAAGGACTTGATCTAAATAGTTTAAATTATCCATAAATACTTTTCTAAATTTAGTCTTAGATGCTGCAAAGAATTCAGTTGTCCTGGTGAACAAGTTACATAAGGTGCCCAAAGGCTCCAGTTTGTCAGCTGTTTTGTTTCTAACTCAGTGCCAAGTAATACCACAGAGAATTCACATACCTTAGGCCTTCAGTAAATACGTGATTTAATTGCCAAATCTCAAGAGTGTTTTCCTAAAAAATGCCTGGTCTCTGTTTAAGTGCTGCTATTGTCAAATAACCTTACCCTAATTAGGGGAGGGGAAAATATTGGGATAATCTCATTATAGACAGAAATGCCACAGGCTGGATTTTATGTGTTGGAACCCTTGGCTGCAGACATTCAAATTCCTGAGGGGGTGTGTAGGCTGTTCAGAAAACCGATCCTTCATAGGATTTTATGTTAACTTTAAAATGCACTTGTCCAGAATTTTTTAAAGCAATGCAAGGATGTTGCTGTAATATCGCTACTTAGATTTTTGTTGTTGTTGTTGTTGACTGTTGGTTGTTGTAGGTGTAATTTATTATGCCTGTAGCAATCCAAAGAGAGGATAGAAAATCAGATGATTCATTCTCAGTGATTTATTTAGTCAGTAAACTTTTCGATTTCCACCCCTGGTTTTGTTATCACAGAGATTGTGAAGTGGGCAAGGTCACTGTCCCCTGGTATTTCAGTTAATCCAGTTTCCAAATTGTAGAAAGGCTTCACAGTGCTTGTGCAATTATGTCTCTGAAGGCATGACTACTAACATTGTAATCTATCCACCCCTTCACTGTGTGTGTGTGAAATAAAAAGTTCAATTTGAAGCCAAGTTCAGGATGTGTGAAAAGAACCTCATCTCCTGTTATCTATCTTTCTAGGAATTTAGAGGTGATAAAATTACTTACATCAAGGCTGTGAGTAACTTTCCTTGAGATATAAGACTATTAGTCACCCTCATTTTATATAGATTTTTTTCTAGGCCCATATAACTAAAATTAGGCCAGAGGTGTAAGTTAAAAGTAGTAAATTCCATAAACTCTAAAACAGATCTCCTTAATGCATGTACATTTCTAAAAGGCCATTTTATGCTGCCCCTCTCTCTCTTTAAATGCATCTGTAGTTCCTCCTAAACTCCTATTTACTCTCTTATTTTTAAAAGATTATTTATACATAAAGATTAAAATTCTTCAAAAACCAGTTTGTCATCTTACTGACAAAGACTAGTGATCATTAATGATGATAATGCAGTTCAACAGGCCATTTAATATTCCAAGCTAAATCATGAAGTAGCAATACTGACATTTTCATTCTAATCAACATAATCAGAGGCAAGAAGACCACAGACGTTCAAATGAGATGCACTATTGAAACTAGAGTGAAGTTCAGGAAATATTAACCCTGTAAGACTAATGCTAACACTATGTAGGGGTGGAATTTTCCTATTTACAGCCATGTCTTTAAAAGTGACTCAAGTAGTATAATTTTGAAATGATGAGAGCTGAGTATGACACCAGGAACAAATCATAGTAAAATAAAATAAAATGTATATTTTGGAGATATTTTGAAATGAATAAAAGTAATGATATTTCATGGGTCTGTGAAAAATCAGTTACAAAATGAGAATTTCAAGAAAACCTCAAAATTCTGTGTTCTAAGGTTTCTCAGGCCAGGTGGCATCCAGTTTAATACTCCGATAGTAGTGTCGGAGCAATGCCCATCCCCAGGGAGATCATGGTTGTAACCATAAAAAATGGGGAAATTGTCATTTTGGTATATTATTTTTCTTCCTATTCTCTCTTTAAAAAATTATATGAGTAATTCATGTTGTAGTTAGGAAACTTAAAAAGAAAAAAGATTATTAAATTGTATTAAACATTTATTTGTACTTTTTATAAAATACTAGAGGCTTGGTGCATGAAAATTTATGCACTGGAGGGGGCATCTCTCAGCCTGGCCTTCCCCCTCTCACAGTCCGGGAGCCCTTAGGGGTGGGAGGTGACCCGGCAATCAGGGGAAGGTGACGCCCCTATCACACCTCTGCTGCTGCCACTGCCGGCAGTGCAAGCCTCAGCCGGCCCTAGTTACCTGAGCCTTGGGCAACCCTGGGCAGCTGGGCAGCCGACATCCGAGGCTTGCCTATGCCTTGGGCTGGCCCTGGGTAGCTGGGGGGCTGAGGGGATTGGGGGACTCTGAAGGCAGGCACCCCGGCGGGGCTGAGGGGATTGGGTGCCGCCATCTTGTGGCTGTGGGTGCTGCCATCTTTGAGGGTGGGACAGTCAATTAGCATATTCCCTCCTTATTGTCTGTGGGTGCTGCCATCTTTGCAATGGTATGAAGGTTAATTAGCATATTCCCACTTTATTAGGTAGGATGATCATTCCTAACATATTACCTTAAAACTTAATATTTGTTTTTGTTAATATTATTAGGTAAAATTTCAATTAGTCATAGTTAAAGTAATAAGCAATATGATTACCATTATTAGGGTCAACAGTAATCTTTTTCTTTCACAGCATTTTTTCTGTTACTGTGGAAAAAGTAGCAGCAGTGATACTAAATGTGAAAACCAGGAAGGGATATGTAGTGAGTTTCTTGACTTGCAAACCTGAGAACCAAATTCTGTACCTATGGGGATGCGCTGAATTTCTATTTTTATTAAATATCTTCCTTAAGCCAATATTTTTTTCATTAATAATTCTGCCAGTTATGGAGTAATGGTTGCGAAAGAGTAAGTGCTCTGTGATTTCTAAGAAAATCATAGAAATACCAAAATAGTGATTAACACAGAGGTCTTTATGTTTATTCTTCTCATCTTCAAAATTACTTCTTCTTTGCTTTCTCTCTTGTAGTCCTAACACTGTCTTTCTTGGTCAGTATCTGCTGTCTCCTACTTCAAAACAATACCATCTTTATTCTTTCTCTCCTTGATCCCAGCACTTGCCAACACATAAGATGCATAAGCGTGTGGTCATAATCTAAATTTTATAAGACTATTTCATGGAGAAATATACTTTTTGGTACTTCTAATGTATTTAAAGTGGTGTTTGTGTGGTTAGGTGGAAGAAAGCATTATTTTTCCCCTCTGTTTAGTGGCTGTCAAATGCACTTCTTTTTATCATTTTCTACGTTGATGGCAGACCCAAATAGCTCTCTATGGCCATTTTCTTTCCTGGCTCTTTCCTGATTTATGTAACATTCAGTTTGAAATAAATGTTAAAGCAATGATTGAGTTTGAACTTAGGTTATAGTACAAAAGCTTAAGTATAAAATTTTAGGTAAATAATCAAAACCATAGGTCACCAGAAATATGTGGCTTGGGACTTAAAATTTTTGTTAAGAAACTGCTCATCAAATGTAAAGGTTTTTTTGTTTGTTTGTATGTTTTTGTTTTCCCATTGGATGTCTGTGGTGTTTCTTTCTGCATTTGGGGATATAGCAGCACCCTCATTTAAACTCCCCAAAGTGCTGGAATTAGGCACTTTGTTTACAAGATAGATTTGTACTTTTTTTTTTTAAAGAAGATGCATTCTTTCCCTGTCAAATAGAGCACATTTCTCAGCTCTACCACCACCACCACCAAAAACATTCTTCTCTAAACTCCTTTCCCTCAGTTCACAGATAAAAAAAGTTCCTGATTCTTCTCTTGCATTGTATGTTGGAATTTGTCTTCAGTCCTTTCACAGTGAAAGAGGCAACATGCCCAAAGCCTAAGAGCTTGACTTTTTGAGTCAGAGAGTTCTGGCTTGAATCCTGGCTCTGTCACTGTATAGATCTTTGTCTTTGAACAAGTTATGGGGTGGGGGTGTGTCTCTCCAAACCCCCATATCCTTATTTAAGAAATCGAGATTATTAGTAGTAAATGCAGTATATTGTGGATCTGCAATAAAATCATGATTTAAGGACTTAGCATAACAAAGATCATACCCTGGAGGCTTCACACACAAACTACTCTTATTTTGCAAACCTTTCTGAGAATCTCTCTGATGTTCCAAAGAGCACCTCAGCTTGTGGACTTCTCCAAGCGTCCTTTCCTCCTTTAAGAGCCTCTTAAGATCCCACCTCTTCCATTCATTTTCATACACACCCTCAACTCAACATGTAAAAACATAACACTCTGCAAAGACTGCAGATGTTTTTTATTTGTTCTTTCTGACGTCATATAAAGCATGCTATACTGTACACCAGCAACATACTATATTGTCCTTGTTATTGCTTTCTGATATGACAGTGGTAATGATAGGCTCTGAAAAAATAGGAAGCCAGCATATTTTGAGCATTAAGGCCATTATCAGATTAGATATAATTATATTTGAATCTCACTCAGTGAACATCCTAGCTAATAAAAGAGTAATATGCAAACTGACCATCACTCCAACACACAAGATGGCTGCCCCCATGTGGTCAAAGATGGCCTGCAGGGGAGGGCAGTTGGGGGCGACCAGGCTGGCAAGGGAGGGCAGTTAGGGGCAATCGGGCCGGCAGGGGAGCAGTTAGGCATTGATCAGGCTGACAGGGGAGTGGTTAGGGGCAATCAGGCAGGCAAGCAGGCGAGTGGTTGGGAGCCAACAGTCCTGGATTGTGAAAGGGATGTCCGACTGCCTGTTTAGGACCGATCCTGATCCCTGAGTGAGATTATATTTGAATCTCTGTGAAAGGGATGTCCGACTGCTTGGAGGATCGGGCCTAAACGGGCAGTCGGACATCCCTCGAGGGGTCCCAGAATGGAGAGGGTGCAGGCTGGGCTGAGGGACAACCCCCACCACCCCCACCCCCGTGCACAAATTTCGTGCACGAATTTCATGCACCGGACCTCTAGTATATTGGATAAACTTTGTTATTTAACTTCAGATGGTAGTACCAGAGAATGGACTTGGCTCTGTGTGTGTGTGTGTGTGTGTGTGTGTGTAAGCATGTGTGCGCACTTCATGCATATATGTATTTAAATTTAACATTTTTTACTAAAGCTGCTATTGAAAATTGCTGCATGGCAAAGACATTAACATCTCTGGGAAACCCTAATAAGAGTAATTAGGAAAACTGATTTAAATGAACAAGGATTTGGGGATTTATCTGTTAGAGTTTGTATAGATCTATGGAGAGAGCCTTATCCATAATTACAAATGAACAGGTTTTTTATAAATTAATCTCTACAAGAAATTATTTTTTCTAATCCCTCATGTGAGACTGGCCCTAAAACTTATTAAATAGCAAAGCAATTAAATATAATTCTTCTATTGGCATTGATTGCCCGAGAGAGAGGGCCAGATGAGCAGAGCCTACAAGATCAAGGTGCCTTTATAATATAGAGATACTGCCACCTTTGTCTTCAATGCTCACATCTTCTCATGAAAGGACTGTGTAGGTAAGAATGTCCTTTCCAATGAGCTCTGTAGTGCAACCTCACAGAAGATGAAATAAAATGACAACTCTTTTTATCAAGAGTTTGATGCAGTTTGTTGTGAAGAACCTGTAATTAGAAGGCGATTTGAATAGGAAGCTTGAAAGAGGATAACCTTTTTCCCCAGAAAGAATCCTGGTGTCATCTTTTAAGCCACCTTCCTTCATCCACCTTTTAATTGACTTAGAAAGATCACTCTCCAAATATGATCTTGTTCTGTTCACTACTTCGTAACTCACATATTCCTAAATTTCCCCATCAATGAAGAACTTTTCCTGTCATGTTGTCTAAACTGGTAGAGAGATAAGGTTTTTTTTTTAAAAAAAAATCACCAGTTTTTTTTATATTTTATTTAAATTGTCTTAGTGTATCCTAACTTTATCAGTTATTTTTTAAAAAATTGAGATCTAATTGACATAAAACATATTAGTATCAGGTGTACAACATAATGATTCAATATTTATATACATTGTTAAATTATCACAATAAATTTAACCTCCATCATCATGGTTGCAATTTTTTTCTTGTGATGAGAACCTTTAAGATCTTAACAACTTTCAAATATATAATACAGTATTGTTATTATCATTATTATTGTTAATTTATCTTTAATGTTGAAAATATTACAGATGTCACTTTTTCCACATTGACCCCCGCTACCCAGCTCCCATCCCCTCCCCAGGCCTTCACTGCACTATTGTCTGTCCATGGATTATGCATATATGTTTTTTGGTTAATCTCTTCCCGTCCCCCACCCTTTCCTCTAAAATTCATCAGTCTGTATAGCATGCTTCAGTCTGTGAATCTATTCTGCTTGTCAGTTTACTTTGTTCATTAGATTCCACAGATGAGTGAGGTCATGTGATACTTTTCTTTCTCTGACTGACTTATTTCGCTTAGCATAATACTGTCCAGATCTCTCTTGTCTCATAGGGTAAGAGATACTTCTTTTTTTAAATAGCTGCACAGCATGCCATGGTATCTTTATCCACTCATCTACTGATGGGCTGTTTCCAGATCTCAGCTATTGTAAATAACACTGCTATGAACATAGGGGTGCATATATGTATAATACAGTATTTTTAACTGGAGTCACCATGCTGTATATTACATCCCCATGACTTATTTGTTTTATAACTGGAAGTTTGTACTCTTTGATCACCTTCACCCACTTGGACTACTTCTCCCACCCCCGCTGACAACCACTAATCTGCATCTAGAGTTTGCTTTTTTTGTTTTAGATTCAACATAAGCAAAACTGAGGAAAGAGGAGAGCACAAGGTGGTGGTGGTGGGGAAATAGGAAGCTTGCTTACTGTGCATAAATGGGAGCATTGCGACTTAGAGTTGGACTTGTGACTTTGGATTATTTATTATCCTATATAATAAAGAGGTAATATGCAAATTGACCATCACTCCAATACACAAATGGCCGCCCCCATGTGGTCAAAGATGGCTGCCCCATGTGGACACAAGATGACCACCACAAGCTGGCCAGCAGGGGGGGGTAGTTAGGGGCGACCGGGCCAGCAGGGGAGGGCAGTTAGGGGCAATCAGGCTGGCAGGCAGGCGAGCGGTTGGGAGCCAGCAGTCCTGGATTGTGAGAGGGGTCCCAGATTGGAGAGGGTGCAGGCTGGGCTGAGGGACACCCCCCCCCCCCCGTGCACGAATTTCGTGCACCGGGCCTCTAGTTATTTTATAAACACTAACATATTGATCAAAAGAGGAACATGAATAGATCCATTATTAAGGGAGATTGTTATGTGTTGGGTTTTTTTTGATGTTGAATGATAAGGTCATGTATGAAGGAAGAGTGAATTATGTATTATTTATGTTGCTCCAAACACTTATTTAATTTCACATCCTGGCCTCTATATAGGCATTCTTGGCCAAAGGAATTGACAGAATGGTATTGGTTCTATATTTTGTGATCTTAAGGATACTAGGAAAACTTGTTTCACAAAGGCTTAGCAAAATTCTCTTTCTGCTAATATCCTTAAAAGCATATTATTTATTATAGACAAGTGATGTATATTCTCTTTGTTAAAATACAAACGCTTTTGGCATAGTCTGAGATCTGTGCATGGGAAGGAAGATCTCCAAGGGAAAGAGCTTTTCAGGAAGAATATTTAGGTGAGCACTGATTTTTGTGTGTGTGACTAACTTCATTTGCAGTTTTCCTAACCCTGTTTTGATAAATGTTAGAAATATGTCAAATATAAATAAATACATACATACTTGCAAAAAATAGACAAAAACAACACCCTGCGTTCATTGGTAGTTTTTGTATAATATTTTTTAAATACCCAAGGATATTTTCCCATTGATTTTTAGAGAGAGTGGGAGGGAGAGAGACAGAGAGAAACATTGATGTGAGAGAGACACATCGATTTGTTGCCTCCTGCATGTGGCCTCGACGAGGGCCTGGGCTGGGGAGGGTCCTGCAACCGAGGTAAGTGACCTTGACCAGGATCAAACCCGGGACCCTTCAGTCCACAGGCCAACACTCTATCCACTAAGCCAAACCAGCTAGGGCTTTATATAATTTTTATTAAATAACAAAAACAACACACAAAATAATCAGTGTTTTAAATGGTATAAAACACATGAAATCAGGAATGAGACCTTGGTGGGTAGTGGATTAGGGGTTCTCAGGAGGAAGTTCAGCTGTGCTTTCTTGAGAGCTTGTTTGGAGGTTCTAGCAGGGGAGCGCAGCTACTCGTATACCCTTGACCGAAGACCGGTCCTCTCCTCTGGGGGGAAGGTTGTCCTCTTCGACCAAGCAACCAGCTTCGGGAGGGACGCACATGGATCGATGAGGGAGGAGGGAGACACCCACTTAGCCAGCCAGATCAGCCAAATCAACCCTCGCAATCAATGGGGTGACAGATGTCGCAGCCAGATCGCCCTCACATCCCAGCTGTGCTTTCTTAATGAACACCTGATTCCTGTTAAGCAGCTATTCAGATGCTTACAAGAACTATTAAGTTCACTTTCAGCCTTCTGTTATATGATTCTACTGTTGTGTAATAGTTCTTAATAAAGTTATTTTGTTCTAAATTGGTTTTATTTTATGTAATGCTACTTTTTATTTAGAAAGAAAAATACTTGAAGAACTAGCATGTGGTTACCTTATTGTTCTTCACTTGCCTCTCACTTTAGTGCATTTCATGCTCTTTTCTATGGTCTTTTTTTCTTAAGCTCTGTGATTTCTTCTTCCATGTAGAACTCAGTGCCTTAACACTGCTCTTGGATGTCCAGCGTTCCTCATTGTCCTGCTTTACCTGGGCCTGTTTGGATCACCCACTGCCCTAACAAATCTGCACTTCTCTACCCATCCTCTTTAGCCTTCCTTTTTTGTTCATCTTTTTCCCTTCCTTCCTTCCTTCTTCCCTCTCTACTACTACTTCTTCTACTTCCTGCTTCCTTCCTTCTTTCCTTTTATGGTATCTAGAGGCTTGTATATTTTGTCAATATTTACAAAAAAATTGCTTTTGATTTTGTGGTCAATCTCTGCTATTTCTTTCTTTCTTACTTTTTTTTGCAATTTTTCTATTCTATTCATTTTGCTCTTATCTGTTACTTCTACTTTGAAAATTTAATAATTATTTTCTTTATATTGATTAAAGTTGAAGGTTTAACTATTTTAAATTCTTTTTTTAAGTAAATTCATTTAAGACAATAAACTTACTTCTCTATACTACTTTGCCTGCATTCTACAGATTTAATCTGTTGTGTTTTCATTTACTCCCCATGGTAAATATTTCATAATTTCCATTTTTATTTACACATTAATCGAGTTATTCAGGAGTACACTTAAAAAAACTATCTTTATTGTTAAATTTTTAACCTAAAAATGAAAAGCCAAATGAAAGCAACAAGCATTTATTTGAGATAAAAATGAATTGCAATTTGTGGAACACATTTTCAGGCAGAAACCCAAATAGTGTTCCAATTACAGGGTGAAGACAAGGGGCTCTTATGAGAAAAGAAAGGAAAATAATTCCATGAATTTCTATTGGTGTTAAGCTGAGTTACTCTTTAGCTATATATGATTGGTTACTGATTCTGTCTTCTACCTTATCTACTATAATAATTAGTCTTTGTGCTCAGGATGTTTGCTTTCCTGTTAGCTTTGCAAACAGTTGCTTGTAAGGCAGTGTTGGTTTGTAATTTCATAGTATTGTAGTTACCACTGAGTTTCCCATTCCAGAACCAGGTCTTATATTGGTTCCTTGGGGCTTCTGCCTCTGTGATATTGCCAATATTTCCAATCCTGTCTCTGAACTAGTGGTTGGCATTGCTAGGTTCTGGTGGCGAGACTAGTCGGTATCCTCTGCCTCCCCAAGGAGCTTACAATAAGTCTTTGTCCCAAGGAATAGTTGGAAGTTATATTTTCTGCCTTCTCTCATTCGATGGTTTTTGAGCAGGGCCTGCCCCTGATCCCCTACCTCACATGGGGATTGTGCTGAGTTCTGCGTATCCCACGGGAGCTGAACTCCAGGTTGCCTCTGCCTGCATCTGAGAGCTGGGACAGCATACACAGCTTCAGTCCCATCCCCACTCTGCATTTATTTTCTACTTCTGAGTCTAGGCCATGACTGAAAGTATAACCCTTGCTTACTTATGCCTGTCTCATTTCTTAGGGAAAAAGCTTTCAACCAAATATTGGTGATAAAAAGATAGCTCCTTTGGTATTTGTTGTTCAAAATGCTATTTCTCTCAGAATTTTTTCCTAGAAATATATTAATTTTAGAAGTGGTGTTACATGCATCAATGATGTGATAATTATGGGAATTTGTAGCTCTTTTGGGGATTCTTCACATTTCAAAAGTTATCACATGTAGTAGACAAAACACATCTATGATTCCTTCCCCTTACTTCCTCGTTCTTATTTTATAAAATATCCTGTATAGAGTTCACATATATTTATAGACTCAAGTAGAATGTATTACTGACCCCTGCCATATAGGCCATGGTCCTGGAACTCCCTCATTTCTTATGTTCACTGATATAGCCTTGAGGCACTCTCCCTACTTCTTAATGTTCTCTTTCTTTCTATGCTGCTCCCAGTCTAATTCTGCTGCTTGTCCGGTTTCCAAGAAAATTCTTTCTCACTCAGCTTTAGACATCACCTGGACTTTCAAATCTCTAACATGGAAAGAGACCCAAGAGGAAGTGACAGATAGGGAAATGAGTGCTTACTGTGGGCGAGGCTTGGGTGCTCTGCTAAATGTTTTCATATACTCATTCATTTGGTCTTGCAGCAGCACTATGACGCTGATGATGATTATTATCCATATCTTATAGACAAAAGAGCTCAAGCCTAAGCTGTCCTAATTTGTCTGGGACTGAGGTGTCTGCAGGGACTCATGAACTTCAGTTTTAAAACCAGTAAAGTGCCAGGCAAACTGGGACAAATTGGTCCTATGAGGGCCTCAGATCAATGACTAGGAAGTAGAGAAGCCTGGGCTGGAACCCAGGCCCACTTTGCACTAGGATCTTTGCTTTTCACCATGATAATACATATAGATATAGATATAGATATAGATATAGATATAGATATAGATATAGATATAGATATAGATATATAGATATAGATAGGTAGATATAGATGATATAGATATAGATATAGAGATAGATATAGATGCTATAGATGTAGATATAGATATAGATATATGTAAATATGTTTTTATTGATTTCAGAGATGAAGGGGGAGAGAGACAGAAACATTAATGATGAGAGAGAATCATTGACTGGCTGCCTCCTGCATGTCCCCCACTGAGCATGTGCCCTGACCTGGAATCAGAACGTCACTTCCTGGTTCATAGGTTGGTGCTCAGCCACTGAGCCACATCGGCTGGGCCAGCATGATGTCATACTATCTCTAATTCAACAAAGTAGAAAAAAGAAATGAACTGATTCAAAGAGGAGGTAGAAGGTAAAGACATGAAAGAGTTCATTCAGGGGAAATGCTGTTTCCTGGAAGGCATTTTGTCAGGGGAAATGTGCTTTATTGAGTGTCACAAGACCTAAATCTGGTCCCAGTTTATTCACAAACTCAGTGTTAAGTTGAACAAATCGCCTTCCATGATGCTTTTCCTCACCTGTAAAATGAGGG
Organism: Myotis lucifugus; assembly: GCF_000147115.1. NCBI lineage: Eukaryota > Metazoa > Chordata > Mammalia > Chiroptera > Vespertilionidae > Myotis > Myotis lucifugus. The sequence goes on along the minus strand of NW_005871049.1, from coordinate 18,562,711 downwards.
GCTAATGAGAACACAACTTCTGAGATAGTTTCCAATTTTAAGTTAAAAAATTGTGTTACTTGAACTTGTTCCTTAAATATAAACTCCCTAAAACAATTTCATAGCTGATAAATATTAGCTAGTTTTTAAAAGGGCATTGAGTAAAAAGAAATCTGATAATAGATGCTAGGATTTATAGTATTTCATGATTTAGCTCAAATTTCTAGATCTAGCTCTTTAACAGCAGTTAGTATTTCTGAGCTCAGCAAAATTCCATTGCAACAGCTTAACAGTTTTGGCCTTTAATTTATTTGTATTACATTTGTGGTAATTAACTTTATGGTATTTTCATTGTTGTCTTTAATTGTTTATAAATGTCCCAAACATCTTAGTAGGAACTGATTTATAAATCAAGTTTTCACTCTTTATTGTTAATTTATAAAATGTTAATAGCCTCTATTTAAGGCATGTGTGATTAATAACCAAGGCAATGTATTTTTATAGTAGCACTGTTTTATTCTGTGAAAATCAGAAGTAAAACAGACTCACAACATGCCCTAATTATCATTTTAGGTATAAATGTAGGCATTGGAATGGGAATCTTCATAGATATTTTGAAAGCATTTCTGATTTAATAGTGTGAATAAGAAATAAGGCACTATGGCCTTTTAAAAATTCCTGGACACATGTTCTAAGCAAAATTTCCCCCTGATAAGATATAGCTTTTTATATTTTTAACATTTTATTCAAGAAAAGCCTCACTCTCCCTATGACCTCCGCTACTACCCCTTTCTATAAACATCTTAAGGTTGAATTCAAAGACTGGAGGGGAATTTGAGGTGAGAAAAATGTGAAATAAAAGTGGATATAAAGAGAAGAATATGACTTTTCTGAAATTAGTTTATGTGTGTGACTGTGTGTGAGTGTGAGTGTATGTGTAATTACCACTCAAAAGTAATTAGCTCCTTTTCTCATTTGGATAATTACAATCTTCCTATCAAGATAACTAGGTGCATAAAATTAAACAAGCCAAGTTCATTAGCCACACTGCAAAAATCATGACAAGTTACATGGAAGATTTAGTAGTAGTGAGATTTCTAAAAAAATATTAGGAACTCTGTGAAAACTAAGCATATTGTAACAATTCAGGACTTACACGAATTCAAGTCCACTGCTTGTTATAGGGTACTAATTGCTTGGCTAGCCATGTGCTCAGTCTTATGGAAGACATAAAATAAATTTAAAAGACTAGTTCCTTCACTAGAGATATTGTTAGATTTTGTTAGATTTAGCAAAGCCCTATTCTTTACTGGTATATTTCTTTTGAGAAAGAGAGAAGAGCAGAAATACAACTACCTATAATGATGAGAGTAGTCTTTTCAGTTTTAATAGATTACTTGGAAAAACTAATAATCAAAAATTAAACTTTATTATTAAATATAAATAAATGTGCAACATATACCGAGAAAATTGCACAATTTCTTAGTGTATAGATAGCTCTATGAATATTCACAAAGTGGACATGCCTGTATAATCATTACCCAATAAAGAAATAGAACATTGCCAGAATCATAAGAGCCTTTCCTGTGTCCCTCTCAGACACTACACCCTTCCCCTCAAGGTCACCTTTACCCTGCTTTCTATGCCATTAATAAATTTTCTCTGTTTTTGAACTTTATATTAACAAAAACATACAGTATGTCCTCTTTATGCTGGCTTCTTTCTCTTATGATTAGATGGGTGAGAACCATTTATGTCTTTTTTTAAAATAGCAATTCATTCTTACTGGTGTGAAACATCCCATTGTATGAGTAAACTGTAATTTATTGACCCATTGGTTTACTTCTAGTTTTGGGCTGTTACAAAATAGTGCTACTATGCTCATTCTTGCATGTGTCTTTCAGTACACATTATAAAGCATTTCTGTTGGGTGTGGGAGGGCTGAGTCATAGGTCTAGATTTAGTCTTTCAAGATATTGCTAAATAGTTTTCCAATGATTACCAATATACACTCCAACAGGCAGTGAATGAATATTTCAGGAGCTGCATATTTTTGTTAACACTTTGTTTTTGTTAAAGATATTTGTTTGGGTGTTTGGTCGTTGTAGTTGTATTTTATTTCCTTGATGACCAGTGAGATTTGAGCATCCTTTCACATGTTGATTTCCCATTTGGAAATCCCTTTTGCAAAATGTCTATTGAAATCATTTGCCAACTTTTATATACAATTGTCTTTTTCATTGATTTGTAAAAGTATTGTCTTGTTATGTTACTCCACTTAACCACTATAGAATGATAGTCTTATCTACCCAACTCCAACCCATCACTACTTGTTGGGAAGCTTTTATTGTCAGGGCCCTTCAGTGTACATGTTTGTGAGTTGCCAAATCCTAATTAAAATATCTCTATATCAAAACACTAAAATCTCATAAAAACTCCATAGGTCATTGAACGTGGCTAAGAAGAGTAATTTTTCTCTTACATCGAGGCAAAGGTGAAAACTCAGTATATGTTAGCCAAAAAGAGTATTTGCAGAAATTTTATTTTATTTTTTTGAAGGAATTTTAAAGCATAAATAATGTGTGTCTTCTCAGTTTAACATCTCCCTTTTAATGACGAGAGAACTGAAATGAAATTAATAGCTTTCTTTTGTGATTTAAATGTTTAAATATTTTATTTAACACCGGGAATATTTGGGATCTCTTAGTATCAGTGTCCATGCAAGCCCACAAGGAAACAGAATAGAATATTTTATGAAACAGTTGAACCTTACATCCAGAAGGCACCTGTGAGATCATGCACTGGTCTTCTCTGAGCCTGGAGAGTTGGCGTTGGGGTGAATGGGAATGATAAGATGGTTGGGGAAAGGCTCTGAGACTAATCACAACAGCCAGGCTTTCATCTCTTGTCCTCATGGACTTCTGAGAAAGAGTTTCTTTAAACATAGACTGAAGCTGCTCTTTGTGTGTCTATTTAAACCCTTCATGTATAGAAGAAGGGGCGGGATTCAGCAAGATTAACTGGTTTGGCCCAGATCACACACTTTGGCAATGGCAGACTCAGGACTGAAATCCAAGTTCTTCACGGTGCTCATAGGCCCTGGTGTTTGTGTCAGCTGGAGGAATATCCTCATGATTCAATTATGTTCTTTCCTTCCCACTTCCTCGCTCTGAGAAATATATTAACCTGAGTTAGACAATCAGAGGGGGGTTCCTGCATCAGGAAAGGGATGTCACTCTACTTGCTTTCCACTGTTGCACATGGCTCAGAGGATCTCAGCTCACCTGATATTAATGGTTATGAATTCATAGAGTATCTTCTTTCCAACTCATCTGATGGTCCTCTGACTAATTTGATTCATAACTTTATGTGTAATTAAATCAAACAGAGCCACTGCTTGCTGTTCCCAAACTGTGTGCATCCTTCTTTCCTTGTGTTTGCCTGAGCTATTTCTCTCACTTGCCTGCTTCTCCATTTCTTTGAAGTTAGCCAATCTGACCCACTCAGGACTGATATTCAATACACTACGGGTGTGCTGGCCAGCATCTAGTTCTAACTGGTTCATGCTTGTGCCAAACCAGCTATTCAAAATTTCTCAATTACCCCTGCACCCACCAGATGTAGCTCGGTCTCTTGAGAATTCTTTTCTCGGTCCCTTTCTCAGCCCTTAGTGATCTCATCTTCATTTGAACTCATGGCTCTCACTTATTTTACAAAGCTCACAAACTTTCTCATAATATCTGGCATACAATTCTTTGCATTTTATTGAAAAAAAAATGACTTATGCTTTTGCTTTTTCTTCCAAAAGAGATGATAATCCCCTTGTACAACTCAGATACCACATATGCACTTATTAATTGATCAATGAACCAGGAGGGACTGTCTGCTGGGGACTTAGTGGAGAGGGACCCTATCTGCCGGTATTATGTGTCAGTGTGCTTATCTTTAGGCAAGTCCATCTTCCAGGGCCTTCTTCCACCCCAGCTCTGTTTCAGAGTCGTCCCTATCACCTCAGGTTTGTGGGGGTACTACCATGCCAGTACCCCTTAGGATGCTTGACTACTTTTCTGCATTGGAAGGACAGTGGGGTATCTTGTTTGCCAGCCAATTCAATGCAGGCTGACACCCCAGGCACTCTGAATTAAGGTGGAGGAGCCAACAGCTTTAGAGAAGAGTCCATTTTTATGGGGATTAAAACAAGAAAATGATCATTCACAAAACATCGTTTTTTATCTTCTTCTTATATTTAAATTGAAATAAGACAATAAGCTAGATCGGAAGATGAGTTCTGATTGTTAATTGCTAAAGGTGGTGAAGTATTTTAATTTGTTGAACTAGGCAGATGAGGTACATTTTTTATGGTCTTGCCCATTGTGTAATGCTAACAATTATAGAATTAATCATTTTCAGATGTTCCACATTTGTTATTTTAAAGATGTAACTAGAGAGTTTCCTCTTCTAAGAGCAAGTGGCTATAGTCATGACTTTCATAGGGCAAAGCTGGCTTAAAGATATACTCAAATAATCCCCAAATTTTAAAATAGGTCTTTACTACTTCACCACAGTATTATGGTCTAGTCAGCTAACTGAACAATTACAGCTAGACTTTTATTTTTATATGTCTATTATTTATTTATTTATTTACCTTTATTTTTTTGTCACCATTTATGCCCCCTATACCCTCTTCCACCTCCACCCACCTGTCTCCCTGCCACCATCACCAAATAGGCTTTTAGAATAAGAGGCTCCATGGAGCTTTGTATACATTTAATATTCCATTTCTATTTATTTATACCTGTGTGAGCACACAGTAGTATGCATTGGTATAACTAACATCTTGGCTATTTCTAAAAAATGCAGGTAGCTAGGCCCAACTCTAGACTTTTACGTATTTTTAACACCCATCCTCCTTCTGTCCCCCTGGCAATTCTATTAGTCATCCAGGGTTGAGGACCACTGCTATAAAGTATAGTTTCGCTTTGAAGGCACTTGGAGTCTAATTGGGAATATAGGACTTCTGTTTATATCTATCACTCTGTCTTTTTAGCTCCTTTCACAGAAGCATATGATGAATTTCAAGTGAGAAGCATGGACAACATAACTACCATTCTTAAGGGAGGAACAAATTAGCAAAATAAAACTAAGGAACTAAGGAAATCAGATTTGAACTTATGCTTTAAGGATGATTAGAGGGTAAACATAGACGTAAGAACATAGATGAGTAGAAGATTATCATGAACCTAAGCTCCTGTGTAAGCTCAAGACAAGAGTATGTAAGGTATGTGCCAGGTATTAAGTGGATATTAGTTGGAAAATAGAAATCAGATAGCCCTGCACAGGGACTTTGGTCCAAAGATCTGGATTTGAGTTCTGTGCATGTCACTAAATAAGTATATCTCACTTCTCCAAGCTCCAGTTTCCATATCTGCCCAAAGTTTCTATTAGGTTGTTTGGAACCAGTAAAGTAATAGCACTTAATAAACCACATCGCCCAACTCAATGCTAACTATTATTATTGTCTTTGGAGGGAAAGGCATTGAAGATTCAAGGGCAGAGGAGTGATACATAAAAAGGGTTAATTATTCTATTTCTTCATGAGTGAGTGAAAGAAATAGCTAAAAATGAATAATAACTAAATTCATGTAATTGTGTTTAGGCACTTGGAGCCCAGCCTTCAAAAAGATCAGCCGCACTGTCCACCATGGCTGATGCTGAGGCTATGCCTGGTACGTGAGTATCCCCACTTACCTTACAACTCAGTGCACAATGCATGACCTCCAACAGCCTTTAAGGACACTTTTAATTAATTATTAATTCCCAGAGCACTAAATTTATTGGTACACCTTGTAAAAATTAAGTTCATCCCCTTTATTTAAATATAACCAACTTTTGAGAGATTGACAGCAACTTTTAACTTAGTGTGCTGTCCGATACGGTATCCACTAGCCACATATGACTCTTCAGTGCTTGAAATGTGGCTAGTGAAACTAAGGAACTGAATATTTAATTTTTTATTATTTTTAAAAAATGTTTTTATTGATTCTTAGAGTAAGGAAGAGAGAGAGAGAGAGAGAGAGAGAGAGAGAGAGAAAGAGAAACATTGATGTGAGAGTACAACATCCGTTGGCTGTCTCCTGCACATATCCTACCAGGTTTCGAGTCCACAGTCCAGACATGTGCCTGGACCAGGAATGAATTTGCAACCTCTTGGTGCATGGGACACGATGCCCAACCAACTGAACCACACAGACCAGGGATTAATATTTAATTTTAGTTCATTTTAATTTCAATATAAAAACAGATAATTCAGTTATTAGAAAACTTTAAAGCATGTTTGCAGCACCATGGGTATATGAATCTACTTTTTCTTTTTTTTTTAAAAAAAATTTTTTTAAAAAAATATATTTTATTCATTTTTTACAGAGAGGAAGGGAGAGAGATAGAGAGTTAGAAACATCGATGAGAGAGAAACATCGATCAGCTGCCTCCTGCACATCTCCCACTGCGGATGTGCCTGCAACCCAGGTACATGCCCTTGACCGGAATCGAACCCGGGACCCTTCAGTCCCCAGGCCGACGCTCTATCCACTGAGCCAAACCGGTTTCGGCATAAATCTACTTTTTCAAGTGCATATTTTATCTGTCCCAAATAGATCCCAGGAAAGGATCTGGGGTGTTTATCTAAGGCGTCCCTTGAGATAAACTTTAACCGTGCAGGCGTGGGACATTCAAGTAGTTGTTAGCAAAGAGGCTGCTCTCACGCAAGCAGGACCAGAGTGACAGGCTTTAGGACCAACAAAGACCAGAGGCTTTAATTTAAATTTTAAGCGTACGCAAATAAATTCAATTAACTGCCGGAGGAATTACACCACATGAAACATATGCAGTTGCAAATCACACAGCTTTTTTATTACTCACATAAATTTCTGAGCTGCGGGTACAAACTTAGTTAGGGATCCCTGTGGTGCTGTCCTCTGGGGTCCGGCAGCTGGGCTGGTCTTGTCCGGGCGCAGGGGGCTGGCGTTCCTCACTTGATAGTTCGGTCGTGTCTCGATCCATCGGGGGTTTTTAGCTGCTTCTGTCGTTTGGCAGGGAGAGGAGCGTGGTGCCCTGTCGTTGTCAGACCGACAAAGGGACGGGCCTTTGTAGCTGTCTTGACAGGCGAGCATCGTTAGCTGCCCGGGGTCCATATTTAAAGCTTGTTCATACCTGTAGCAGCTCAGGTGGCTATCAGTGATTTACGTCAATGCAAATATGTTAATCTCAAACAGGGCGAGGGGGCTAAGGAGAGAATGTCACTCAAGCAAGTGTTTATCTTTGCAAGTCACTCTGCATCAGTTCAAATCCTTATCTCTGGGGTACACACGCTTCAAGGCAGTGCGGAATGTGTCTTTAATATTACACTTTAAGTTTTAAGGAAAGTTAACTCAAACATTTTAAAACTTTTCTAACATTCTTTAAGCATTTTAAACATTTCTATATTTTACTACAACATTATCCACTCTTAATACAGATCAAGTATTTCAGATAAAAATTTAACAACTAAATTGAGATGAATGTCAGTGCAAAATACATATAGAATTTTGAAGACAGAACAAAAAAAGTAAAATATCTCATTAAATTTTAATATTGATTAATGTTGAAATGATATTTGGATATATTTTATTTAAATAAAATATTCTATAACAATTAATTATTATATGTTATTAAATTAATTCCACCTCTTTTCACTTTTAAAATTTAACTACTAGAAAATTTTAAATTATATATGTAGCTCACAATATATTTCTTTCAGAGCTGATCTAGATTTGGCCACACTATAAGTAATCTTAAATTTGGGCTTAGGTAGCATGATTGAGAAACATTTACTGCTGTATACAGAGCTAGGATTATTAAGATTTTCTGTTTTGCTATCTCCTCTTGGCTCTTGTGATCCCAGGCAATACGTAATACTGGCAGTTGTTCAATAGAATGCCTCATGGATTCTTTCAACTCTCTTTCTATTTGGATAGTACAGCACATTTCAAGATGGAAAGAGCATAAAGAGAGGAAGATCCAGGAATGGAGAATCTTCTCTAGTTCATTTTGCCTTTGGGTCATGCCTATAATTACTTAAATTATATTTAAAGTCTTGATACTATGAGCTTGTAATCCTCCCACTTCTCCTTAGCAACCTAGCCTAGTCTGAGAAATATTTTGGAGGAGCACAGGATAAAATCTCCGTGAGGTATGTAGGAAACCTATTAATCATTTATTGTTGCAAAGAGGATAGAACACTTTGCTAAAAAAGGACTTAGGTGGGATGTGAGGAAAAGTGTGTCTATAAGAGACAACTCATCTCCTCTATGAGCCTCTCCCCTCATCTAACCCTTCCCTTCATCAGAACGTGCTTTTAGGATATCTTTCTGCACATGCACAAATATTCACTTGTTTGGTATGCGTTTGCTATTTTTAGCCAAGGAACGTTTACCTACAAAATAACACTTAGGAAGAGCTCAAATAAATAAAACCAATAAGGTTGCATTAAAAGAAGGAAGAGCCATCAAGGAACATGAATTCGGTGAAGCACAATTTTGAAACCATTGCCTTAGTCTGGATTTGATTCACTATGTTATTTCTCTTGGGATATTTGTGTTTCAAATCTTATCTCTAAGAATACAATATAAAGTTTAGAGGGAAGTTTTTACACTAGGGAACTGGCAGTAGGGGGTGTTAGTGATTTATGTTGGCCTCTGTCACAGCACAGATCTTACTGAATGTCATGGCATTTGTTTATAGTTTTTTTCTGGCACAAGTCTCCAAGTACCTGGAATACAAGGATACTGAGTGGCTTATTTCTTTCAGTACATTTAGCACCAAAACAGTATCTGGGGCTTAATAGGTACTTAATGACTGTATGCTGACTGAGTGTTGTTGAGAGGGAAGTAGGGCTTTACTAACACCTATGAAATCAAACAGGCAGTCAGGCACCTTCTCTGGATTATATAGGCAAGGATGCCCTTAGCTATATGGCCCATACATCTTTGTTCAGCATATCCTCTTAGTAATTTTTATGAAGTCTCTGAAGAATGTAATCTGGTTGTAGGAAGGATGGAAACACTCTGAATAAGGCCAGTTATTTTTGTTATGGTTATAAAAAACATGTTTTTTAGTCCATAGGTCTTTTGAATGCAAAAAGACTTATTCAGTGATTATAGCAAGATATAGCCAATGGTTCATTCCATTGTCTTAGTTTCCATGATTACATCTGGTGTCCTCATGTCTTCACTTCAGAGTTTAACTGGAACAATTATATAGAACCTTCTAAAGCAAGGCTTGGGGAATGTCTGGCCTGCGAAATCATTTGGTCTGACCCTGCAATTAGGGGTGAGTTAATTAAATGTTTGACCAAATATAGCAGGCTAAATTTTAAGTTGATAATTTTGTATGGATCTTGAATCTATAATAATAAAAGGGTAATGTGCTAATTAGACCAGACAGCCGAATGACCTTCCGGACATCATTCCAGACGTCCTTCTGGACAAAGCTGCCACAGCGGGGGCCGAGAGAGGTGGTTAGGGGTGATCAGGCAGGCAAGTCGAGCAGTTAGGGGCGATCAGGCAGGCAGGCAGAGTGGTTAGGGGCATCAGACAGGCAGGTAGAGTAGTTAGAGGCGATCAGGAAGGCAGGCAGGAGTGGTTAGGGGTGATCAGGCAGGCAGGCAGGAGTGGTTAGGAGCCAGTGGTCCCGGATTGTGAGAGGGATGTCCGACTGCCAGTTGCAGGATTGGGCCTAAACCGGCAGTCAGATATCCCCTGAGGGATCCCGAATTGCTAGAGGGTGCAGGCCAGGCTGAGGGATACATCCCCCCCTCCCATGCATGAATTTCGTGCACCAGGCCTCTAGTTATGTTATAAATATCTAAATGGCTCTTGGCAGAAAAAAAGGTTCCCCACTCCTGTTCTAAAACATTATGAGAAAGATGAAATTTTATGAACAATCAATCATAGTAGCATTAAATTGATGATATATGAGTTTTTTTAAAAAAATATATAAAATAATGTAGGAAAATGTTTTAGGCTAGTGAAATAATTTGGCAGTAGAGATTCATTTTCTTTCCCCGTGGAAATGCTAGTATTTGCAGTCATGTTTTAGACAATTTGACTATTTCAACTTCTTCATGAACTTTATTATAAAATATTTGTTATTGCTTATAACAATTTTTTATTCCTATATGGGGATATGGTAACTTGAAGAACCCAAAGTGTGAAGATATTTTATTATTTACGAACCTATTATTAATTAGTTTTAATAAAAAGGGCTATAATAAGATAAGATTCATTCATACTAATTTAGAAAGTTGAAATTTATTTTTGTGGTGTTGAAAAAAATGAGGATTGACTGATAAAATTAATCACATAAGTAGCCCAATGATAGTAATACAACAATAAATATGGTAATAATAATTGTTCACATTTATTGAAAGCTTATTATGTGCTTGGTGCTGTGCTAACTGCTCTGTAACCCAGCCCAATTTTATATTCATAACAAGTCTGTGAGATATATTATTATTATTATCCTCATTTTACAAATGAGAGAGTGAAGGCTTAAGACAACAAAATAAGGCTCATGAGCAAATTAGAATTCAAGACCAAAGTAGTGTGACTCAGGGAATAAGAGTTCTTAAAACTCATTCTGTCTGCTATGGATATGTATTTGCAAATAAAGCCTTAATTATATTTTTTAACAGAGAAGGAGACAACCTCTTCTTAATAATTAAAGTTATAATGTGCACTTGAATGTATAAAAGCTGCATGCTTATATGCTTACCCCATTCTGAACAAAGAAACAAAGATTATTAACTGGATGGATTCTTAATGTCAAAATTGTTTACTTTCTTGTGATTTTAGATTTATTGGTTGAATATACACATGTGCTTGGAAATTATAAAAATAAAGAACAGACTCTGGCTTTGTCTTTTCCAAGGCATTGAAATATGAATTATTTTGCACTACCTTGAGAATTTAACTCTTTGGTTCAGACTGATTTTTAGTTATAGGAGAAAATCAGAACAGGTGCTGCAGCACATTAAATGACAATGAGGGCTCAGGACTGCTGACTTGGAGTCAAGGTGTCAACACACCTTCAGTGGATCCATCTCAGGATCCAGGTAAAATTGCTCTCTTTTGGTGCCTGCCATTTTTTGTCCCTTTAATACAATCACAGGCCTTGTTTTGTTCAGGAACCTCAAGACCTGACTGTGTGGGTTCACTGTGGCAGCACCTAGATGAGTTGGAATTTACTTACTGGCTCCAAGAAGACCATTCGCGTTGGCAGAATGTACACAAGTTCCTCCACAGTTCACAGGCAACAAGTGACTTTTGAGGATGGGGAAAATTAGACACACTAGTCAGCAAGAGCCCAGATAGACAGCAAAGGCTACCTTGGGACTTTAACTCCTCTGTCAAAGTCTAAGTTTTAGATATGAAGGGGAAAATGAGAATGGCTCTATCAGCACATTAAATTACAAGGGTGCAGGATTGCTGGCTTGAAATGAAAATGTCGTAGCCCATTCAAGCTGTTATAAAAATATATAATAGGGTGGTTTATAAACAGGAGAAACTTATTTCCCACAGTTCTGGAGACTTGGGAGTCCAATCATGATGCCAACCATTCGATGTCTGGTGAGGACCTGCTTTCTCATTGACGGACATCTTCTCACTCTCAGCTCACATTAGTGGAAGGAACTACCTACCTCTCTGGGGTCTCTTTTCTAAGGGCACTAATCCCAATCACAAAAGCTCTACCCTCATGGCATAATCACCCGCCCGAAAGGCTCCACCACCTAATATCATTACATTAAGCATTAGGTTTCAATATATAAATTTTGGGGAAAGGACATATATATTGCTTGTAGTGTAAAGTGTTGGTGAAATACAAGTACTCAACTAGTGTAACCAACCCAATGCAAGAGGATTCTCCAGTCCTTACAGGGAGACCATTGCATCACGTTAAGATGCAGATGTGTAGAAAAAGCAAATTCAGGAAACCAGCATGGCTGTGCAGCTTTAGAAGACTCTTGGGCCCTCTGCATCTTAGAGCTTTGCTGTAAATGAAGGCTAGATCATCTCTAAGGTCTTGTCTGGAATGAAAACGGGATGGTTTTTATAAATCTACATTTCCACCAAAACCCAGTGACAATCATTTCATATATTAATAAATTATATTGACTGTTGTGTGTCTGATACAGGCAATAATGTAATTCTAAGTGATTATAAGAGCCGGTTAGTCAAAAAAGAGGAAGTAAGGAAGGACAAGTTGTGGAGTCACAACTTGAAAAGTTTATTGTCTTTTCTTCAGGAAGTTAGGGGTCTGGTTAGGAATTCAGTCTGGCATTTTGTAATAGCAGCCCAAATAGACTAAGACAGTATCTCATTATGGTTTTGATTTGCTTGAAGATGGAAGTTTAATTGCTTGAAATTTGAGCGGGTGAAAAGAAGAGAGAGAAAAAATCTTAATCCTAAGAGTACTAAAGGAGGTAGAGTTTTAGAAATGGAGAGCACACTGACCAGACTTAAAGCTAATTTAAATGGGTCATGTGACTTAATTTTACTGAGTCCAGGTTAAGAGGAGAAAGCCAAGAAACACTTTCAAATGTCACAATTGGCAGATGATAAAGAAAATGTAAGGCAGAAATCGAATAAATGAGAATGATGTATTCTATGTAGGTGCTATAAAATTCCATACATAGTCCTAGAGGAAAAGAATAAATTAAGAATCTAAGGCACTTATAAATGAGATAAGAGTTATTATAATATTATTCATTTGTAGGTGTGTATATTTTTATTTTAATTCTATTCCTATTTAACAAACCTATTGAGTTTTATGTTGCAGTTATAATTTAATCAACATGCTTTATGTACAGTCGTATGAATTATTCAAGAATAGAGAACACAAATAAACTTGATAACTTTTGTACCCAAATCATGCTGTTGTGTCTTCTGTATAGTAACATTTTAAAAAGTTTTAGAACCATTTGAGATTTCAATTTTGTGTGCTTTCTTTGGTTTCTCTGAATTTTAATAATTTAGGATAATCTATGACTCTGACCATTATAAGCTGATGTTTTTTAAAGAAAAATATTACATTAAAGGAGTATTACATTAACTTCTTTGCATTCACTTATAAGTTACACTTACAAAAATTCAATTTTTAATAATGTCCTGAAAGATTCATAACTGTCCCCAAATTTTAATATCATAGGTTTGTCATTTTTTGATTGAGAAAGTACATTAACTACATTACTAAAAGTTTCTCTGTTTTTATTTTAGGTACTGTATTAGAGATCTCCAAGCAAGATTTTTTTGAGGAAGCAAAAACTCTCATTGCCCAACATTATGAGAACATAAATGAGGTGAATGCATTTATCTAACATATTTTTCTGGAAACTAATATTTTTGTATATTGCAATGATCATTTCAAATGATTGCATGAATCCCAATAGATTTTGAAGAGAATGAAGAGAAAATGAAATACTTAGTAGTTATAATAACTGATTTCATATTGCATTTAAAAATTAATTTTTTAGCTATACAGATTATTTAATTATACAGATGTACTTAATTTGCACACTTAATTCTTAATGTTGTCTTGATGAATTATAACAAATATTTGGATTAAATATCTCACATAAATATCCCTCTTTAAACAGTATTAGGCAAAGTTAAACTAGAAAATATGCTGTGAGATGTCTCCTCTATGTCCCTGACATGACATGCTTATCTGATCTCCTTCCACATCACTTTGCATTAAAATGTTTACTAGTCTGATAGTTTCTTGATGGTATTGACTGCCTTTTTTGAATGTTGCATCTCCAGCAACAGGCATTGTGCCTGGCCCAAAAAATATCTGCTGAATGGCATAGATTTGGAAGGCCAGGGAAGAAAGGATGAAAAAGAAAAGTGATGGCAAAGAGATAATATAGGATGAATTTTGGAGGACAGTCTCTGCAGAGGAGATGCAAAATTTTGGGGAATAGCAGCTATTGTGATAAATGGGCATTTGGGGCGATAGGTGAGGGAAGGGGATCTTAGAATCATGTACTTTGTGATCACTGTCCTATTCCCTTTTGAGTACTTTTAAAATCAATATATTTTAAATAAAGATTTTAAATATTTTTCAATGCTTACTGTGGAGGAAGGTGATTATAATTTTTACATGTATCTTTTGAATGGTCCTCTGCTGAGACTGGCCATAGGTGGTTTTAATCTTGTAATCAACATTGTCAATATTGCTTAACTGTTTCCTTTAACAAAAAAAATACTTTAAAATTACATTGATTTAATTAGTAGGTGCATGGGATGAAAACTTCACAGGCTTCAGAGTTAGGTAAATGTGCCTTAGAACCCTGACCATGTTTAAGAGTTTAATAACAGCTTAATAGTCCATCTTTGCATGGAAAACATAATACCTTCTTATTGGCATGTTGACTTGGCAACAATTTGAATTTTTCTAAATCTTTTTATGGTCCAGAGTATGACTAGCTAGAAAAAGTATGATTGTTTGAACAATTGCTTGTCAGATACCTGAGACTGTATTATTTTTCTATTGCTTAAAATTAAGAAGTATGTAAGTGTTACAAAGCCACTGTTCTCAAAACTGCCTGGTACTGGCACAAGAACAGACATATAGATCAATGGAATAGAATAGAGAACCCAGAAATCGACCTCGACCAATATGCTCAATTAATATTTGACAAAGGAGGCAAGAACATACAATGGAGTCAAGAGTGTCTCTTCAATAAATGGTGTTGGGAAAATTGGACAGATACATGCAAAAAAAAATGAAACTAGACCACCAACTTACACCATACACAAAAATAAACTCAAAATGGATAAAGGACTTAAATGTACGATGGGAAACCATAAAAATACTAGAGGAATCCAAAGGCAACAAAATCTCAGATATATGCTGAAGCACTTTCTTTACCAATACAGCTCCTAGGGCATTGGAAACTAAAGAGAAAATAAACAAATGGGACTACATCAAAATAAAAAGCTTCTGCACAGCAAAAGAAACCATCAACAAAACAAGAAAGCCCACTGCATGGGAGAACATATTTGCCAATGTTATCACCGATAAGGGTTTAATCTCCAACATTTATAGGGAACTCATACAACTTAACAAAAGGAAGATAAACAATCCAATCAAAAAATGGGCAAAGGACCTAAATAGACACTTTTCAAAAGAGGACATTCAGAAAGCCAAGAGACATATGAAAACATGCTCAAAGTCACTAATCATCTGAGAGATGCAAATCAAAACAACAATGAGGTATCATCTCACACCTGTCAGAATGGCTATTATCCACAAATCAACAAACGACAAGTTCTGGTGAGGATGCAAAGAAAAGGAAACACTCGTGCACTGCTGGTGGGAATGCAGACTGGTGCAGCCACTATGGAAGACAGTATGGAGTTTCCTCAAAAAGTTAAAAATGGAACTCCCATTTGACCCTGTGATCCCACTTCTAGGACTATATCCCAAGAAACCAGAAACACCAATCAGAAAGGATATATGCATCCCTATGTTCATAGCAGCACAATTTACAATAGCTAAGAACTGGAAACAGCCTAAGTGCCCATCAGCAGATGAATAGATTAGAAAACTCTGGTACATCTACACAATGGAATACTATGTGCTGTAAAAAAGAAGGAATTCTTACCATTTGCAACAGCATGGTTGGAACTAGAGAGCATTATGCTAAGTGAAATAAGCCAGTCAATGAAAGAAAAATACCACATGATCTCACTCATTTATGGATAATAAAGACCATTATAAACTGATGAACAAAAATAGATACAGAGGCAGAGAAGCATTGAACAGACTGTCAAACTACAGCAGGAAGGCCGGGGAGGGTTGGGGGGAGGGTGTAAGAGATCAACCAAAGGACTTGTATGCATGCATATAAGCATAACCAATGGACACAAGACACTAGGGGGTAGGGGAGGCTGGGGGAATGTCAAAGGGGAAAAAAAGAGGAGACATATGTAATACTATTTGTAATACTTTAAGCAATAAAACAAAATTAAAAAAGAAGTATTTAAGTGATTGAAATTACTTGAAATACATATCCAATTATGAATATTATTTTCAGTTTTTTTATAGTTTAATGCATTTTTAAAAGCAAACTTGCAGAAACAGCACAGAAAACAGACAACTTTAAAAGCATATACTTGCATGTAGGACAACTCAGTTAGAAAAGCATAGTGAATGGATTTAAGGCATTTAAGTGATTAAAATTATCTGAAATACATATCCAATTATTAATATTCTTTTCTGAGAATCTACTTCTATGTATGAGCAATTATTTATGGTTCAACAGATAAAGTGCTTTGGGGGTATAAGCATTTTATGGACATTTGAGAATTTTTCAAAGATGATTGAAAATAAATTCTTGTCTAGTTGAAAACTTCTGTCTTAAAATAGACTTTAAGGTTATATTTAAAAATATCACATTTGAAAAGAAAATTACTATTTTAAATTTACATTTTTTGAAGTAGAATGCAACCCTCATGCCTGTGAAGTACCTTTTGAGAACTACATAGGATAACATCTGCTTCATTGGGGCACTGTCACATGCTTTATAGTAAATATCTTATATGGTAAGGCACTTTGCCAAATGTATTTAGTGTATATAAGTTTATTACTCTTAATAAAATTTATTATATACTTTTATTATAAAATTAATATGACAATTACATTTAAAATTAATTTTTGTTTTATTCACAGAACAAAGTTCAAGGTACTTCTATAAATGTTTTTAGAAATAAACAGCAAAAACCGAAACCTGGCAAATACATACCTGCAAAGATTAAAAACAAGGAAATATTTGATGTGGTCCAAGAACTCCAGATAGCTCACAAACGTCCTTATTTTCACAAAGATGTTTCCAAGGGGGAATGTTTTGAGGAGCCCCCTCAACGAACTTCTTTCAAGGAGCCACACATGTTTCATGGAAAAGAAAAAACCAAGGGATATGTAGATCTAATTGCAAAAGGTAAGTTTTTGGTGGAGCAAAGAAGTTCAATAAACTAACAGGCAGAAGTGTTTGCTTCTGGTGTGTTTTAAATGGACTTCCCTTGTTCAGACAAAACTCCAGATTTTAAATTTTAGCAATGAAAGATAGAGAGATAGAGTGGCATGATTAGAAGAGTTGCTAACCTCTGGGGGCCACCTGGAATTGAGAAGAGAGCATCCTAATGGGCAAGAGGAATTTAGATGAGCACTACTGGTAGTTACATCTTCCAACAGAGTGATATTCCTTCTAGTACAAGTCCTCAGAGACCAGTTAGTTCACGGTTAGTAGTGCAGTCAGAGGTGTATGGCTTTGGATTCTATTGTTGAGCAGGGTAGGTAAGGTAGGCAAGCTATTTGTGAGTGTGTTCCTCCAAAACCCTCTAAGGATTTTTGGGAGTTATAGGTTTTTTCTTTAAGACAAATTGTAGTAAAGATTTATTCTCTGTCAAGAACTTGGTAAGGTTGAACCTGAAGGTCCATTTAAACAAAGTGATACTGTTTTCTTGAGACTAATGGCTGGAATAAATGACTTCTTAAAAATACATTTTTAGTTATAACTATTTAAAATGTATCTACATTTTCTCTTTGTTATTGCTTCTTGTGCTGTTAATTCATTTTAAGTTTTGTCTTCATGCAACACCTTCTCTGTGCCAGGCACTATGTTGGGAGCTGGAGAAATAAAGATTAAAAGGCTCAGAGAGTAATGGGGGTGGGTACACACATAGGTAGTTTCTTATCATACAGTGTGGCAATGGCTGTAATAGAGGTGTGTGCAAAGCATTATGGAAACACTGAAGCATAACCAGCCAAGTGCTAGAATGAAAATTTCTCAGAAGGGACCTCATTAAGAATGGGTTTTCAGGAGAAGTTTGCTAGAGGTAGGATGGAAACAGGAGAGGCCATTTGGAGTAGTGGCAGTGAAACAATAACACCCCAAAGGATGAAAGAATGTGATGTTTGGGAAAGGAGAGCTGTGGAAAGAATTGAAGTTGGGAAGATGGGTGAGGGTAGATTTTGAAGGTAATATAATATGAGGTCCAGTACTTGAACTTAAGTGTAATGGAAAGCCAATGGTGATTTTAAAGTTGGAGTTGGAGACGGGATGAGGCATGAGAAAATCTGTCTGAGAGAAAAATAAAACTGGTAGCAGGGGCTCCGGAGAGAATGGTGTCAGAGAGTCCAGCAGGAGGAGTTTCAGGAAAGAGATGGTCTGTGTAAGAGATGGCAGGGGTCTAAATTAGGGCAGTGATGAGGCATGAAGTATGGAGGAGTGATGTTACAGTAGCATTTCTCACAGAGTAGTCTTCAGAACACTAGTCCTGAGTGACTCACCTTGACAAAAGGGTTATTTGATTAGATATGTTTGAAAAAAATTCATTCAGTTCTTCAAGTTTCATATTGAGCATTAATATATTGAAAGATCTGAGAAATACTGCAGAAAAAAATCTGTCTGCTGTTTTTAATGTGGCTATCCTCAATTAACCTAATTAAAGAATTCCTAAAGAACGACATTGCAGTCTCTAGCCTGGTAAACTAAACAGACAGCATTAAGTTGAGATAGGAATTCAGAGGGCGAAGCAGATTTTGGTCCAGTGGAGAAAAGGGTGGGGAAAATAATGAACCTGTTAGCTTTGGACCTATTAGGTAGACATCTATGTGGAGATAATGATTAGAAAGTTGGAAATAGATATCTGGCACTTAAGAGAGAAGTAGGTGAAGACTGAAGAGGAGTACCCAGCAAAGGAGGTGGGAAATGAACAGCTGGGAGGGAAATCAGAAGAGTATGAAATATGTTACTCATACTTTGGTCAAAGAGGAGGAACACCTTAGGGGCAAGGAGAGCTCATCCATTATCCCAGGAGGAAGTCAGGGCTATGAGCACAGACACAGGCTGAATGATAGATTAGGGGGTGAGATTGCTTCTGTTGTTTTGGTGAAATTAAAAATGAGGTTTTCACCTGAGGATGGGATGGGAAGTGCTGGAGTTTTGAGGAGCAAAGAGGAAGTTCAAATAGCCATAATCTGGGCAAGTATGAAAGTGCATGGACTCTGAAAAGATAGTTTGCTATGAAAAATAAATGCACCCCTCACCCTTTTTCAAGAGAAAAGAGAAATGATGGGGAAGTGTCAACAAGGATCAAGGAAGAAAGTGACTTTCTCTTTATCCCTAAAGTATGGGAAGGGTGGGAAATAAAGTCACTTCTCGGGAGAGTGCTGAAGAAGCTGTATCCTTAGGAAAATAAGGGCTGTTAGAACAAGAAGATAGGGGAACATATGAGAACATAGCTCGAATATCAACTTAGCTGACAAAAGATTTGGGGTTTCCTGGGGCATAGTGAAGAGTTTGGGGAGGTGATTTAAGAAAGGATGAAAGGTTGAGGGTCTATGGAGACTAAGACAAATAGCAAAGAGAATGAGAAGAGTAGTTCTGAGGGCCTCTTAGAGAAGGTGGGTAATCTTTGCCAATGAGGGTCGCTTTTGGGGATTGTTCTCTTCAGCAGGTTATCTTGAAGCCAAGGATATTGGGGATGGGCATGTAAGAAAGGAAT
>NW_005871049.1:18538717-18541217 GCF_000147115.1 Myotis lucifugus | reverse complement strand
ACATTACTCTTTCCCACAAAATTATTTGGAGAAATTTAAGACCAGTTCTTATAACAATTTATAAGAGCTGTGGAAACTAGAGTTTTTTTAATGAAATGGAAAATTATATCGAATTTGGTATTACAAAATAATTTGAAACTTGAAACATACTAATCTTCCCCCATGTATAAAAACAACCTCTAATTGAGGAATTTGTAAATAATGGAATAAATTTGGGATGTTCTTAGTGATCATCTCACAGAGAATTTAGCAATTGCTTCTCTGCTTCTCTTAGTTTCTTTCTGGTTTAGATTGCTATGTTTCTTCCTATTTCTTGTTAGGAATTTTCTTTTGCTTGCCTGTGTTCTTGAAGAAAGAACCTAAATAGAATTTTAAAAATTAGCAAATGAATAGCATTGTATAGCTGAGTGACAAATGTCTTGAACACAGACATTTCTTCTTTATGCTTTTTCTCTTTTTGTACTGACCTGGCAAGCTCTGACCTCGAAAGGTGTCAGATGGAGACACAAAGTAAGAGAGAAATCAAATTGCTTCAGTAACAACATGTTTTACTACACTGAAGTAGCCACCATGTACAGTCACATTTAATAAATTGATAATATCTTAAAAATGAAAATCATTAAAATCTTATAAAGGATTTAGAGACAATTGAATGGCATTCTTTTTTATCATCTTCCTTCTACTAATTCTATTGTTAGTCTAGAGGACAACTTAGGGAATAACAGAAATCTTAGGACTAGGTAGTGACTTCCAGAGATTTTCTGATTTAGTACATTTGTTCCATGTTTTGCCTTTGACAAGGGACATAGGCAGAGAAGAGTTAAGAGGCCAGTGAAATACTTCACAGTGGGCTGGGGTCCTTCCTAGGTCTTTTGTACAGAAGCTTTATGTACGAGGAAATAATACTATCTTCTCCTAGGAAATATGAGTCATATTCCTAGAAATGGTTTTCTATGTGTAGTGAAAACCTTCTTCAGCAGAAATTTATTGTTTTTGGCTTTTTGGCATCCATAATAGCTCTCTGGTTTGACTTTGGGGAAACACTCCTTCTACCTTAAATCTATGCAGTGTGGGAGGGCTGTCACCCCAACTCCTCGCTCTAGGGTGGACATGTGATTCCTTCCACTTACCCAAGTAGAAGAGCTCATTTTCCTGGCCACAGTAATTGGATGGAGTGACTGGGCTTAAACCAGCAGGGATGAGATGTGAGCTTGGAGGCACCAAAGAACACAGCATGGGATTGTAGAATCAAGTCAATCTGGTAGAGTAAGCTGAACAGTGCAGAGAAACAAAGTCCCGAGGACATTGTTTAAGCTTCAGCCCCAAGCTTTTCTGAAGACAAACTTCACTTGGCCTATCCAGTTTAGGTGAGTCTGTGAATGATGCCCCTTTGAGAAGGCAGTATGGGTTAATGACTCGAAGCATGGGAGTCCGACTGCCTAGACTCAAATACCAGATTTTGTACTCATTAGATTCTTTAAACTAATTTGGCTTTCTGTTGGTTTTCTCTGGTAGTCTGATGGAAACATTGTAGAAAAATTTTACTTAACGTGCCACTTTGACACCTCGATTCTAGACATCTGGCCTCCAGATATGTGAGAGTATACATTTCTATTGTATTCAGCCATGAAGTTTTTGGCAATTTGTTATGATGGGCATAAAAATCTAATAAGTGGACTTCCAAAAGTAAGTTTCAATTATAGGCATCATTTACAAAATATTTTTCCTTGTATAATGAGTGTAAAAGTGTAACCCATAGGTTGTTTGAACTTTCCTCATTCATACATTCATTCAGCAACTATATAAAACGCCTATTTGAACTGGATGCTGTGTACCATGGTCCCCGCCCTGATGGAACTTTCAGTTTAATAGAAATTCTCTCACTCTCTTAAAAAGCATGGTAGTTGTTGTTTTTTGTGGTGCGTGGGGACCAGGGTTATACTAACTAACTGCCCTTTTCCTTCTAAATTTGGAATCAATTGAATTGAGAAATAAGACACAGGAATTGGGCAAATGAGATTAAAATGCTCATTTTGTTACTGACAAAGCAGATGAGAAAATATTGCCCTGGAAAAGTAGCCCTGTGGCTTGTTAATCCTCTTCCAGAATGAAACGCATTCTCCCCATCACAGGCAGAGTTTGCAGCAGCCACACTCCGCACAAAGCAGCACAGGCCCTGTAACCAAGCCTTGTGCAGGGGAGACTCGCTGCTTGTTCTGGGCTGGCAGCCTGGAGAAGCTCAGGGGACTTAGCTCAGCATGACTCTCATAGAGTGAGGACAGGGATGGGGGAAGGCAGGCCTTTTACTCTCACAAACCAGAGTTATGAGCCTTTCTGGCTGGCCATACCCTCGTGTCTCTTGTAGGTCTGAACTAAGAGAAAGTAGGACTATGGGTGTGCTCCCCAATGGTATACCTTCCTGTCAGAGGCCACTAAGAGTAGATGTACAAACAACTGCAGGTTGCCTGTAGCCTGAGGTTACATACCTTTGGTTTGGAAA
>NW_005871049.1:18484615-18538103 GCF_000147115.1 Myotis lucifugus | reverse complement strand
AATCTTTAAATAAAAGTTATGCCAGAGTGATTTGTAAAATGTGAATCCTACACTCTCTTAAAATCCCTCAAGGTTTCCCAGGGCTTAAAGGATAAAGGAGATGAAGTTATGTGTTTTATGCATCTTAACTATAAATATTAAAAATTGATTAATCATTAGAGGATAAAGACTGAATTATCTTTCTATTCTTTTTATGGAAAATATGAAATTTTTGTAGCATGAAGAGGTGGCTAAATAGCCTATAGCTAAATGGGTAAGGAAACGTATTAAAGAAGTGTTTCTGGTAGTTAACTAACAAAAACATTATTTTTTGTAGATTTTATCATGTGATTGTTGTCAACTTTTTAGAATTTATTTGTGGCGATAATCATCTCTAATTCTAAATATTCACATTCATACCTCATTTTGTATTTATGCTTTTATTAGACATGTCTTTAGTGTGACTCCCACAATTTTATAAATTTTAGTCCCCAAAATATCTGGATTCACTGATGAGAGGAAAAGTTAGAGATAGGAAACTCTGAAGCTATTGTTGTGAAGTAGACATAATGAGATGGTGACTTGGCTTAGGGCAGTGGTTCTCAACCTGTGGGTCACGACCTCTTTGAGGGTCGAACGACCCTTTCACAGGGGTCACCTAAGACCATCGGAAAACACAAATATAATTACATATTGTTTTTGTGATTAATCACTATGCTTTAATTATGTTCAATTTGTAACAATGATAATACATCCTGCATATCAGATATTTACATTACGATTCATAACAGTAGCAAAATTACAATTATGAAGTAGCAATGAAAATAACTTCATGGTTGGGGGTCACCACAACATGAGGAAATGTATTAAAGGGTCGCGGCATTAGGAAGGTTGAGAACCACTGGCTTAGTAGGTTTTGGGTTTGTTTTAAAGGTAGAACCTTCAACAGGATTTGCTGATGAGTTGGTTATTGGATGCTATTGAAGAGAAATAGAAGTCAAAGGTAATCAAGTCATCAGCAAATTTCTGTTGAAAATTATACCTTTAAAACAAATTCAAAACCTAAATGCTTTTGCCCTAAGTTACTGAGGATAAAGTTTCCACTTACCAAGACAGGATGTCTATAGGAGGGACAGATATGCTTCTTATGACCAGGAATTAAGCTGTAGTCATATGAAGTCTGACATGTCTGTTAGCATCTAAGTGGAGATATTGAATAGTAAGTTCGTATATGAGTTTGGAGTTCATGGCAGAGAACTAGGCCCAGGTATCACTTTGGGATATCTTATTGTATATATAGTATTTAATGCCTGGAAGGTATGTGATATGCCATACAAGTTAGAAAAGTCCAAGAACTAAGCCATGGAGTATTTAGAGGTGAGGGAAATGAGGAGAAACTAGCAAAGATGACAGAGAAAGGAGCAGTAAGAGAGGATGAAAAACCCAAAAAAACAAAAAAAGAAATAAAAACAAAAAACAAACAGGAGACTGAGATGAGCTGGAAACTGAGTGAAGAAGGTGTTTCAAGTATGAAGGAGAGACTGATCAGATGTGTCAAATTCTGCTTATAGATCAAGATTAGGACTGAATGTTGACATTGAACAGTAACATGAAGGTCAGTGAGGACCTCCACACCTACTGTTTTGGTAGAATAGTCAGTTTAGAAGAGATTGGGCAGAGAGAAATGAGACAAGTGTAAGAACTATTTCGAAGTGTTATGTTATACAGGAGAACACAGAAATCGGGTACCTATTAGAAGAGATCAGGGAGAGTAGTTTTCTTTTGTTTATTGTTTTAAGATGGAAGAAATAGTAAAATTTCTGTTCAGAACAATCAAGAGGAGAGGGAAAAAATAACTTAAAAAGGACGGAGAAAGAATAATTGCTGGGAGCAAGGTCCTTCAGGTGAGAGTGGATGAAAACTGTTGTACACGCAGAGGGCTTGGCCTTAGATTAGAATGTGGATTATTTTACCCTCAATAATGAGAGGACACACCGAGTATATGGATACAGATGCTGTCAGGAGGGTAGCTTCAGTAGTCTCCATTGATTGCTTTCTCAGTGAAATGCAAAGCAAGGACCTCTGTTGAAAGCAAGCTGAGGGGTGGAGGGAGGTGTTGGAGGTTTAGAGTCGAAAATGATTAGAGAGGGGTGAGTGAACAGACAACAGTGTTGTGCTGTGATTAATGAAGCATTGAAGTCCACTTGGGTTCATATTCATGACTATGAAATGAGACCAATCAGTTTCTGTTTTATCCTATCACATTGACTATGCAAGTATCACAGAATAGGCAGAGAATTAAATTCAACTAGAGTTTTGTGTTTTCTCAAATGAAGATGACAAAATGAGGGTGGGGTAATGGAGTTGAGAGTCCATGAGAGAGAGAGAGAGAGAGAGAGAGAGAGAGAGAGAGAGAGAGAGGTCATAAGGATTAACTTCGGAAGCTAAGCTGGCTAAGAGATGAAGGTGGCAAGCAGGAGTGAAAAGGTAGTGGTATCAATGAGTTGCAAGTGCTGGTAATGGTCAAAGATTGTTGGTGATGGGGAATAATCTGAAAAAATAAAAGGCGTTGATGAGAGAGTAAAATGCTTAAAATTGAACTCATCAAGTAGCAGTGATGGGTAGTGAAGAGGAACAGGGTGTGAACTTGATCAGAAATGGCTCCTCGAGGGGAGATGATAATTTCTTTCAGCTTTTTATAACCTGTACCTCAGCTGAACAGATATTCAATGAATGTTTCTGGATGGATTTAGAAAAAAAAAAGTTGACTATTAGAATGGAGGAAAGCTGATAAAAGTAGGTCATTCTGAGCCAATTTTTAAATTAGCAACTGCATTTGTCTTCATACATTTATGGGTGCACAGGACAAAGACCCACACAAGCTAGCTCAAGTCGGGGGAACTTATTTTAAGTTTCAGATCTCACTAAATGCAAAGTCTTTTGAGGACCACTGGCCTCTCATCCTGCTTCTCAGGGTGGCTCTGCTTTCCTCCCAGATAGGTGTCTTCTCCTTATCGTACACACAGACCAACACAGTCACCTCACCTTCTAAGTCATATTTCTGGCAGAGGAATATGATGGGCCTAGGATGTGTTAGGTGATCACAAAGCCACAGTCAGGACAGGAGTGATGGCAGTAAGGTGCCATTATGGCAATTTCAGCCCAACCTCTCAGCAGAATCTATAGACCAGGAGAGTGGCTTGTGGGGAGCAGGCTGCATGGGGCAGGCAACTCCAAATAAGTCATCTTTTTGTGAGGGAGGGGATCAAGTAGAAAATAGCAGGTCCCATTTTATTAAGCACAAATATTCTTGCATTTAGAAGAACAACATATTTTAGCTTCTATAATTTTATCTTTTGTCTTAATAAAAGTTCAGTAGAAGACAATCCGTTTATCAACTAGTTAATATTGATTATTTTGCTAGTTACCATTACTCTTAGCAAACATTGGCTGATCAATATCTTTATAAACTTATTTCTATTTCCTCTGATGAGGCCACTTATTTGTACCCTGACCTAGTCAGTTAATTTGTACAAGACCATAGCAGGATATGTTATTTTTTAGGCCAAATATTAAAAACACACACACACACACACACACACAAAACCCTTTTCATAGTTCTCTACTAGAGAGACACTGTAAGGATAGCTTGGGCAGTAGCTTCAAATGACATCAGCAATCTTCCAAGAAGAGTGGACAGTGTTCTTATTGCCATTTTAGATGGGCATTAGGTACTCCTACTATTTATAGCTCCAAGAACATCTCCTGTCACGTATGTTTGCCTGTGTATTGATCTGTATGCCCTGCTAGAAAGTAAACCTTTAGAGGGCAGGGATCTTATCTCATTTGCATTGATATGTGCCTGAACAGCAGAATGATGGGCTCATTCAGAACTTGAAAGATGTTCTATAAATATTTGCTGAATCCCGGAATGAAGCGGATGTGAGTGCAAGTGTGTGTGTAAGTTGCTAACCAGGTTTAAGCAAGCCTGGTAGCTTTTCAAACTATTCCAGGTACCATGTGGACACTTCTGTTACAAGGTGCTGAGTACTGTGTTACACCTTAAGAGAGTTTGCGTGTGCGCATGTGTGTGTGTGTGTGTGGTGTGACAATTACTGTAAAGAATAAAGAGATCCATTGTAATTACTGTCTGGTGTAAAACAGCTGTTGCCTGAGCTATTCAGTGTCCAAGGCAGTTACTCATTCCCCTGGCCTGCATGGATGCTTCCAAAATGATCCTGTCACAGCAAGTGTGTTCTGGCATCCCCTCCAAACACTGGGGAGCCTGCAGCCAAGGGTCTGTTAATGCCTGAAGTGTGCAACGTGTGACATTGATCATCTCCTCTCTGAGCTGGCACTGCTCTGAAGCAGCCTGAGAACCAGGGAACGGGCCCGCTATTAAATCCATCTGGTTTTGATCCCTGTGCACTTAATGAATCAAAACATTATTTTAGACAAATTTTATTTAACTATTCCAGAAGTTCAGTGAGTACTCTGACTATACTTAGGATGGATCCAAAAAATGCTTCATGTAGTCACTGTAGAGACATTCATGAAGACATATAATGTGTGACCGTTACAAGTTTAATGGGTACTTGTAAGTACTTCCCATGTGGTTGAATTGATGGTAGTTTCTACTTGAATTCTCAGCTTCCAGCTGCACTAAGCCACTAAGTGTGGCCTTTAAGTCGAATTCAAAAATAGATGGGATACCTGGTATAGTTCTGTAGCTAGATGACCTTTACTTTTTCATTCCTCAGTGAAATGTTGGAAATCTCTATATATCTCTATTCTTCTATTGGAAGTCAATTAATGGAGAAGAGGACAGAGCAGCAAAAAAAATAATATATATATAGCATATATTGAGCATGTACTACATATTAGGCACTATGTAAAGCCATGCATTTTCCAAAGTCTTGAAAGATAGTCTATTATTAGTTGCATTTTACAGATAAGAAAACTCAGACTCAGAGAGACACGCTCAAGCTGGTGTCAGGGAGAGGAATGGCAGAACCTGGATTGGAGCTCTCTCTCTGATGCCAAAGCTTGTACTCTCTCCCCTCATCTCCATGCTACATCCTTTTCCTCAGTGGTGTTTCGAGCAATTCGCTGTGCTTGGGGAAATGAGGGTTTTCCAAGTGCTCTGAGAGTGTGGAAGGGTCACTAAGTCTTTTTCTAAAGCATTGTATGCCTCGAGCAAGTCACTTTTCTTTTCCATATTTCACTTTGCCTCATAAAACTGATCAGATCTATCCTGCTCTGGAAGGCTATTCTGTTTTCATGAAGAGCTATGATGTTTCAGGGGGAAAAAAAGGTGTCATTGAAAGTGCCCAACCTCATTCTTAGATAATAACGAGAAAAACGCCAATGTCATTTATGTCCTGTAGCAAATGGATGCTCTCCTGGTTCTCCCAAAGATGTCCCTAAGTGCTGGTGTCGTTTTCAGCAGGTCCTCATCACCGCATCCTGTGGATGCAGACAAGGACTGCCAGGAGGGGGCCAGGTAACTGGACACTGACTGCTCCTGGAGCTCAGCAGTGAAGTATTCTATTACTGCTGCTGCTTTCATGTTCCTGTTTAACCAAAGCCACACTTTTAGAGGCATTTTAGAAATTTCAATGGAAAAGATATATTTGCTAGTAAGTTAGAAAAGGTAGCTAGTGTTACACAGATATGTGAAAGGCTAGAATTTGCAATGAGCTTGGGCAGTTGCTTCCCTCCCTTTTTTATTGTGAAAATGGTGATTGTTGCTACCTTTACCCTGAAATTCCTCTCTAACAATACCACCTTTATCAATGGGAGCAGGATTGTTTCCTTGAGTGGGAAGGGCAGCAAGAATATGGGGAAGAATTGACTGTTTCTGTGAAAGAGGGGAGGGCATGATTACTTTGCTGGGTCAACAATAATGGAATGTCCCAAATGGCCATAAAGATGTTCTCGGTGTTCCTACATAGTTTCTTAGGTAAAATTGTTATGTAGGTAGTTAGAACTTAGCAATAGCACCACGTGTTTACGATTTGAGGACCCAATGCTAGAATGACCAGACCTTGGGTTTTTTTGGCCTGGTTTTTAAATGAAACCTGATTTTAATTTGTACATGGGCTTTTGCCTTGTTGAAATAAAAAAAAAGCAATCACAATAGCTGGAACCCCAATTTGCTCAAATCTGTCTTTTGCAGCTGATTTTATTTACTTACAGGTCTAATTACATTTAGAAAAAAGTTTTATGGCATCAGCAGTAAAATCAAATGAGTGCATGAAATTTCTAATGATTTATTTCCCACACAAATTTTAATTATCCAGATCTACACATTGGGGACACTTCCCCTTGAAAAGGGAATGCTTTTACGTGTTGATTCTCACTATAACTAGAGGTTTGCACTCCTTTTGGTAATTGGTTTCCAAATTTTTTTTCTTTTCTTCAAACTAGAATGAATTTCACATCTTCCTAGATTTGTTCCTGTGTTTGTAGTCCTGATATAAACATCCTGACCATGAGGAAATGTTTGCATTGCTCAAAGGACCACTTCTGTGGCTGGAAAGGGTGGGTAACGAGACCTCACATTTGTGAGCACAAGCAGTGAACACAGTTCAGTACTACGGTTTAGGCTTGAATGATAATGGTAATCTAATACATGTGTCACTCAATAAACCCTCTGTATTGGCTTGAAGACGAATCTGAGATTTAGAAACAAAAATAAAAAAAATTAAGGTCTGGTTTCCTTGGTGCGTGATCGTGGCCAAATTATTTAACATATTAATCCTCAGTTTCCTATTTTGTTAAATGGTGATGATAAAAAAATACCTGCTGACTATATTGCTGGAGGGCCAAATGAGATTTATGGGTGAAAACGTAAACTATAAAATGCTATACACATTATTAATGACTCATTGAAAGACTCGTGAGGACATATATGTGAATCTAGAAAAGCTGATGTTTATCAGTATAAAGCAGTTACAAAGTGCATTTGCAGGAAGAAAACGAGTGGGCTCCCTTACTTTACTTCCCTTTAGGCAACAGATCATATTCAAGCATTACACTTGGTAGGGAATCTAAAGATTTGTGTGATACCTTTACCTGGTGGTTATCTGAAAAGTAATGTTCTGGTTTTATGTAAGTGTGCTCAAGCTACATTGGTGCCCAAGTGTGTCATCTGGTTTTAGAGTTTTGTGTATCCTGTGGTTTTAAAGAGTTAATAAAACCTTAACTACATAATAAACTGCTAGGGAACAACTGTGACAAATGTTGTTGGCATCGAATATACTGGGAAATGGGGTTTTCGGCAGAAGTGGCTTAATTAAGAGTGGGGCCAGTTTCCATCCGCTATTTCACCTTGGTTTCTGCTTCGGCAACAAGTCGCAAAACTGGTCAGCCTTGCAGCCTAGAGCTTCCTAATTGGCTCCAAATGAGTCAGATTCCTGTTCTGTCTGGTGGTTAATATCATTGGCAAGTCTTGTAGATAAACAACAGAAAGAGTGCCAAATCCTTTAGAGGACAAACAGCATATCCTGGTTTGTCGGGCATCCTTTGTCCCTTCACACAGGCTTAGTTTGGGGCCTGGGAAAACTATCACTCCTAATGCAAGGTGAGAACATGTGTCAAGGTGGTTGAGAACTTTTCCCTGAGACAAATAATGATATGAAATGTGAGGAGAGCTAAGAGCTGGTGAGAAAACAAAGAAAGAAATAATCATTTACAAATAGCTGCTTACTTCACTGGAAAATGATCCTAATCAGGAATTTGCATTTCTTTAAAGTCTTTCTGTTAGTGATAATATCCCTATCCCTATTTCTCAAAAGGCAATTATCACATAAAATGGCTTATAATAGAAGTGTTATTGCTTTCCTGGCGTTCAGCATGTAAGATTTTTATTGGTATACTTATCTTTTTTTTTCTAAGCACCTGCAATTATATTTACATTCTGACAAAATACAGTGATGGTGGCACTTAAATCTCCCAAGTTTCTGTCTATGATCCTCAGCAATTTTAGTCTTTTCAGCTCTGTTTTCTGTAACAATTTCAAATGCAATTAAGGCACAGAAGTATCATTTGTAAAGTTTCCACAAAGCATGTATTTTGGGTTTTGGTGCTAGATAAAGTTATAATAACTTGCTTTAGAATTAGGGGGGTAGATCTGGGATTAGCTCAGGATCAGAACCTTGCTAGTGAGGTTATAAGCTCTTAGCTTCCACGCGAGAAAAATTCTGACTGTGTGGGCAAAGAAGAAAGGAAATGAGGTGCTGGCTTTTGTCATCGGTCATGTTGGGTGGTTGGCAGGATTGGCTGTTGATGGACGAGCGTGCAGTGAATTGCCTAACAGAAGACAATTTGTGAGAACCACAAATAAGAAAGATAACAAACTTGCCACAAATTCTTTTCCTGGTTCCAGATTAAAATATAGGACTCTATTCTGCTAAGAATAGGTATTGAACTTACCTTAGATTTCTACTAAGAAAAAGTAATTAAATGTATATGAGACACCCTAATTGGCATTCATGCAACGATCATACATTTACTGAGCATCTTCATGGGGTCTATAAAGGGTCTGGGATGTCCCCCTATTTACAGCTAAAAAGTCAGACTGCCACACCTTCATGGGTGCAGGCAGATGACACAGAATCAGGACCTGTTAGAGACAAGGACTTCGTTACTCACGGCACAGCATGCAGGCTTAGCTGTATGTCCCTGTCACTTCCCTTTGCCCCGAGTCCCATGGGGCTACGTGGAGAGGTCCTCATAGATGCTGTACTTGTGGTGGGTCTGTGTGACTGCTGAGAGATGTGAGCTTGGGGAACCTATGGCTTTGAGAGTAAGCGTGTTCTTTGTCCCCTTTACCTCAGTCCTCAAGGCTGCTTGCTGGGCATACAACCCTCAGAAACAGACTGGGCAAAGAGCAAATAGCGGGCAGAGCCTGACATTCTTGGCACCCAATACAGTTGTGAAGGGTGCTCAGGACCCATGGTGGATTGCCTCTTCCAACACTAAGGCACTCATGACAGTTATCTCCCAAATAAGTGTCTATGTGCAAATAAGTGTAACATGCATGAACTCTATGCACATGTATTAGTAGTTTCCAACAATCATTATTCCCTCTCTTTGACACATGGAGAATTTGAGGCTCAATGTGTTTAAATAAGAAACTAAAATCACAAATAAAAGGCACAGCAGGCACCACAACAGAGTGTTTTTAACTCATGGTCTCATGTTCTTAGCATTGGACAGTTTTGCATCACTGCTAAAGGATTTTCAGGCCATGTTGGCTCTATGTTTTAGTGGGGGCTTTTCCATTATTTTATTTAGTGCTTTGTACATTTCAGGAAATGAGCACTCCTTTTGCTCATCTATTGCTGTTTTGATAAAATGGGTCTATTGTGTTCCTACATCTTGTCCTCTTTTTAGCTTAGATAAATCTGTTTTATTTCTATGGCAATATTGCCTGTTATCATAGAATTTCAGAGATAAAATGTACATCAGCCACAATTTAGTGTAACCGCCCCACCTCCATTTTATAAATAAGAACGCAGAGGTCCAGAGAGTCTGGGTGAATTGCCACCCAAGGTTAAAGGTCTTGGTAGTGTTAAAAGGTTAAAGGTCTTGGTAGTGTTAAAGAGAAGACCAGAACCCACGTTTTTTTTGTGTGTGTGTGTGTGTGTGTGTGTGTTTTTAAAATCTAAAATTCAGTGTTTTTGTCACTACATTACATTGCATTCTGAAAGAAAAAGAATTAAAAAATGTTGACAGAAGTCCTTTTTAGTAATAATAGTACTTCAGGATGATCAATTTAGGTATTGAAATGACAACAGAACTATGATTCCTTTAAATCGTGGGTTAGAAACATAACAGCCTCTCTAAAATCAGCGGGTGACTGTGGAGTAGCTGGTGAGGTCAGTGGGAAGCATGGAGTCTGTGGAAAACTAGAGAAAACCACCCATCCAGACACACTTTGATATAACATTTCTTGAAGATTGTATGCCCCCCAAATCTATGTCTGCCTCTGAATTTGGCCTTCCAGCTGCCATTTCACAATAATTGACTTGTATAACATGGTTTTAAAGATTTTCTACATCCTTTAATGTGATTTTGTCATACAGGCTTTTAGAGAAAGCTAAATAGTTGTCAGCTGCTCTAACCCATTATTTTGCCGAAAGAGAAACAAAGCAGATTCAGTGACTTGCTCAAGTCAGGAAAGCTAGTTTGTCAAACCAGCTGTGACTGGAACCAAATTTACCAACTCCCAGTGCTGTGTTCTTTCTACTTCATCTTCAAACATTTATTTTTAGACAAAAAGAATATTCAATTTTGTAAGTAAAAAGCAATGTCAGCTTTGACATGTAACATCACATTTTGCAGATAACCTCTCAGGCATCCATCAATATTTTTTTTATTGAGTATATTATCACATGCCTATGTCAATTGACATGAGACATACAAAAACACATTAGACATCTTTGTTCATTTCTGTCCTCTTTTTTTGGCAAAGTCAAAACTAATATTGAGGAATAACTAGATGCTAGAATCTTCAGCATTAAGTGTAATAAAATTTCAGAAAATGAAATATTATTAGGGACTTAACATTTTAACTCTCATATTCCAATAATTATCTTTAGTGGCATATTTAAGTGACCCCTCTGTCATAGTCAAAGAGCATTATGACACTTTAGGATGCCAATACCAGAATTGTATGTGTGCGCGCACATGTGTGTGCGTGTGTGAAATACATAGAATTGGAATCTGTTCATTTCATTCTTCATGTTAAATATTACTTTTTGTCCATTGATATCTTAAATATCTTCTCAGCCTCTATTTTAAATTTTATGGCAAATACTGAAATAGATACAAGGTATGCCAACTAAAGATATGTTGAGATGGAGAGAGATTTCTGTCCACTAATTGAGATGTTATAAGAAATATCAGTTAAAAAACCACACAAACTATGGTACTCTATGCCTTTTGCTTTCTCTTTTGTTTACACCAGTATTTAAGTTCCATTTTTAGACTCCACGATGCTGTATTCACCTTACTCTAATAGTTTCATTCTGCTTAGAAATTCCTCTCCTGGGCCTGTTCTGCAACTTGGTTGGCATGCCTAGCTGATTTGTCACATTTGTCTTTTTCCTCCTGTCCATCTCAGATGTGCTCTGTCTTCAGAACTCTCCCTTCTTTGATACAATTTCAGTCCTTTTCTGCAAAGGATTAGGTAAACAACTTTGGCTTTGTGGGCCATATGGTCTCTGTCACATCTCCGCTTCTATAGGGACAAAAGGAGCCACGAACAATAGGTAAACATGTGGACATGGCTGTGATCCAATTAAACTTTATTTATAGAAAACAGGTAATGGATGGACTGCCTTGGCCCTGGCCCTGGTGGTTTGCCAACCCTGCACTAAACTGTTAGTATCATAATAGGGAATGCTCATTCCAAAAGTTGAGCAAGATGATATCAGTTGTATAGGAAGAAGCCCCTGTTCACATTTTTCTATATTTTCTATACATATATTTTTATTTACTTTACAATGAACTATACATGTTAATAAAGTAGAATGTGAATATAATTTATAGATAAACAACTATACCTATATTGGAACACCTGCCCCCAATTTTATACTGATAGTAGTGTGCAAAAAGAGATTGGAAAATTGTAGACTCCTACTACAACTTCTCACAAAGACCATGCGTTTGAAAATATACCTCTCTTGTGCTTACTTACACGTGAGAAAGGCATTCTTATTATAGGGAACAGTGAGTGTGGAGTTTTGAAATATGGAAAGGGTAGTAGACAAGGGTAGTTAGGATCTTATAAATTCTGTCACATTCCAACATTTTAATTGGATCTGCCTCAGCTACTCAACAGTTGACCATTAATTAGTCCAACTTTCCCTTTAACAGTAATAATTTTCCCTTTGGCTTTCAAAAGGATATTATGAATTATTACTTTCTAAATATTATGGAAATAACTTATTCTGCATAAAGTATTATTCCCTAATTCTATTAATGGCCTAGACCAGTGGTCAGCAAACTCATTAGTCAACAGAGCCAAATATCAACAGAACAACGATTGAAATTTCTTTTGAGAGCCAAATTTTTTAAACTTAAACTATATAGGTAGGTACATTGTTATTAACTTAATTAGGGTACTCCTAAGGCTTAGGAAGAGCCACACTCAAGGGGCCAAAGAGCCGCGTGTGGCTCACGAGCCGCAGTTTGCTGACCACTGGCCCAGACCATATATTCTATAGGTTTTGTTAACCCCACAGCATCTGAAAGAAATTTTCATATACAAAGAGCAACTTGGTCATAACTAAATAAAATGTAGACAAAACACAATTGACTGAGGCCTTAACATCTTTTTAGAGACTGTAGTTAGGGCCTTGGCCTACTGTCTAAACCAATGCCTGCTATGGGGTGAGGTTGTGATAGTTATGAAGTTTTGCAGGTACTTTTGTAACCCATTTCTTCCACACCCCTCCCCCATGTACTTCTAAACATGCCACTGGGCAAGTGTTAATTTTAGCTTTAACATGAATTACAATTAATTTATTTTGATAATGTCACGAGGCTGTCTGATACAATTTTACTTCTTTTAAGGCTATGGTAAATCCAGAGTCAGAAGTCCCATACAGGTAGCTACTATAAGAGATCAAACTAAGTCAAAACCTTTTTAATAATGTAACATTGCTTTTTAGTAGCCAACTTTTATCCTTACAATAAAGAAGTTGTATATTTTGAGGTTTGTGGTTTTATTTTTGGTTGTGCTAAGCATGTAATTGTAGGTGCAAGAGCAAGTTGCTAGTGTAAAATAAAACATAATAAATAAGATAGTTTTGCATTTTTAGTGTGGCCTTGTCAAGCTGGAGTTTAGATTAAGATGGGAGCACGAGGCAGACTATGTTAGCAGTCTGTCTTGTTCAGCTTTTCTTGTGCCAATTGCCCATTCTGTGGGAGTTAGTCCTGTCTCTCTCTGCATACCCACTTGCAGGATTACCCTGGATGCTGTCCAAATATTTAATATTAAAGTAGGTCCTTGTCCTTGTAGTAGCGCTAGCAACATGTCCCTTACTTTCTCACAGTTCATTGTAATCTTCCAGATAGCCACATTGTAAACATAAATTCCCTCTTCCCACCAGGGAAAATTTCTTTTAAAGTGCTAGTGGAGAATAATTTTAGATATTGAAAACTTATTCAGAGCATGCCTAAACATATCACCACTTGAGTTTCCATCTGTATTTGCTTATTTTGTTTTCTTTTCATGCTTACCAATGGCTCTCAGTTTCTATTTGTAATGAAACAAACCAGACATTTAAACTTGAGGAGGCATCTTGTGCAGTTGGAAAGACAAGGAAAGGAAAAGGAGAAATCTTTACTTAATGCTTAATTTGTGCCAAGTGTTTATTCTCTTGTGTGAAAACTTCATTTTTTTTTGTCTTAACATGTTTATTATTATTTAATTGATTATTTAATTTTTTGGCTCACTACAGTTTGTGTTAAGAAAAAAATACATGTAGTATTTGAATGGTCAAATGTCAAAGTGCTCAATTTCCCTAGAAAAGACACAGGGGAAGGAAAGACGAGTTCCTCTAGGGCACCTCAGGTGATATCCTTAGTGGATGGATATAGGCATCCTAGTAGATAAAGCAAGTGTGCATGAATTTATATTTTGTCTCAGTGAGAAGCAAAAGAGACAATAAAAATATTAAAGTAAAGTATTAAAGTATAAAGTAAGGGAGTCATCAGGAAGAGTATGGAGTCAGAAATAGAACATCATCTTGTGTCACTTCTTGACAAAAAATTGATGGTGAGATTCCTGTCCTTATTTGCAGATACGGCTCAATATATTGTGGTGTCTGATCAATCTCAATGCATTTATATTTGTAGCTGATATATGCCATTCCATCTTTGTTTAAATAGATGGACTTTAACACATTAAATGGAAACATGTAACAAGATACACACATAGACATTCACTGAATATTTACACTGGATTAGATCAGGAGACTGGACTGAGGCTTTGGGGTTTGTTGTGTTAGAGCCTGTGGGCAAGTTGTAGGCTGGAAAAAACGTATGGTGTTTCCCATTTCATTCTAATTATAGACTCTTATCTACATCAATGGAATTTTATATTTCACTTAATAAGAACTGTATGCGGTTGAGCAACATAACAGTATGAATCCATGCATCTGCAAAACATAAATTGGATTTTGATAAAAAGTAAATTGATCCTTGATAAAATTTTTGAATGGTAATGGGACAAAAATTTCCATCTGACTAACCATTTTTTTGTTCTTGCAGTAACTTTTTCAGTGATATAGACTGGCTTTTTTTTTTGGCACCCACATATAGCAAATAACTGTGAAACATTTCAAACCTCAAAGTGACACTAAAACTGTGAAGTATGAAATGGAGTGCCAGTGCCTGTGAGGCACATTGCACAGCACTGCTCAGTAATTCAGTGCATGTCTGCAAGAGAAACAGTAATGCCACTGCAAGATGCAGCATGATGGGTGCTGTACAAATTAATAAATAAAAACAATCCTCATTTGCAAGCACTCTCTAATGCCTAAATGTTACTACCTTCTATGTTTAGCAACTCTGGCTGGCAATTGCACCCTTGTCATCTGCTGTGAGAAATAAAAGTATAAATGAACATTCTCCTTGCTATGTCAAGGTTACTAAGTGGTTATGACAAAGGGCTGTGGCATTTCAGGCTTCTCCATGAATGCTTGTACTCCCCTACCCCCAACACATGAATAGAATCAGTTTGACATTGGTTTGTTATTATATTCATCTCCCACTTCTGATGATTGCTCCCTTCCTAGGTTTCTTTGGATAGTATTCCAGCTAGGGTCAAATGCGTTCTTTCAGTTCCCCAAATCTGATTTAGGGCCTGTGTTAGTGAGTCCTTATATATTAACTTGCTTCTGGGACTCAGGATATTTTTGTGCATCTCACTTTTGAGAAGCATGTTCAGAGGGATTAGGGATTATTTTTTAAATTAATTTTTAATTTTTAAAATATGTTTTTATTGATTTCAGAGAGGAAGGGAGAGGGATAGAGAGACAGAAACATTAATGATGAGAATCATTAATCAGCTGCCTCCTGCATGCCCCACACTGGGGATCAAGCCCGCAACCCAGGCACGTGACATGACTGGGAATCGAACCATGACCTCCAGGTTCATAAGTCAACACTCAACCACTGAGCCAAGCCAGCCAGGGTGGATGTGGGATTATTACCAAATCTCTTCGATTTTCTACAACACACGAATGGGAAGGAGAGATGAGTTCCTCTGGGGTCCCTCAGGTGGATATGGGAGTCCTGCTACATCAAGTGAGTGTTGGTGAATTTGTTTTGTCTCAGTGAAAAGCAAACAACAATAAAAATATTAATGACAACAGCAACAGTTCCCTGTTTCCTAAGTGCTTATACACAGTGCGTTATATACAGTTAACTAACTTATTGAACACATCGCAATCTAAGTTACAAGGCTCACAAGTCTCAGTCCCCCATTTTAAGAATGAGGCAGCTGAGGCTCAGAGAGGCTGAGTGGTTTACCGAAGGCCAGAAGTGGAGCAGCAATGAGTCTGTTGACCCAATACCCTTGCTGCTCACCTTAAGTATATCACACTGTCTAGTATGATGCATTTCCTAAAGGAATGAGTTTTTAGTGAGCTGTTTTTGAAACCCTTAGTCCCAAGAGATATCTCAACAGAATGGTTACTACTAGAGGATTTAGTAGCTACCCAGCTGTGAGCCAAAGGAGAATAGTGCAGAGGTGTTAACTGAGGTCATAACCAGAAGAAGGTCTTCCTTCCAAGTGACCAGGGGGCATGGGAAACAGGTGTGGGAGGGTGGACAGAGCTAAACTGAAGGGACTGCTGCCAAAGCAAGGAATTGGAGACACCAGGAGCTGCGCAGAGAAGAGGGTGAGAACCCAAAAATGCTTAAGTCTGGAAAGCAGTTAGGAGAGGCCAAATTAACTGCTGCACTAAGTAAGACTCAAATATCTGGAAGTCAGTCCTTTACTCACCTCCATGTGGGTCATCTATGAAGGAAGAGGAGTATGTAAGCCCTGCTTATGTTAACTTTTATACCTTTATTTATAAATATACTATCTATATATCCATCCATCCATCCATCCATCCATCCATCCACATCTGCCTATACTGAAAGAAACATGAAGTTTCTCCATCCATCCACATCTGTCTATTCTGAAAGAAACCTGAAGTTTCTGGATCAGAGACAGACTTTCAATTACTCAGATAGCATCTTACCTTGGTTTCCCCATGATTCAAGTCCTCCTGATGAGGACAGAGGTTACTCACATGTATAGCGGAGATAGTGCAACAGAAGAGGAATTCTGAGATTATGAATCTTCGAGCTTATTTAGGAAATTTAACACATTTTCCTGTCCTGAGAGAGAGAGAGAGAGAGAGAGAGAGAAAGGTAAAGGGTGAGGGCGAGGGCGAGGGAGAGACAGAGGGGGAAGAAGAGAATGAGGGGGAGAAAGAACAAGTGCTTTAGAAATATAAACAAATTCACTCTGGAGAGAGGAGGTGAAATGAAGGTCCTATGTCTATTACTCTTTGGAATGTAAATTAATGTCTCCAGGAAGGTGCCTCTGAATCTCTCATGAGGCTCTATGGCTTTTTTGTCATTCAAGCATCCTTCACTGCTGTGGCAGAATTCCTTGCTTAGAAAGCTCTGACAGTGGAGGAATGTGAAAATATTCATGGAGAATTATTTCCTAAAACCTGTTTTTAACTTTGTTTAAAGGAAAGATTAAGGTTGGCTGACTCAGATGGACCAGGGCTCAGTAAACCTGCACAAAGGCTCAAGTTTGAGAGAGTCATTGAAATGTAGCCACATCTTTTGAGTTTTGGTTTGGTTTGTTATGCAGCATTATTAAGGCAATTGTGATATTAGTGAAATTAGAGAGAAATTGATAAGCTTAAGATATATTTCAGTGATAGATAATGAGTTTCTGGTTTGAAGGGTGGCTATATGATGATGTCATTTACTGACATGAGAAAAAACAAGAAAGAACAGTTTTTGGAAGAGAAAAATTAGGAGTTACATTAAATATATTTGAGATACTTATTGACATGAACATTTACATGTAAGACAATTGTGTACATGCATCTGAAATTTTGAGGACAGATGTGGGCTAAAATATAAAATTTAAGTATGGACATAATTTATCTAAGGAACTGAATGAAATCTCCTAAGGCGCAGGTAATTTTGACACAAACAAAAGGGCTTATGATAGAAACCCAAGGCACGCCATTTTTTAGAAGTCACATAGAAGAGGGGAGGGTTAGCAAAGGAGATTGGGTAGCCTGGTTTTCATAGGAGGAAAACCAGGAGAAAGTGTTGTCACATAACACCTTTACAAGAGAGTCACCATTGCCATTGAACATTGCTGAAGGCGCAATAAAAAGCAGACAGAGGTTTGTCTTGATATGACCCCATGGGAGTTAATGTACCTTGGTAAGAGCAATGACTGTACAAGCTGAATTGGGAGTGAATGGAAGATAATGGGGCAAGGAAGTGGGTGCAAACAGTGTGTGTAGACAACCACTTTCAACATTTTGCTATAAAGTGAAGAGAAATGGAGTAATAATAAGAGACATTTTTGTCTCATTTTGTGACTGTTAGCTATAATGCTGACTGCATTAAGAGGTCATAAAAATTAAATCCTTTTATTTGACCTTGGTCAATTCTTTACCCAGCCCCTTGATATGTATTTCAAATCTTCACCACTCTCTTGGAGACCCTTATTCAACTTCTATCCCCTTGTTTCAGCAAATGACTTCACCTCCTACCTCATGGAGAAAATAAAGGTGTTCTTGATGAACTTACTGGAAACTTATCAATAGGCAGCTGATCTAATTTCTTCTTTTAGAACAAAATGCCTTTTCTCTAGATCATGGCTAAGTTCTATTCCATTTCTTCCTTTCTCTGCCAAGAACCTATCTAATTTATTATGTGTTATTTACTTTTTTGAGCTTTTACCTTTTTATAGTACACTGGAGGCCTGGTGCATGAATTCGTGCACCAGTGGGGTCCCTTGGCCTGGCCTACAGGATAGGGCTGAAACTGGCTCTCCAACATCCCCTGAGGGGTCTCTGATTGCGAGAGGGTGCAGGCCAGGCTGAGGAACCCCACCAGTGCATGATCAGGGCTGGGGAGGGACTTGGGACGTTGGCCAGCTGGGGAGGGACCACAGGAGGGCTCCAGGGTGTGTCCGGCCTGTCTCGCTCAGTCCCAATCGGCTGGACCCCAGCAGCAAGCTAACCTACTGGTTGGAGCGTCTGCCCCCTGGTGGTCAGTGCATGTCATAGCAAGCAGTTGAGCGGCCTTAGCATATCATTAGCATATTATGCTTTGAATGGTTGAACAGACAACCGGACACTCAGCATATTAGGCTTTTATTATATAGGATAAGAATTCTAAAGGCTCTCCCATGTTAAAATATATTGATACCAAAACATTTTTTCTACAACTTATGTCCCTGTGATCATTTCATCTCTCTTCTTCTCTTTAAACTACACCTCTTGAAAAGAGAGTCTACATTTATTATCTGCAAACACTTTATTCCTTTAAACCAGTGAAATCTTGCTTTTGCCTCCATATATCTGTTCAATTTTCTAGCAATAATCTCCCAATTACCAAAGCTAAAGGATACCTCTCATTCCTCATCTTAATTTTATAAGATAATGAGAATAAATTTTCATAGCACTGTAATTAGAATTATTCAATTATTTTTGTAATTATTTTATTATTTAGTTAATTTAATTCCCCAGAATAAAACCTTCACATCCCCAGGTGATTTCTCATATGTGGGTCCTAGCAGACTGTCCGTCACCTTTTAGGCATTTGGTAAATGTTTGTTGAATGGATGAATGGACAAGTGGATGATGAATAAAAACACAATCCTTGTCCTCAAGAGACCACAAAAGAGTTCACAATCTAGTGAGGAGTTGGCATTCTATATAACACACATGTGTTGGAAATTTCAAGAGTAGAAAATCATATGACATCCACCCAGCCCACACACTAGAATGTGAAATGTCAGTAAATTGCCATCTGTCATTCTTAACTAATGAATCTGTCTATAAATTTGAAATATTAAGTTTTAAATTTTGTTATAATTACTTCATAAGAAATAGAATATAATTTAAATAGTGGGTCATAAAAAAGGTAAGAAAAGTATTTTATAATAACTTTAATATATAAATCTAAATTCTCATATTTTGAAGGTAAAAGATCTGGATTTAACCTATGTGAGGGTCTTTTATGGTATCATTAAGTCTCCGTGTACAAGAGAGCTACAGCTCTTTTAGCCCAACTATTTGTATGGTATAAAATAATGTTCTTTATAATGTTCTCCAGAAAGTTCTGATCAAATCAGTGCCAGGAGACACCTGTGATAGGAAACATATTTCCTTTTATGGTATCCAATTTCTGGATTATTAAAACTCTAAATTCTCCTTAGCATAATACCCTCTAGGTACTAAGTGAAATAAGTTACACAGAGAAAGACTAATACTATATGGTTTCATTTACATGTGGAATCTAAAAAAGCAAAACAAACAAACAAATAAAATAAAACAAAAACAGATTGATAGAAAAGGAGATCAATTTGGTGGTTTCCAGAGAGGAAGGGGTTTGGGGATGGGTGAAAAGATGAAGGGAGATGTAGTCAATAATATTGTGACAGGTTTGCAGAGTAACAGATGATTATTAGACTTAGATGATCACATTATAAGCTAGGTAAATGTTGAATCCCTATATTATACATCTGAAACTAATATAATAATAAACAACCCCCTCTAAATTCTAGAAAACTAGCTTCAAGTAACTTAAATTGGTCCAGTTTAACTATTTAAGTTGGCTGCTTTTAGCCACCTGAATTAGAGCTCATATATTTTTTTTTGAAAAGGGGAAATATAAGGATTTATTGTGATGCTTGGGGCAAAAATGGGGGTCAATTGAAGGAGGAATGGCAAACATATAGTAAGTAGTGGTATTAAAAATTTTGTGTGACTGAATAAGAGGTGTTAAATATTTTATTTATTGATTCATATAACAAATGTTTAATGAATGTGTTAGATATTATGAGTATTGCAAATCATTTCACTGTTTTGACCACCAATAATGTTTCCTGAGTTGAGTATTGAAATGTGGATGGGTAGCAAAATAAGGGAAAGACATTCCTTTATTCAACACATTTTTATAGAGCACCTGAAAAATCCAAAACGGAAAAAAAACAACACAAATGAACAAATTTAAAGATTTAGGGACAATCCCAGCTTCTGTTGCTGACAGTTTCTGCATATATCTGGTAGGTTTGAGCTTTCATTTTCATTGCATGAGCAAGGCACAGAATAAATACTATGACATGTGCAAGATGGAAGTACGGACACTCCCCAAATTTGAGTCTTCCCAAAAGATGATGTCATCAATGAAAGACTAAAGGAGGAAAATAAAAAGTCTTGCTTTGTAAGAAGGAATGGCAAAGAAACTTGAGTTTCTTAGTCTTGGCTTTAGAGAAGGAAAAAAAAGTTTCCTCTTATAATGTACTAGAGGCCTGGTGCATGGATTCGTGCACTGGTGGGGTCCCTCGGCCTGGCCTGTGCCCTCTTGCAATCCGGGACCCCTCGGGGGATGGCCAACATCCCCTGAGGGGTGTAATAGTGTGCAAAACAGCAGGTGGCCAGGGAGGAGCCTGAGCCCAGGCTGGGCACTGCGCAGCTCCTGCTCATCCCTTCCCTGCTGTGCCTGCTGCCACTGTCTCTCGGTAGTGCTGCCATGGAGGCAGGAGAGGCTTGTGTTGCTGCAGCTGCTCTCGCCAGCAGTAAGCACGGCTTCTGGCGCCCATTAGTCAGCTGAGCAGAGCTCCCACTGTGGGAGCGCACTGACCACCAGGGAGCAGCTCCTGTGTTGAATGTCTG
This sequence comes from Myotis lucifugus, assembly GCF_000147115.1. NCBI lineage: Eukaryota > Metazoa > Chordata > Mammalia > Chiroptera > Vespertilionidae > Myotis > Myotis lucifugus. The sequence goes on along the minus strand of NW_005871049.1, from coordinate 18,517,173 downwards.
CCCCCTGGTGGTCAGTGCACATCATAGACACTGGTCAAATGGTCAACTGGTCACTTAGGGTTTTATATATATAGATAACCACAAACAAGCTCAGAATCCATATTGCTGGTATCTCAAAAACCCCTAAGTGAGAAATTAGTTTAATGTTGTTATGAGTTGAAAGTTTTCTTAACTGCCTGGAGGAAAAATTTCTTGAGAAATGGATCTTAATCCCAGCTTGCAAATAATTCCCATTCCTATGGAATGAGTTTACAATTTTAAAAAATAAAAAAAGAAATCAGCCACTGTGAGTGAGAGACATAGCCTTTCAGCTCCCCCAAAATGAAATTAGATTTACAAAGACCATAGATAGTATTTTCTGATACAGGATAGAAAATATGTATGCATAATACGTTTTAAAAGTAAAAGTATAAATATATGAATGAACTAGAGACTATAAATATGTATAAGGCCTAGCCGGTTTGGCTCAGTGAATAGAGCATCAGCCCAAGGATTGAAGGGTCACAGGTTAGATTCTGGTCAAGGGCACATACCTCAGTTGTAAGCTGGATTCCATGGACCCGGACAATATTGAGTATTATTATGATTAGGAATGCCGTCTCCCAGAATGGCCTGCCTGGGTTTGGATATTGACTCTACCTACCGGCTAGCTGTACATATAACCTCGGGAAAGTCAACTTCTGTTTTTTGGCTTCAGTGTCCTCATGTGTAAAAGAGAGGTAAAAATAGTACCTAATTTAGGGGGTGGTGGTGGTTGTGAGAATAAAGTATGATACAGCAATCAGCACACTTTGCATGTGACAACTGTTTTTAAGTATTTCTATTTTTAAGACTCAAACTTATAAATTCTTTCTCTACTTCACCTTAATATGACATGTCTCAACCTACCATATTTCTTGAAATAAAGGGTGTCTTTTGAGCTCTATAGTTACCCTCAAAAGTAAGCAAGGCAGGCATGACCCTTTTTCCCTCATTAGGTACCTGAGGCTCCATGAGCCCTGGGGGCAGTAGAACAAAGTGATGAAGGGATGCAGGTTTGTTCCATGGCTCCGCATCTTTCTAATTACCATATCATGAGTAATCTGCTTTCCTCATGTATAAAAGGGATTGATCATAGTACTTCGACAGCAAAACAAACAAACCAGAAACAGTTGTAAGGCTTAAGTATAAGATGATTCATAGGAAATACTATCTAACACCCCTGGTAAATTATGAGTCAGCAAATATTAACTTTCTGTTCTTCATTTCTCCAAAATTTTTATATTTCATGTTCTACATTTTCAATCTAAATTATAGAATGTAGTTGACTGTGCTTTTCTGTCAGTTAGCATCGAGGCACTACTAGTTCGTAAATAATTCTAAACCAGAGGGTTTCATCTCATATATTCTATCTTTAATAGACCCTGGCTAGTAGCTAGAAGGTGCTTGATGTATGGCAAGATTTTGTCATAATGTTTCAAACTATATGTTAGTCCCATTGCCTGTACAAAATGGAAAGTAATAGGTGTTTTAGAAATGCTTATGTAATTTTCTCTTTGGACTCTAAGGACTAGATTTTTCTTTTTAAAGCAGAATCTTTGCCTTTTCCGGATTTTAGTCTTTCTATCAAATGGATGGTATTTCTGGAGCACTCAGTGTTCCTATTTATATTAACTAATGATTGCTAAATTATTTTAAAATATCAGGCTCGCCTATAAAAACTAAGCCTTATGGTGATTGGGAGGATAATAATGCTGATATGTGTAAACGAGGCCGCTTGTATCCATTGGGATCTGCTGTGCTGTCGCACACACTTCTCGGGGAGCTCGCTCTTTCTTGATATATGTAGTTCATTTACTCTATGCTTTCAGTGCTAAATTTTAGTAATTGCAAAACATCTGAGGAGCATGGGCCGAAAAAAACCACTCAAATGTGTTTTTAGAGCACCTCTGTGTTAGTAATTTTTTTGAAAAATATTGTACTACTTGTTATTAAAAAAAATCTGTGATTTGCAATTTAATTTGAAAAAAATGCACTTACAACTTGAAAACAAATGGTATACAATTAAAGCTTTTTTTTTTTTTTTAATTCCAGAGCAAGTTCAACTGGGTAAAATAGTGACTAATATTGAATCAGTGGGTAAAAAAATGGAGAAAGAAAAGCAGGAGTACCATGGAAAGCCCAGGTAATGTGCAATAAGCTAACCCATAGAAAACATAATTTTATTCTACTTTGCCAATATTTCCTGACCAATTCTTGTGGTTTCTCAAGTTTATTAACATCCCATGCACGAGGCTAATTTATCCTTCTGCTTGAGTCCCTCAAAGCATATCAATTATCAAAATTTTAGTTTTTAGTTCAATTAACTTTTGAACTGGAGGATGTGTGAATAGCTAAGCAAACCATCTGGGTTTTACAGTGCATAAGCTCAAATCCAATTTGTGGTTTTCTTGAGAAAAATGCCATATTTTATGATAATATTACAGAAGTTTGGGGTTTTAATAACTCATCTGCAACAATTATGGAACAGAGTTTTTATAACTTTTTCTTTTTTAATTTAATAATTTCAAGTTATTCTTTTTTCTAACAGAAGGTGCATCTGATCCTACAAAGCCAGTTAGAAGGCAGACATGTTGAGTATTGCTTCCGCTTTCCGAAGGTGGAGGGAGATGGGTCAGTTACTTTGTTAAATTATCCCACTAAATAGCATCATCCTCTTCAAGATAATTTTACAATTGAGTATATAAATATTGGCCCTAAAGCTACAGCTAGACCTTCTAAAGGCCTTTTGGCACATTTCGTAGGAACATTTATACTTGTAAATACTGCTCTGTTAAAATGTTGTTATTTTTTTCAGAGCCTTGTTTTACATTATTATTATGACATGATCAGAAATGTGGAGTAATTAGCACAATTATAAAAAAGAAATTTGAGAAAATGTTGCCATGGCGATACAGAATATCATTGCTCTTCCAATATTTATTGCTGCAAACTGTGCTTAATCCTAGAAGATCCTTGCTGAGAAGTAATTGTCCTCTTGGCTAATGCATAATAAGATACTCAAGTTTGGAAGAGTGTAATATATGTAGAGCTTTAATACTAAGGGTTTGGTATCCGTGATAAGATATTAATTGTAAAGGAACAGAAATGATTACACTGGAAATGTACTGGTTTATAAAAATTTCCTTTCTGCCTTTACTTAATTTAACCCAAGGCCCAGGTTGGTCTAGCAAGTGGTAACTGTTAAAAGAGAGTTAATATAGCAATTTAACAAAATAATCTAGAACTTCAGACTAACTAGTGTGGCTTAGTTGGTTTGAGTGTCACCTCATACACTACTAAGAGGTTCGATCCCTGGTAGGGTGCATGCGGGAGGCAACTGATTGATATTCTCTCTCACATTGATATTTCTCTCTCCCTAAAAATCAATGAAAAACATAACCTCAGGTGAGGATTAAAAATATAGTTTAGAATTTCAAGTAAGATTTTAATAACTAGAAACATTAACTAATTTGAAAACTTACTATTTTCAGTATATTTATTTGGGGCCAGTAACCCAAGGAAGAAGAATAATGACTTAGGGACAAGTGGACACTTATTAACAATAAATCTGTTCATTTATAATGTTTTTCAATATGTATTGCTTAAGAAAGTTGAATATCTATCAAATAATTAATTTTTCTGTAACTGGTAGAAGATAAAGGTTTCTCTACACCCAATTGCCCTATCTTTAATGAAAACATGTCTTGCTTAATGAGGAAGATCACCCCTATGGAATTAAGAGCAAGTACCTGTACTTCCAATGACAGCCTGGAGCACATATGCCTGAACTTAAATCCACCCAGATTTCTAGCTACGTTATGACAGTAGCTTGTTTCCTACCTTAGCAGTTAGCGTCATTTTATTAATATTAGAACTGTGATAGAAATGCAGAAGGAAAGACAAATAATTGTTTTGGGACATTATAGCTCAGGGTTTTAAAAAAAAACCTTTGCTTAATTAGACAGATAAAATGTCATTACACTGAAATTTTTATTGAAATACTAGAGGCCCGATGCACGAAATTTGTGCAAGAGTAGGCCTTCCTTCCCCCAGCTTCCAACACCGGCTTCCCTCTGGCACCGGCAAGCACCCAGGACCCTGGCTTTCCTTGCAGCCCCGGCTTTGTCCGGAAGGTCATCCGGAAGGAGGTCCGGTCTAACTAGCATATTATGCTTTTATTATTATAGATAGTTTTCCACATAATCAAGATAAGGAAACTTAGCAACAGAAAGGAAAATTGAATTAGTCAGGAAGTCAGGTGGGATTGTTAACAGTGCAGGGATAGACTCTAGGACTAATTAACATCAATTGACCAACTGTTTGTGACACTCAAAAGCTGTGGTACATTTATACCAGGGAATACTATGCAGCGGTAAAGAAGAAGCATCTCTTACCCTTTGAGATAGCATGGAGAGACCTGGAGAATATTATGCTAAATGAAATAAGCCAGTCTGAGAAAGACAGGTATGGCTTGATCTCAGTCATACGTGGAATCTAAAGAACAAGAAAAACTATGAACAAACTAGATCCAGAGACATAGAAGCATGGAACAGACCATTGGATCTCAGAGGGAAGGTGGGGGTGGGTGGGAAGAGATTAACCAAAGAACTTGTATGCATATATGCATTGCCCATGGACACAGACAATAGTGTGGTGAAGGCCTGGGGTGGGTGTGGGCTAGAAAGGGTCAATGGGGAAAAAAGAGGGACATCTGTAATACTTTCAACAATAAAGATTTAAAACAAAAACAAAACAACTACAAAAAAACCTAGTGCTCAGGGTTGAGGATAAAAAAAAAAAGTTCCTGTTCAAGATAAATGGACCGCTGTGAGAGCAGTTGTATGTAAACTACTTACAATTCTCCTGAAGATGCCTTGAAAAATACTATTTTTGAACTTTTTAGGTAGGCCATAAAAATATTGGCCCAATGAAAGAAATTTCTTTGGATAATAGATGAAGAAATAGGATAGAATCTTATAAATGTATGATTTATTTCCTTTTCCCCAAGTTATCTACATCTGACTTGCAGAGGGAAAACAAAATTAAAATACTTCTACTTTTTAAAATGTAAGTTCAAGGACGTGCAATTCTTTAATGTAGCTTTGAATTTTAACTTCAAAGATTAATATCATACATTAACATACTCTTTTTATGACAATAATGATAAATGGGAGTATATTCTAAATGTTGATTTTCCACCAAGGAAATTCATTTGTTATTCACTTATTTATCAAAGAGGATTTTTCAGTTGATAATATTTAGTGCATTTGGAAGTATGACAACTACATTTTTAAAATATGTTTTTATTGATTTCAGAGAGGAAGGGAGAGAGACATAGAAACATCAATGATGAGAGAGAATCATTGATCAGCTGCCTCTTGCAAGCCCCACACTGGGGATTGAGCCCACAACTCTGTCATTTCACTTTAATGTTTATAAAATATTTTGCTTAAGAGGATGAATTGTGGTCCACCTCTTTTAGAATCTTTCATTAATAGGGAATAATTTTTTAAACATGCAATTAGTGGTTCTAATTTGGAGCTTTGGCTCAGGGTTTTAAAAAAAACAAAACTTTAAACATGGATCAGATAGGAGAAAGCAAAGCAAACTATGACTAATCAGTTTATCTTGGCCCAGTTCTTGGTGGCATACAAATAAATTCTAGAATCTCAAATGGAGTTGTACAAAATTACCTGAATACTTATTTGACTTCTTATATTTTCCCTTGGCTATATGACTATGTTATATTAGGGGTACCTCATATCTTTAACTACCTGCATGAGTGTGACCACATGAGTGATGACTAGACTAATGGGTCTTATAAGTCAGTCATTTATTTACTATTTAATGAATGCCTACTATATGCCTAATGCAAAACTCTGAACAGGACAGTTACACTCTCTTCTCTCATGGGCCCTATTCTTTGATGGGTAAAATGTTTTAAAATCCTAACATTTTCTTTAACTTGTATATGACATGTGAATTAGCCATTTAATTTCTAGGCATGTATAATAACAAAATAATTGGACAGGTGCACAGATATGAATACTCAAAGACTTTTATCCTTGTTTACAAACAACAACAAAAATTGAAACAACCCAAATGCCCAACAAAAGAAAATTCATAAAACCATCAATATGTTAAATTCTTACAGTGGAATCTATACTAATAAAAGGGTAATATGCTAATTAGACCAACATCTTCCAGATGTCCTTCCTGACAAAGCCAGGCCCGGGTGAAGCTGGCTGCGGTCCCGGGTGCCTGTTGCCTACCAGAGGGAGGGAAGCCCAGGTTCTGGGTGTGGGGCCAAGGCAGAGGCAGTTAGGGGCAATCAGGCATGCAGGGGAGCAGTTAAGGGTGATCAGGCTGGCAGGCAGGGGGGTTAGGGGTGATCAGGCAGGCAGGCAGGCAGGCAGGCAAATGGTTAGGAGCCAGCGGTCCCGGATTGCAAGAGGGATGTCTGACTGCTGGTTTAGGCCTGATCCCGCATCCCCCGAGTGGTCCCAGATTGGAGAGGGTGCGAGCCAGGCTGAGGGACCCCCCACCACTGTGCATGAATTTCGTGCACCGGGCCTCTAGTCCTAATATATAAAAACCAAGGTCCATAATGGCTGACCGAAGGCTCAACCAAACACCAGAAGTCAGTCCTGTAGTCAGTGCTGGGTTGCTGTGGTGACCCAGCACTGACTGCCGAGGGGGCTACGGATCAGGCCCAGGGAGAGAGAGGCAGGGTCTGATCCACAGCCTCTGTGGCAGCTATTGCCTCTGTCTTTCTCTCGGCGCTTCGCCAGCAGCTATGCCTCTCTTTCTCTTTCTCTCCGGGCCTCTGCGGGGGCTGCTGATCAGCCCTGCCTCTCTGATCAGGCCCAGAGATAGGCCCAGAGATGCTGACTGGCATAGAAACCGACCAATCAGAACCAAATCTGAGTGAACTGTGAGGAGCCAATGGCTGCCTAGGAGGCAGAGCTTTTGATGCTGACTGGCAAAGAAACCAACCAATCAGAACCAAAATGTCTGGCAGGGGAGGGCAGTTGGGGGCGAGATCAGGCCTGCAGGGGAGGGCAGTTGGGGGTGAGATCAGGCCAGCAGAGAATTGAAGTTAGGGGTAATCAGGCAGGCAGGCAGAGGCATTTAGGGTGATCAGGCAGTCAGGCAGGTGAGCAGTTAGGAGCCAGCAGTCCCAGATTGCAAGAGGGATGTCCGACTGCCAGTTTAGGCCCGATCCTTGTAGGATCGGACATCCCTCAAGGGGTCTCCGATTGGAGAGGGTGCAGGCTGAGCTGAGGAAACCCCTCCCTCCATGCACGAATTTAGTGCACTGGGCCACTAGTGTTATATAATGGGCCAAAATAACAATGTGCATATTTTCACATTTACAGGGAAAGATACTCATGATAAAAAGTGTAAAAATCAGTTAAAAAGTTATATAAACATAGAAAAGATATGGCATATATTGCGCACTTTAATCATGACAAATAGTTGTCAGTATAAAGTAGTAATAAGAAGTTTAGTTCTTGAAGTCCTACATACTGCCTGGATTCCTATACTGACTCCACCCATTTCTAGCTGAGATAATATGAACTGCATACCACTTAGCTCATAAATGTCTTATTTTGTTCACTTTTAAAATGGGTATAATTATAGTAAACACCCAAAGGCTTCTTATGAGGATTAAATATGATAAGACACATAAAGGGCTTAGTATAGTGTCTGGTCAGTAAGGGTTTGCAATTATTACTAAAACTAGAGGCCCAATGCATGAAGTTTGTGCAAGGGAGGGGCTCGGCACTTGCAGCCTAGGTGGCTTGCCTTGTCCCTCGCAGCCCTGGCTTTGTCCGGAAGGATGTCCTGAAGGTCGTTTGGCTGTCTGGCCTAGTTAGCATATTATGCTTTTATTATTATAGATATTACGGTGGCAAATTAAGGATAATTTTAATTTTCTTCCTTTTGCTCATTTACATTTTCTGTCTCTTTCATAATATCTGCTTTTTAATTTTTCTGACTTGGTTGAAGCTCTCCAAGTCATGACAGAAAAACACATCACTTAAAAGATTTTTGTAAAATAGAGAAGAAATAGATATGATACATGCTCATTTTTCTTATTTTTATTAAACATTTTTGTTCAGAAGTAAATGTTGCTATTTGTTATTCTTGCTCAGAGCCATCAAAACTTGGTATTACTTTGTATTCACTCAATAATAAATATTTAGAGATGGTCTACAATGTGCCCTGAACTGTAGGGCACTGAGGGTACAATAGCTGCTATCTGTGTTAATAGGAGACAAGTAGTTTTTTTCCCAAGATTAAATATTCCTCTTGAAAGTTTGTATTTCTAAACAGGGACTATTAAATAACTCAGAGCCCCACCTTTATGTTTTTAAAACAGGATGTTGGACTCACACACCTTCCCCATCGTCAAAGGTGGCTTGTCCTCAGCATTCGGGGTCTACTCTTCCATGGGGTTTCTGAAAGACAGTGGTGAGTCTCATTGTATAAGTGTTGGTAGCAGTGATTTTCATTATTTTGCATTCGTTTAAAATGCAAAGTGAACAGTCATTTCATTTATATTTCATTTCAAATACTATGTCAAAAAGAGATTTCATAAATAGCTACTAATAATTTATTAGCGCCTTTTTCCAACTTCAGAGATTGGATTTTTTGATGTGTATGAATTTTGAAAGTGTTGGGAAATTATAAGGATACATTTTTATAAATTGTAAAGTTTCTTAATATTTAAGTTATTGTTACTTTTAAAACTATGTAATTCTTTTGAAGAAAATATAGATGATTCTTTAAAATTCCTTAAATGTGGTTGAGAATACTCTTTGGAACGTGGTGAGCTACTTGAAGACGTAGGGGCTTTTGGTTCAAATAAACTGCTTTGTACTTTTCCTTCTTTTAAAGTTATGACTCATGCACTTAAGCTACAGGCTGTCATTAAGAAAAACCTCTTCATGTAGAATGGGACTTTGATTAATTTTGGGAGAAATTTTTGAAAAGTTTCCAAATAAATTCCTCCTTGAGTTATCCAGTCATTTTTGTATAAAATTTTTTTGCTCCACTACAAATTTACCAGCCTTGTTTGGATTATTATAGAAGGAATTCCAGAATCAAGTGGAGGCTTATGAAACACATTTTCATTAATCCAACCAATTTCCCCCTAATCTATTAAAATTTGTGAATATAATATCAGAATTTTCAACAAATACAATAGACTGTTCAATATTTTTTACTAGAGGCCCAGTGCACAAATTTGTGCATGGGCGGGGTCCCTCAGCCTGGCTGGCGATCGGGGCCAGGGTTGTGGGAAATTGGCCAGGGAGAGGGGCCACGGCAGGTTGGCCGGCCCTGATCTGGGACATCAGAAGCGGCTGGCCAGGGGAAGGGACCATGGGAGGTTGGCCGGCCGCAGGAGGTTGGCTGTGGGAGTGCACTGATAACCAGGGGGCAGCTCCTGCATTGAGTTTCTAACCCTGGTGGTCAGTGCGCATCATAGCAACTGATCGACTGGTCATTCATCGTTCGGTTGTTTGGTCGTTCAGTCATTTAGGCTTTTATTTATATACTAGAGGCCAGGTGCACAAAAATTTGTGCACTCGGGGGGATGGGGGGGTCCCTCAGCCTGGCCTATGCCCTCTTGCAGTCTGGGACCCCTCGGAGGATGTCCTCCTGCTGTCTTAGGCCCAATCCCCGAGGGATCGGGCCCAAACTGGCAGTCAGACATCCCTCTGGCAGCCTCGAAGCCCTCGGGGGATGTCCACTTAACAGCAGGGAGCAGACCTAAGCTGCAGTCGGACATCCTTAGTGCTGCTGAGGAGGTGGGAGAGGCTCCCGCCGCCACCGCTGTGCTGGCAGCCATCAGTCTGACTTGTGGCTGAGCAGAGCTCCCCCTGTGGGAGCACACTGACCACAAGGGGGCAGCTCCTGCATTGAGCATTCTGCCCCCTGGTGGTCAGTGTGTGTCATAGTGACCAGCCATTCCCAGTCGTTCTGCTGTTAGGGTCAATTTGCATATTACCCTTTTATTATATAGGATAGAGGCCTGGTGCATGGGTGGGGGCCGGCTGGTTTGCCCTGAAGGGTGTCCCAGATCAGGGTGGGGGTCCCGCTGGGGTGCCTGGCCAGCCTGGGTGAGGGGCTGATGGGTGTTTGCAGGCTGGTCACACCCCCTTCAGGGTGAGGGCCCCTACTGGGGTGCTTGGCCAGCCTGGGTGAGGAGCTGATGGGTGTTTGCAGGCTGGTCAAGCCCCCCCTCCAGTGGGGACCCTCACCCCATGGAGGTTTGGCTAGCCTGGGTGAGGGGCTGATGGCTGTTTTCAGGCTGGCCACACCCCCTTTAGGGTGGGGGTGTCCCCACTGGGGTGCCTGGCCCATCTGGGTGAGGGGCTGAGGGCCGTTTTCAGGCTGGCCAAGAGCCCCGGCAATGGAAGCTTCCAGCCTCTCCTTTTTTTGTTTTTTTTTTAATTCTGGGATTTATTTACCTTCTATAATTGAAACTTGGTAGCTTTGAGTGGAGCTCAGAGCCAGCCAGGGCGGGGCGGGAAGCTTGACTTCCTTCATTACCAGGGACAACCCAAGCCTCCTGCTCACTCTAGCTCCGTGGCCGGCTGAAAGCAGGTATCTAGGGTTTTTTCATCTTTTATAATTGAAACTTTGTTGCCTTCAGTGGAGCTCAGAGCCTGCTGCGGCAGGCGGGAAGCTTGGCTTCCTCCATCACTGGGGCAACCAAGCCTCCTGCTCGCCCCAGCTCCATGGCTGCCGGCCGCCATCTTGGTTGGGTTAATTTGCATATAGTCGCTCTGATTGGCTGGTGGGCATGGCTTAAGGCATAGCGAAGGTACGGTCAATTTGCATGTTTGTCTTTTATTAGTGTAGACTAGAGGCCCAGCCTGGCCCCTCGGGGTATGTCTGATTGCTGGCTTAGGCCTGCTTCCTGGTGGTTCTTCCTTTTGCTCAATTTGCATATTATCCTTTTATTTTATAGGATAGATATATGCACCATAGCTTAAATATTTTTAAGGCTTGATCAGATAATTTGAGGCCCTGAGGTAGTAGAATAATGTATGGGTCTCAATTGAGTCTAGAATTGAATGCATATGAGAAGAAGTAAATGCTGTAAAAAATTCCTCATAAAGCATAGGTCTAATGGATGAATTTGTTTTAATGGGTAATAACCTTGAAATCTGACAACCGTGAAAGCTGGGCTTTACAGCCCTTAACTACCTCATAAGTAAAAACCCTACTAATTTTGTGACATTTATAATTTATCCAGGATCATCCTAAGGGTTGATGGGAGCCTCTGTTTTCAAAAACCGTCCATCTCAGATAAATCGCAAGTGTCTTTTCCTTGTGGAGGATCTTCTTAGCTTATTGAGGTGTTCAGGAATTCTCATGGTTTTAGTCAGAATGTAGAAATTGATTTAAGCCTTCTGTTTCCGTATACTCAGAGATTATTCTGCAGGGGCTTGACCACTATTTGCTTAATGCTAAAGAAAAGATAGAAGACCTTTCTAAAATATATGTTGAGAATGAATCCCAGTTAAATTGTGAGTGGAAGGCTGGCAGAATGGACAGTCACATACATGATATATTTTGAGATTTTCTAACAGTTCTATCTGTGCAAAAATTTTCTGCTGAAATAATGAAATATTTACTAATAGAACCATAACTTCATGTAAACTGAAGACTCCTACTTATCACAGTGATAAGTAACTGGCTCATGTTAGGCATTAATAAATATTTGTTGATGAATGAATGATTGAATGAATGAATGAAGGTAAATTAAAAGGAAAATCCACTTAAGTGGAATATATTTCTTTATGTATCTGTGTGTCTGTTTCTGCATATTAGGCTAAAATATGGTAACTGCTAAAAGGAAAAAAATTGGGGAAAGTAAAATACAATAATAATAGTAATAAATATAAACATACAAAACAATAGGACCAGTCACTAACTTTTAGTTCTTGTTTACTGTTTTTATGTAGACTGCAGAGATACCATTAAAATACGAAAAATGTTATGCAGCCTAGTTTATGTGCTTTAAAATCAAATTGTTGGGCAGATTATTAGTTTTATGATATGTCTCTTAGTACTAATATAACTTCCTGGGGAGTTGGAAGGTTGAACATGCTGAAAGTGTAAAAAATTGCAATAAAAATCTTTATTTCCATATGCTATAGGGTAGCTATTTTTTTCCCCTTAAAATGAAATGTATTTTTAATCAAGTAAGAGTGGGAATTTCATCACTGCTTTGTGGTATGTGAGGTTTTTGTTTTATTTTGTCTTGTTTTCAGCGAAACCACTTCTTTTATAATTGAAACATATTTTTAAAATAAGGGCAGAAATATCTGAAGACTTGTGACCAGCAATTTATTTATGTAGGCTATTAGTAAAATGTGAAATGTGTGGATTTTCTTTTTGAATAACCTTGGTGTGGTCTGGCTTTGTGTCTTGGGTGAAAAATAAGGAATAATTTTTATGTGCTTATTAATTTTTTAGTTCATTTTAAGGCTATTGTCTAAAAATTTGCTCAAGGCTTTTTCTTCACATCATTATTGGAACTCTGTTTAGTAAGTTACAGCTTCACTGAATGTCTGAGACAGTCACTGAGGCCTACTTAATAATAGAATGTAGCTGAAATCATGAGGGAATGTAGACCTGGTGGTTTCCTCTGGGATGTCTTGTAATTTACTGGCTCTTAAATAAAAATTGCCCAATTCTTTTTTAGAATAAGTAATTCTTAATAAATGAAAAAGGAAAAGAAATTAGAATGTAGGAATTAAGGCAAAGTCATTATTTCTGTCCATTTGACTTATATGTCATCCTATATAATAAAAGCCTAATATGTTAAGTGGTGGGTCATCTGGCCAGCTGTTCAACCAATCAAAGTGTAATATGCTAATGATATGCTAAGGCTGCTCAACCGCTCGCTATGATGTGCACTGACCACCAGGGGGCAGACAGTTGACTGGTTGACCAGTCACTATGATGTACACTAACCACCAGGGGGCAGATGCTCCGATCGGTAGGCTAGCTTGCTGCTGGGGTCCAGCCAATCGGGACTGTGTCAGACAGGCTGGACATGTCCTGGAGCCCTCCTGCGGTCCCTCCCTGGCTGGCCAACCTCCTGCATCCCTCCCCAGCCCTGATCATGCACTGGTGGGGTCCCACAGCTTGGCCTGCGCCCTCTTGCAATTTAGGACTATTCAAAGGATGTCAGAGAGCTGGTTTTGACCCAATACTGCTCAATGCAGGAGCTGCCCCCTGGTGGTCAGTGTGCTCCCACAGGGAGAGCACTGCTCAGCCAGAAGCCAGGCTCACAGCTGGCAAGTGCAGCGGTGGTGGCGGGAGCCTCTTCTGCCTCTGTGGCAGGGCTAAGGATATCTGACTGCCAGCTTAAGCTTACTCCCCACCTGCAGAACTTGTTCCTAAGCTGTCAGTGAGATATCACCCAAGCACTCCCAGACTGTGAGAGGGTACAGGCCAGGCTGAGGGAACCCCCCCCCCCACCAGTGCACGGATTTTGTGTACCTGGCCTCTAGTTATATATATATAATACTAGGGGGCCCAGTGCACGAATTGGTGCACATTGAAAGGAACTGTGGGCTGCGAGGCTGTGGTGGTTTTGGCCCATCCTCCGCGCCCCCACCCAGCCCCTCCTGCCACAGCCCCCAGTCCCCTGTCTACCAGCAGCCCCGCTCCCGCCGCCACCACTCCCATGCACTGATGGCGCCAGCCCCTCTCACACCCGCTCATAGTGTGGAGTGATTGGGGCCAGCACCAGCTGTGGGTGCGAGCGGGGCTGGCACTGGCAGCAGGTGGGGGAGGGATTGTGGCATGCGGGAGCAAGGAATTTTCAGTCACCACCAGAGGCATGCCCCAATGACAGTGACCGGCACCCTGCCTTGGTCTGATGCCCCCACTCACCTGCTCCACCATCCCTCCATGGCCAATGACTGCCATGTTTCGAGCTCTGCTGCTTGCTGCCAATGCCCGCCTTGTTCCATGTGCATCCCCTGGTGGTCAGCACACGTCATAGTGACCGGTTTTTCGGTTGTTCAGCTGTTCTGCTGTTCGGTCTATTTGCATATTTTATACACACACACACACACACACACATACACATACACACACACATATATTATATATCATTACATATAATCTATACATTATATATTAATGTATATATCTTGCACTGCTTGAAGTCTTGCCTTTTAAAGCAATATAACATAGTGATTAATAGTGAAGGCACTGGAGTTTTTCTAGTTACTCCAATGAGGTTAGAGTTTCTGCCAGTTTCCATATAACTCGTACAAGTTATTTAATCACCCATTGATTTATTAGTTCAATAGGGAATAGTAACAATACCAACCTCAAAGTTTTTAGATAATGCTCATAAAGTATATAACATATATCCTGGTATTGAATAAAACTGAGTTATGATTACTAGTTATAATTCCCTAGATATAAACTATAAAACATAACAATTTAAAAAACCTGGTGTTGGTGATCTAGTTTTGACCCTATCCTAAAGGGAACATTACCAGCAGCACAAGACACACGTGATTACAACTCTGACTTGCACTATCACAGCTTAAACTCAGGAAGTGAGGTTTATTGTTATTGTATAAACACAATCACTGTGCCTTTCCCAGGATTCAGCTGTTTTTGCCATTGTTATGGTAGGCATTGTGTTCCAGACCTTGAATCTGCCTGTTTACCCTCCTATTTCAATAAATTTGGCAGCTCACTCTTTAACTTGTATTACTCAAGTGCCCCTTTCACCAGTAACTTGAAAACTTTCTCCCCATCTTTATGGTTCTAAGGTAGGGGTGGGGTATGTCTGGCCCACGGGCCATATAAGACCCGAGAAATCATTTGGTCTGGCCCTGCCAAGGCATTAGGGGTGAGTTAATTAAATGTTTGTCCAAATATAGCAGGCTAACTTTTAAGTTGATCTTTTTGTATGACCTGCTATCGATGTTATAAATATCCAAATGGGCCTGGCAGAAAAAAAAGGTTCCCCACTCCTGTTCTAAGGGAATAGGTGCATGGCATAAATGCTTTAACAGACTTTTTCAAAAGTAAGCTCTGAGAGAAGGCAGATGTGTCAAAGAAGCCCACATTGCTCTACATAAGAATGAACTCTCCTTGTGGCCTGGTGCAAGTCCCTTTAATTTTCTGGACTTTACTTTCAGCAACTGTAATCCTCAAGAAAAGAATGAAACTGCCCTCAACAAAAGGGATGTAAAGGTTAGAAAATTTTTCTTTTTCATTTTGTGGAGTCTTCTCAGATATTAAAACCTCTCTTACATAATTATGGATTGGAGAGAAAAAGACAGGTCCACAGACTCTGGTCTTGGCAAGAGTTTTTACCTATTCTTACTTTTCAAGTTCACAGCCTCGAGACCCTCAGGATGAATCTCTTTAAGGATGTCCTTTAACTCTGTCACACATCAATCTCCACTAGACACCAGGGATGTCAGGTCACCTCTTATCACCAAACCCCCACTCTTTATATAAATCTGTATGTCTTCTTTCCTGACCTCATCCCACACCCTTCCCATTCCTGAATCCCATGGACTATTCTCCCTGAACTCATAACCAGTAACTAGCAAAAATTCTAAGTCCTTACTCTCTTCTAAGGGTTCCATTCATCCTTATGGTCTAACAGAAATCTGGGCTCTGTTCCCATCTGTGAGGATATTTCTTCCTTTGCTGCTCTTCGGGGTGGTGATGGTCTTCTCTCTTCTAAGCCTCACAGCTCTGGCATTGAAGATGGGGGTGGCTGTTACCTCTTTATTCCTCATGCTGTTTTCAGACCATTCTCCCTTCTGCTTCCTTAAAACTCCCGGCTTTGAATGTCGTGTCATCAAATGATATCCTTCACTACCTCTCCTTCTTATAGTCATCTATTGATTTGTATCTGTTCTCTTATATCTTAAAAATTTTAGTCCCCAGATCCATTCAACTTTCTCTAGCACTAGTCTTATAATAGCTTTGTGATTTTGATATCCAAACAAATAAGCTCTCTTACTCATTGGCTTCTCAATTCCCTGATCTCTTTTCCTTCCACCATACTATATGTATTCTCTGATAGTTGTGGCCCAGAGATTTTTGAAATATTTTTTTAAAATTTCACTCTGTAGAGCACCACCATTCAACCAGTTCACCTCTAAACTAATAATTAAAAAAACAAAAACAAAAACCAACTCTCATTGGGAGTCATGGGGCCCCTAATGTTCATAGGAGGCATGGCAATCAATTTTTGAATTTCTTCTCTAGCTATACTCATTTCCTTGGTAATTGTATTCATTCACAGCTTTAAGTACCGTTCATATTCTGATGACTTCAAATTTATATCTCCAAGTTGGTTATTCTCTTGAACTTCAGCTCACATTCAACTGCTTAATCAGCAATTCTGTACGGACTTTCAATAAGTACTTCAAAACTAATATGTCTAATTCAGGAACTTTTTACTTCTTGTTCTCTTTGTCTGGAAAGCTCTTTCCCTGAGTTGTCACAGGCATCACTTCACTATTTCTAGGCTTTATCCAAATGCCTCCATATCAATGAGGACATCTGTCACAGTAGCAACCATACCTCCCAGCCCCATGTACCTCACCTGCTTTATTGGGGTCTCTAACATTTAAGGCATTGGGACATATTGCCTATTTTACTTTTCTGGTTTAGTCAGCCTCCTCCTGCTAGAATGTAATTTCCATGAATTCTAATAGTTTTGATTAATTATTTTTGCTACCAGACCCTTTAGTTTCAGACTCTTTCTTGGCACATAAGGAGTGCCAAGTGTTGGATGAATGAACATTCTGCTATTTTATTTTCTAAAAGAATGGTATCAGGTTTCATATTTATTTTTCTGTTCAATAAGAAAGGTTATTTAATTTGTTAGAATACATATTTTCACCCATGGAACTCAAATATACCGTTTTCATTTTGAATGAAAACTACAGCTGAAAAAATACAGTTGTGTGTGTGTGTGTGTGTGTGTGTGTGTGTGTGTGTGTGTGTGTGTTTGAAAATATGGTGAACAACTATGTAAGGAAAGAATTCTGGGTTGCAGAAAACCTAAAAAAGCTAGTTACATATTAAAAGATAACTTTAAAAACCTGACTGAACTGGCAAGAAATTATAAAAATAATAAAACCAGAACATTTAAGAAAGTCTAATTCAATAGGGGTTTAATGCTGTTTTTAATGTAGTTTGTTTTTAGGGCTCATATCTATTCCTGGTAGCCTAATTTTCCTAGGTAAGAAAAAAATAGTAAAATATATTTTCATTATCTATCTATCTATCATCTATCTATCTATCATCTATCTATCTATCTATCTATCTATCTATCTATCTATCTATCTATCTATCTATCATCTATCAGTATCTATCCATCCATCTATCCACCTACCTATCATCTACCTACTAACCAAAGAAATCTATAGATTCAGTGCAATTACTATGAAAATACCAATGATGTATTTCACAGAACAAGAACAAATAATCCAAAAATTTATATGAAACCCCAAAGACTCTTGAATAACCACAGCAATCTTGAGAATAAAGCTGTAGGAATCACACTTCCTGATAACCAAAGTATACTACAAGGTTATAGTAATCCGAACAGCATGGTATGGGCATAAAAACAGCATATAGATCAATGGAACAGGTCAGAGAGCCCAGAGATAAACCCACATCTACATGGTCAATATTCGACAAAGAAGGCAAGAACATACAATGGGGTACAGATAGTCTATTCAATACATGGTGTTGGGATAATTGCAAAAAAAAGACACCAAAAATATTACCCAGATACATGCATAAAAAGAAACTAGACAAGTTTCTTACACTATATAAAAGAATAAACTCAAGATGAATTAAAGACTTAAATTTAAAACTCAAAATCAGAAAACTCTGAGAAGAAATCGTAGGCAGTAAAATCTCAAACATTTCTCATAGCTGATATATCACATCACCTTAGGAAAGGGAAACAACAGAAAAAATAAACCAATGGAACTACATCAAATTAAAAAGTTTATGCACAGCAAAGGAAACCATCAACAAAATGAAAAGTCAACCCACAAAATGGGAGAACATATTTTACATTGATACTTCTGATAAAGGGTTAATACCTAAAATTTATAAAGAAGTCATATAACTCAACACAAAAAAAGCCAAACAATCAAATTGAAAAATGGGCAAAGTATCTGAATAGACACTCCTCCAAAGAGGACATACAGATGGCCAATAGACATATGAAAGGATGCTCAACATCAATAATTATTAGAGAAATGGAAATTAAAACTGTAGTGAGAGATCACCTCACACTTATCAGAATGGCTATCATCAATAAACCTACAAATGACAAATGTTGGCGAGGATGTGGAGAAAAGGGAACCCTCATGCACTGTTGGTGGGAATGCAGATTAGTGCAACCACTATGGAAAAGAGTTTGAAGGTTTCTAAAAAATAAAAAATGGAATTACCTTATGACTCAGCAATTCCACATCTGGGTATGTATTTAAAGAAACCAAAAACACTAATTTGAAAGAATATATGCACCTGTATGTTTATTGCAACATTAATTACATTATTCAAGCTATGAAAACAATCTGAGTGTCCATAATTAGATGATTGGATAATAAAGCGGTATATATATATATATATATATATATATATATATATATATATATATGCAATGAAACATTACTTAGCTATAAAAAATAATGAAATCTTACCATTTGCAATAGCATGAATTGACCTAGAGAAGATACTATTCTAAGTGAAATATTTCGGTTAGAGAAAGACAAATACCATATGATTTCACTATAAATGAAATTTAAAGAACAATACAAACAAACAGAACAGAAAAGACTCATAGATACAAAGAACATAATGATGGTTGCCAGAGGAGAAGGGGGTTGGGGGACTGGGTGAAAAAGGTGAAGGAACTGAGAAGTACAGATTGATAGTTACAAAATAGTCACAGAAATATAAAGTGCCACATAGGAAATATGGTCAACAATATTATAATAACTATGTATACTGCTTGTTGGATACTGGAAATATCAGGGGGAACACTTTGTAAAGTGCATGATTTTCTAACCACTATGCTGTACACTTGAAACTAATACAAAATAATATGACACGTCAATTATAATTGAAAAAAATTTAAATATTCTAAAAAATCTAGTGGCTGTACAAATTAATTTTTTTTTCATTTCAACTCTAATAGAGTAAATTCATTCCATTAATTGGACATAAATGTCCATTTCATTTTCTCCCAGTGACAGAGAATTCTCCCCCATGTACCAATGTAGCAACTCTTCAGCTTCTGTACCTGCCTATCCTATCAGGGGTTATTCAGTAAATTAGTCAGCTTGGGTTGCCAAAAACAATACCATAGACACTGGGTGGCTTAAACATCAGAAATATTTTCTCACAATCTGGAGGCTGTAAGTCTGAGATCAGGGTGTCAGCATGAATGGGTTCTGATGAGAGCGCTCTTCTTGGCTTGCAGCTAGCTACCTTCTAGTTGTTTTTGTCACATGGATTTTCATCAGAGGAGAGAGAGAGAGAGAGAGAGAGAGAGAGAGAGAGAGAGAGAGAGAGAGAATGAGAGAGAATCTGGTCTTAGAAGTGCACTAATCCCATCATGAGGACCCCACCCTTATGATCTCATCTAAACGTAATCATTGCCCAAAGGTCCCATCTCCAAATACCATCCCATGGGGAATAAGGCTTTTACATACAATAAATTTGGGGTGGGTGGGGGGGACACAATTCAGTATCAGGGAAGAAAAAAAGGCATGTTCTTTGTTCCTGCCTTCTGACACCATGTGAAAACAGCTGAAGGAAGACAGGGGAGAGAGGGATGGATGCTCAACTCATTTTGGAAGTGGAAAATAGATTTTAAAAATAATAAAATTCTAAATACATTTAGCTTGATACAGGAATCCACAGTTTCACAACTGCTGGAGTGGGGGAGAGGGGGATGGTGCTTGCCTTGTGTACATTTAGATTGTCTCCATTTGCCCTTTTAATTTTATGGTCACCTATCTCCCAAAATTCTACAGGGGAGAAACTAAATACCCAAAAGTTGGCAACTAGCTCAACTCTTACAATTATCAGGCTTCTCATTCTGAGTTTTTGTTCTATTTATTGTACTACTTTATCTGTTTATATTGTCTTATATGTATCTGTAAATATTTTGCTTCTTAACTATAAAATTCAGTTATTTTAAGGCTATATTTCAAGGAAAAATATAGTGATTCAATAAAAGATGAGCTTATAGAATGAGGTTTTTTTTGGTAAAAAATACATAAATACATACAATGTACCAAAAAATTAACTAAAGAGTAATGTAAATTTGTTTTTGAGAATTTTGGTCCATCTGATTCTCTACCATCTAAATTTGGTGATACTACTGTACATCTTTTTTAGAATTACATTTTCAATTAATCTTACAAGCTTATTGATAACATAATTACATCCTGTTACAATTTTAGAGTGTTAGCCTGAATTATAAGTATAAATTATACTGAATTATAATTTAGTTTATATTGCTTTTGCTATATTTAACAATATAATAGAAAAGATAGATTTCTTGTAAAGTTCCCCACTGCTTACGTTAATAGACATTTCATAAAAACACAAGTATTTTATTGTCTGAAAACACATCCTGCCTCATCTTTAGAAAAATGTGGAAACTATATTTAATGTAACAAATTCCAAACAATCAAAATTTCTCATGCTGAGAGAAATGATTGCTATATTAAAAGTGTTCAGCAAATCTCTAAGAGATAGTTGTAAGATGTAAAAAAGCTGTTTCCAATCCATTACAAGAATACCTGCATCTTGAATCGAGGCAGTTCTCTGTTCATTATGCACTCTGTCAGGAAAAGGAAAACCAATAGGGTTTAGCTAATTTTAGTTAAGCTGATTTCTAAAATTTCAGGACAGATTGAATTTAGTCAGTAAATATTAATAGTGGCAGGAAGATACATTCCGTACTGGTCTATAGGTATTTCTTATTCAAAATAATTATGGAATATACAATTTTAAATTACAGGTCGGTAGTTCATTTATATGTCCTGAAGCAAGAATGCGAGGACACCAGTGATATACAACAGAAATAAAATGTGAGACACATTTATAATTTAATATTTTCTAATAGCCACATTAAATAAGTAAGGAAAAACAGAAGAAATACATTCTAAACACATTTTTTATGTAACCTATTACATATACCATTTGTTATTTCATATGTAATTAATATGAACAATTACTAGTAACTTTTTATATCCTTTTTCTTATAAATCTTTGAAAATCTAGTGTGTTATATAACTTGCAGCACATCTCCATTCATACTAGCCACATTTCTAGTGTTCCTAGCCATGTGTTACTATACTGATAGCACAGCCTTGGATTTGGGGCTTCCTGGAACCTTGGTCACTCATTTCTGTGATAATGCTTGGTAAATAGTAAAAGGACAATAAATGTTTAAAGAAAAGAAGGAAAAATGGTAGCAAAGAAAGGTCATAAAAGAAGTTTGTAGTCAGATAGCACTATAACCCACTTTTTAGCTGTATGACCTTGGTTAGGATATTTACCCTTTCTAACCTCAGTGTCCTTTTGTAGGAATGTGATATTTGTATCTGCTTTTCAGAAATACTGTGAGAGAATTTAATCAGGGCAACATAGACCTACTTGTGTGTTTTTTAACCCATTTTCTTTCTGAAATCTGAACGAAGTCATATGTTAGACAACTTAATCTAGTTGTATCTACTTTTATTAGGTCTAAAAAAAATGTACCAAACGCGGTACTTTTTCCTCCCAATTACTAGTGATTGGATAGGAAGGAACTATTATCAGGTAGTAGGAGGTTCAAGATTTAGCCAAGGATGATTTTGCCAAATTGCTTAGCAGGAAGTGGAATTAATTGCCCATGATCTTAATTATAAGTACTTAATTTATAAAGCAGCCTTTAAACACGCAGGTCTGCATTCATATGTATGAACAGTTTGGTAAATAAGTTTCATCTGATGGCAAATTTAAAATATGAATGACCCAATCACTTCAGATCTTCTCACTTCCCTTCTGCTCAGGGACTTACAGAGGAAATTGAAGCATGATTTATTTGTTCTCTTCTGTACTTATACCTATACTTACACAATATTATATTCATGCTAAAAGGTGTAGAAAACATATATGTATGGTGTGGGGCTGGCTTCATGGGTGTGTGACCCTGTGGTCACACAGGACTCCACCCTCAGTAGGGGCTCAGCACTTGTGATTAAAAAAATGTTTTTATTGCTATCAGAGAGGAAGGGAGAGGGAGAGAGAGAGAGAATCATTGGTACATAAATACATACAATGTACCAAAAAATGAACTAAAGGGTAGTGTAAATTTGTTTTTGAGAGTTTTGGTCCATCTGAGAATCATTGATTGGCTGCCTCTTGCACACCCCTTACTGGGGATCAAGCCCACAACCTGGGCATGTTCCCTGATGTGGAATCGAACCATGGCCTCCTGGTTCATAGGTCGACGTTAAACCACTGAGCCATGCTGGCCAGGCAGCACTTGTGATTTTAATGCTTTGTGGTCACCATGTTGAAATTATTAAAAAAATTTGCCTTTAAATTTGTGGTTTGTAAATGAGTCTGATAATTAACATGCACTGTAAGCTTGGAGCCTTGGTTCCTAATTGGTCTTACCGCCTGTCCCTTTTCCCCTCCTCCCCCACCTTCAGGTACAGGGGTCTTGACCACCCACACCCACCCAGCCAATGACTGTAGCTGACCTCTGCCCCATGCACCCACCTGGGTGCAGGAGCAAGGAGTCTGGTGAGTGCATGAGGCCCATATACCTAGGCGGGTTTGCACTTGTCCAGCCAGCACCTCCATGCTCAAGGAAGCTCAACACTAACTAGCAAATAAAAACACTATGACAGACAGAGAGACCACTGAATATACGGAAACCTGGTATGATGTGATGAATAATATAAAGTTAACCCTGTGTAAGCACTACCCGGTCATAAAATAGAATATTCTCTGCACCCAGTCATCACCCCCAGCCCCACCTGGGCTCTTTCCAATTGGAACACTCTTATTCACCCCTCAGAGGTGTCCATTAGATTTAGCTGTGTGTTAACAATTTCTTTGCTTTTCTCTCTACTTTTATCACCCAGAATGATGGTGAATTATTGGTACCTATTCTTAAAAATTTGTATAAATTAAATCATACTGTATGTATATTTGTGTCTTACCCGTTTTGTTCAGCATTGCTTATTGTTTGGTCTATGCTGCTACATGCTACTTTAGCATGTTTATTTCCACTGCTGTACAGCATACCCTTTTAGAAATATGTCATAAAGTTTTTAGTCTATTCTTGATGGCAATTTGAGCTGTTTTCACTTTAGGACTGTTATGAACAATACTGTGTGTGTGTGTGTGTGTGTGTGTGTGTGTGTCCTGGTGTGCATATGTAAAGATTTCTCTAGGACAGTGATGGCGAACCTATGACATGTGTGTCAGAGGTGACACGCAAACTCATTTTTTTGGTTGATTTTTCTTTGTTAAATGGCATTTAAATATATAAAATAAATATCAAAAATATAAGTCTTTGTTTTACTATGGTTGCAAATATCAAAAAATTTCTATATGTGACATGGCACCAGAGTTAAGTTAGGGTTTTTCAAAATGCTGGCACGCCGAGCTCAAAAGGTTCGCCATCACTGCTCTAGGATATATACCAATGAGAGAATTTTCTGGTTCATGGATTATGTATACCTTCAACTTTTCAATAATGCCAAAGTATACTCAACTCATACTTTCAGAGAATGAACATTCCTATTGTTTTCATCCTTTCCAGTTCTTGGAATTGTTAAACATATTATACATTTGTACCAATAAGCTGGGATTCACTGTTTTACATTTTTTTTTACATTTTAACTTGCATTTTTCTGATGATTAATGAGATTGAGCACTCTTATAACATACTTCTTGGCCAGTTGGATTTCCTCTTTTTAAAAATCTTGTTCAAATACTTGCCCCCCCCCCAATTTTCTTTTGGGTTGTCTCCTTTTTCTTATTAAATTATAAAAATTCTTTATAAAATTTTTTAAACTGCATCTTGGTCAATAGCATATGTTGAAAAATTTTTTTTCAGCTCTGTGGTTTGTGTTTATATACTCTTTTATAGTGTCTTTTGACAAGTGGAAATTGAATTTATCAGTGTCTCCTTTAGGACTGTTTCTTTTTGGATATTGTTTGTAAAACATGAACTTCTTTGCTACCTAAAGGTCATTGAACTAATGTCCACAATTGTCTTCTAAATTATTATAGTTTCTAATAGACACTTCTCCAAAGAGGACATACAAATGACCAATAGACATGTGAAAAGATGCTCAATGTCATTAATCATAAGAGAAATGGAAATTAAAACCACAGTGAGATATCTTGTCACATCGGTCAGAATGGCTATCCTATATAATAAAAGCCTAATATGCTAAGTGTCTGGTCACCAGATGGCCGTTCAACCAATCAAAGCATAATATGCTAAAGCTGCTCAACTGCTTGTTATGATGTGCACTGACCATCAGGGGGCAGATGCTCCGACCAGTAGGTTAGCTTGCTGCTGGGGTCCGGCTGATCAGAACTGAGTGAGATGGGCTAGACATGCCCTGGAGCCCTCCCCTGCCCTGATCATGCACCGGTGGGGTCCCTCAGCCTGGCCTGCACCCTCTCGCAATCCAGGACCCCTCGGGGGATGTCAGAGAGCCAATTTCGGCCTGATGGCGGAACGACCTGTCACTATGATGTGTACTGACCACCAGGGGGCAGATGTTCAACACAGGAGCTCCCCCCTGGTGGTCAGTGCACTCCCACAGGGGGAGCACTGCTCAGCCAGAAGCCAGGCTCAAGGCTGGCGAGCACAGTGGTGGTGGCGGAAGCCTCTCCTCCCTCCACAGCTGTGTTAAGGATGTCCAACTGCCGGCTTAGGCCTGAGGGCTTCTGGACTGCAAGAGGGTGCAGGCCAGGCAGAGAAACTCCCCCCCCCCCCATCCCCAAGTGCATAAATTTCATGCACCAGGCCTCTAGTCATTAATAAGTTAACAAATAACAAGTGTTGGTAACAATGTGGAGTAAAGGGATCCCTCCTGGTGCACTGTTGGTGGGAATGCAGATTGGTGCAGCCACTGTGGTATGGAGGTTCCTCAAAAAATTAAAAATGGAACTGTCTTATGACCCAGCAATTCCACTTCTGAGTATATATCTTAAAAATACAAAACACTAATTCCAAAGAATATATGCCCCCCCGCCATGTTCATTTAAGCTTTATTTATAATAGTCAAGCTATGGAAGCAATTCAAAGTTGTATACCTTAGTGTATACCTTTAACTATATCCATTTTTAATTATATGATTTAGCAATTCCAAATGATACCTTTCCCCTTGATAAATAAAAGATGTTGAAATCAGCTATTTACATCATTTGTAAACTTCTTTTCAGTCTCAAAAGTTTAGTTAGTATATTATTTATTGATTGGGTCATCCAGGCTAGGATAAAAATCTTATGTCACAGTCATTTTTATTGAGTATTTTGCAGACATTTCTCCACTGCCTTGTAGCTAGGGGCTTTGCTGCTTATTGTTATATTGTTCTTTTTGCCTGGATGTTCAGAGGATTCTTTATGTTTGAATCCTAATACTATTTCTGAGATGTGTTTTGGTGAGCATCATACTATGACAAATTCTTTCCTGATATAAAGCATGTCCTTCAGTTTGAAGATTCTAATCCTATTTTATTTTAGTAATTGCTTCTTAAACTATGTCTTTAACATGTTTTTGTTCTGTTACTTGGTTTCTTCTCTTCCTTTGCCTATGTCCTATGTCTATAATTTTTTGTAATCTCTTTAAACTCTATTTTTATTGTGTTTCATGTTGTCCACACCTGCCAATCCTGTTTGCAATAGTTCATAGTCTTCATTTCTGTGAATGATTTTATTTTTTTATCTATCAGCTCAAGTAGTTATTTATATTGTCTCACTATTATATCCTCTTATTGGGGGATTCTTTTAATAGAAGCAATTACCTTTTTTCTTTCCCAAACCTTAGGCAATATGTTTAGTCAAAACATATACATTGTTTGTGGCAATAATTTTCATCTTCTTTCCTGAAAATATTTTTCTCGTGGTGTGCATCTGTCCATATTTTTAAAATCACCTTTTCTATTTTTTTTTTGTGTGTGTCTGCAGAATTTTTGTATACTTTTTTTAAAAATATATTTTATTGATTTTTTACAGATAGGAAGGGAGAGAGATAGAGAGTTAGAAACATCGATGAGAGAGAATCATCGACCAGCTGCCTCCCGCACGTCTCCCACTGGAGTGTGCCCGCAACCCAGGTACATGCCCTTGACCGGAATCGAACCCAGGACCCTTCAGTCCGCAGGCCGATGCTCTATCCACTGAGCCAAACCGGTTTTGGCTTTGTACACTTTTTATGCTAGTTATTTAAAAATGTTAATTACTCACTTTGAATGAGGTGGGTTCTTCCTGGACAGGCTCTTGTAGGAGGTATAAGTATGGGCGTGGCCGGAGTAGTGATACAGGTTAATGAGCACACCTATAATGACACAGGCCTGTGTGTCTGCATGAGTTCTTTTAGCCCTGACTTCTCCCCAGCCATATCATCTCCACTCTGAAGGACAGCTCACATTCCTGACTCTCTCTCCTTCAAGGAAGTTGAGTCCTGAAAATACGGCAGATCAGTGTGAGGTTTTCATTCAGCTTCACCTTGAGACCTTGTGAAGATGTGGTCCAGTGTGCTTCTGCTGTCAGAATAAGCACCTTGGTTCCATTTTCCCCAAAGGGATTTTCTCTCCAGGCTGTGACTGCTTATTTTAGAGACCTATTCTCTGCACTGGCTGAGATCTGCAACTGTGGGCATCTTTAACTTCCTCTTCTTCCACTCCCATTTATCTCTAATTTATATATGGAAGCTTGAACCATGCCCAGCACGGCTAGGGGTGAACCTGAGGAGGGGTGGTGAAGGATTAAAGAAGACAGACAAGAGAATACTGTTGGGACCAGGTGGATCACTGCCTGGATGATGAAACAGTGACACAGCCTGTAAGCCGAAGCTTTATTTTATAGTCAGATCACACAAAGCAAAACAAGGGCAAGATGTTTACAATGTTCTTGCGAATTTCAAAACTGCTTCTATCCTGTTGTTGCCTTTCTCTTAAACTCTATCAAGCTTTGTTTAGGCAGCACTTGCTGCACCTCCCGCAGCCCACATCCCTTAGCTACCTAGGACTGCAGGGTTGGACTATAAGGTCAAGCTTACAACCATAGCCTTTTGGCTATAATTGTGCTAGGAGGACTTTGCCCTCCAAGCTGGGACTTGTATGTGGCTTTGCCACAAGTCAGTCTGAGGTTTGATCCTATCTGAACACTGTAGCCGCTCTCCACAGAAGCTCTTTCTCATATAGTGTGTTTCAGAGTTGTGGTTGTCTCTTCATTCCACCTAAAGAATTTTCTTTTCTAGGTTTTCATTTTTACTGTTGGTTTCAGAATATTCCAAGAGAAGAAGGGGCAAATACTATATTTTAACTCCAGAATTTACCAATGAGAAGGCATGATGATATTTTGAGGAACTAAAGCAAATGTCAAGAAGAAATTCTTCCCAGGAAGAATTATAGTTCATACATTAATGTTTAACACAATTATTATTACCTATCTATTCTTTTATGTTAAACTTAAAGGATAGTCTTATAACTTCTCCAAAGTTACTGCTTAGACATAAAATTAAAAATAACCTTTTAATAGGGTGCATTAGTTTTTTTGTGGCTACTATAGCATATTACCACAAACTCAGTGGTTTTTAATACAACAGAAATTTATTGTCTCACCATTCTGGAAGCTAGAAGTCTGAAACCAAAGTGTTGGCAGAGCCAGGCTCTCTTTGAAGTCTCTAAGGGGGTCCACTGCTGTCTGTTCCAGCTTCTGTTAGCTCCAGGCATTACTTGGTTTGTGGCAGGAGACATATACTGCATAGTAATTTAAACAAGGGAAGTTTAATATGGTTATTATGCCATGAGAAAAGAGATACAAGAGAATTCTACAGGGTATCCTAAGGCTGAGAGAGGACATCCAGGAATGGAAACGTGGAACAGGCCTCCCTCCTGCAGGTTGGGTTGATACCATTCTGGAGAAGGTGTAGCCCGCTAAGGCAGAGGAGTTCACTATGTGCCTCGGCCAGAGCTGGTCCACAGGAAGCAACTTTCTGGGTTACATGTGAGCCTCAGCCAGGGCAGTCCCATAGGCATGAGGGGGTGGGAGGACTGAGCATGCTGCTGCAGGTGGGAGGCCTGGAATGCCTGCTGTCCACATTGGCAGAGGATAGAGGAGCCGAGCGAGTTGGGGTGCCAATGCTAGCAAGCGGTCTGGAGTGTGAGGTCTCTATTGTAAAGGCTGTGAGAAAAGTGATCACCAGGCCAGGCTGTGGCTGTGAGTTTGCCAAGGGCTCTGTACCTTACAGATATATTTGATATACTAAAGAAGTGGCAAAAGAGGCATTTTAAAAGATACTTTATCCTCATAGAGGCAAAATTGGACATATATTACCTCACTCTTGAGGTGTAGTGACTAAAGGGGGCCATTGGAGGGCCTTCTGATTGCTAGAAATGCTCAGGTTTAAATCTAATCATAGTTACTAAGCTGAATTCTTATGTTCAATTTCCTCCGTGATCTATATTTCAGTAAAAAGTTAAAAATATGAATCTATTAACTTTCACAAACAGTGTAGGGAAATATATCCAGGACCATGGAGTAGGATAGGATTTCTTAAACAAGACACAAAATCACCAAATGAAAAAAAACCTGATTGGCTAACCTATATCAAAATTAAGAACTTCCAGTCATCAAATGCACCATAAAGAGTAAAAATACAAATCACAGAGTGGGAGAAATAATTCCAATCCATATATCCAACAATTCTGTAAAACCTTGTATATAAAAAATTTTTTTTCGAACAAAGAATAACCTGACATAAAGCCAGACAAAAGACTGGAAAAGGAAGTTTAAAATGAGGAAATCCAAATCCCTTATGAATTTACACAAAGATGCTCAACCTCACTTGTAATTAGGTATATGCAGAGAAAATCTAGGAGATTTCAGACCTCACCCACCAGATGGTTACAGATGTAAAAGACTGACTGTACAAAGTGCTGGTGAGGATGTGAAAGGCTAGGAGCCCTCAGGCTCTGCAGCTGCCAAGTAAAGCTTAATTGGAGTGATTCCACTCCTTAGCTTATACTCTAGGGCAGGGCTTCCCTGTACTGCATTAAAGTCTGCATGTTATCACACAGACTTTAACGTGCAAATGAATTTATGAAAATGGGGATTCTGATTCAGTAGACCTGGGTCGGGTCCTGAGCACCTGTATTTCTAGCAAGCTGCAGGGTGATGAGGATTGATTCTGCTAATCCAGGGACCGCACTTCACTAGCACAACCCTAGAGCACCTCTGGGACATATGCACCAGGAGGCACATGTAAAAATGATCACAGCAGTGTTGTCAATAATAACCCAAACTGTAGACAATTCAAGCATCATCAACAGCACAGTGATGAATAAATTGTGGTAAATGCATCCATGGGAAGAGTATTAGGAAGAAAGGGAAGCAGCTACATCTATATGTAGCAACATGGGTGGGTTTTATTAAAATAATGTTGAGCCCTAAAAGCAAAATACAAAAGTACTTTGGTAGATCAAGTTCAAATAAAAAGGTAAAGCTAAACTTTACAGTTTAATGCCTTCGTAAATTTACTTTTAAACGACAGAGAGAGTTTTATAAGAAAAATTGGGAAAGTAGTTGGCTCTTGGGGGAGCAAAGTACTTTGCCTATGAAGGAGGGATCCCGGAGTGGTGGCATGTACATTGTTTCTGGTACGGAGTGGTCCACCATTTGTTAAATCTGTGCATATAACATTTTCTGTGCTCTTCTTCCTGTATGTTACATTTCACATTATAGATTTCTAAAAGGAGAAATTCACTAGGAAAATCCATGCTGTGTATATATTCTGCTAGAAGCTTTGGATTAGGAAGTATTAAAGTGACCACTGGCCCAGCTTGCTCTGGACTGAGCAGGTTTCCAGGATTTATCATTTTTAATGCTAAAACAGAGGTCATCATGGGCAAATTGGAATGGTTGGCCACATACAACTATAGACCACTTTATCATCAGAGAACCCATCTATTTATATAAAAGGCTAAATGACCGACTGTCTGACTGTCCAACCGACTGACTGACCGACCAGCTGGCCGGTACATATGACATGCACTGGCAATTTAAAAATAAACATTTATTTTCAGTTATTGTTTCTATCAATGTTTTTATATCATGTTTTTGTTTTTATATTGTTTTTGTTGTTTTTATATCATGTCTTCATTGTTTTTATATCATGTCTTTGTTGTTTTTATATCATGTTGTTATTGTTTATTTATTAATCAATTGATATATTATTTTCATATACATTTTACTAATTTTCTTTCATCTCTGACACTTCTATTATAGAGAAAGGGCGAATAGCAATATTAAAATATTTTGTATTTTAATTTTATAATACTATATTATACATACTATTTTGACATGTAATTTTTTTGCAGTAACATAATTACCACACAAATCTTTCTTCTAATTAATTTCCTTTCAATGTGCACGAATCTGTGCACCGGGCCACTAGTTAAATATAAAAGACAAGTCCTGAACATCTTATCAGTTATCATAAAATTATGCTAGGAAATATATCACTAGAAAGACAGAGTCTTTAAACTCAGGGTTCAGAATATAAAGGCTAACCCATTGGAGGGCTTCACTTGGCATCTCTAGTCATAGCAACTAGAGAAGGGCCACAGTGTTGAAAAATGTGTTGCGTTTCTTGAGAAACTCCTGGCTACCCACTCTTGTCTTGCCTGACCAGCCTCTCTGGATATCGGGGCCACTTCCGGATTTTACCTGGGTCCTCCCCCTTTCACCCGCCTGTCTGCCTAAGCAGTGCTTTGTGCTAAGTCTCAGGGATCTCCAAAGAGTATTTGAGTGCCTTGAGAATGTGGAACTCAAAGCCCAAGCCCCTCATTTTTATCATTACTATCTGCTTCTGAGCAATCGAAATTCTTCCACCCCCTGCTAGACATACTCGTCATCCTTCAATGTCAGCTCAAGTGCCCATTGCTGTGGGCCATCCATGGACCTCCATGGCAGAGTTGCTTCATCTCTGAGTGAGCCTTCACCACATGTATTTGTTAAGAACTTAACCACAAAGTGGTGGTAAACTCTGTTTATTTACTTTTCCCTCCTAGACTATGAATTTCTCAAAGCCTGGGGCTGTGTCTTGTTCATCTTGTATTCTCAACACTAAACACATGCCTGGTACATAGTAAACATTCAGCATTTAGCTGTACCTAGTGAGTGTGAACTCAATACCTGATTTTTAAAACCAACACCATGTGTTGAACTGAAATGCTAGATATAGTAATTCCTTTGGCACTGAAGAAAAGCATACTGTGTTATTATGCCTATAGTGTAGTAAGTCGGGTGTGTATATGTGTGTCTCTGTGTGTTTGCGTGTGTGTTTGTGTATGTGTGAAATTGGGTTTGTTTACAGTTGTGAGAATGAAAAACACAGTTAATTCTTGTATTATTATTTATTTATGATTATATTATTTTCCATACAAACTACTGTTAACTTATTTTGCCCCCCCTGAATTGTTTGCCTGATTGAGTATAGCTGTAGTAAATAACACTTTTGATTTTTAAAAAACAGTAAAGAAAGTTTTAAAAAGTAAAGGGGAAAAAGTAAGCACTGATCTATAGGTTACTCGTATTGAATATAAATGTCTTAGAACATAAACCCCTCAAGGGCAGGTACTATGTTTGTGTGAATTCTGCTAGGTAACCACCACATTTATTATTCTTAATTTATAAGGTATGTGTTCTCTCTCTCTCTAAAACATATGGCATATGTGAGACAATTTTATGGGCCAGTAGACATGTTTGTGTGCCCTAAATATAATTTTGAATCAATCCTAAATCAAGGAGAACTATTCATTACTGTGCCCTAACTCATAGGGAAACCAAAGTCAGTCATTCTTCAAATTTAATATCCTGGAACAATATCCTAGTGATCTAACATATACTTTAAACCAATGAGAATCTCTGTTGTGTTTGGATGATTGAGCTTTGAAGGAGCTCCAAATTTCCCTGTGCAGTGCATGAGCAGGGTTTATAGTTTAGATAGATGAAGGCAATAACTGTGGAGGATCACAGAATTTGCAGGTTCTTTTCTATAGTTCAAAGATATACTTTTGTCAATCCTTCACTGTTTTGCGTAAGGCAAAATATTTTTATTTCTCCTTGGTTGTAAATTAATTTTTAGCAACTTTCACAGAATCTATTCAATTTCACCACTACGGTACTTGAACATGAATTATCCCATCACATGACCCTTCTTTTTTTTTCATTTT
>NW_005871049.1:18464968-18484429 GCF_000147115.1 Myotis lucifugus | reverse complement strand
TGGGAAATATAGTGTATATAAGGGATGTTTCTTCCACGCATTTCATACATATGAATCTTTTAACCATGAGGTAGTGAAACTATGCTGGCAAAATATCCTACAATTCTATGGCTTAAAACCAAATAAAAGTTGAGGTGGTTGGATTTGAAGAATCATTGGGGCTTAAGCAGTTCCTTCAAAGTGAAATTTATTAAATGTCCATACTAATTACTGTACCTTTATTCCTATAAAGCAAATAGCTGTGAAGCCATTTTATGAAGGTGATTTTTCTCTGTACTCCCTGTTTGGAATATTTTATCTTGAATGTGCACACTGAGTTTATCTTTGTCTACAGATAGCCAAATTTCTTAATGTTGTTTAACTTACCTACAGTGACTTTGAACTAATTTTTATTTTATTTATTTATTTTAAAATATATTTTATTGATTTCAGAGAGGGAGGGAGAGGGAGAGAGAGATAGAAACACAAATGATGAGAGAGAATCATTGATTGGCTGCCTCCTGTGCATCCCACACTGGGGAATCAAGCCCATAACCCAAGCATGTGCCCTTGACCGGAATCAAATCCGGGACCCTTCAGTCCACAGGCCGATGCTCGATCCCCTGAGCCAAACCAGCTAGGGCTAAAACTAATTTTTAGGATACAAAAAAGCAATATCTTATTTTTTAATTTGCCTTTTTTTAAAGGCAGTTTTGCAACCAGATTTGCAATCCTCCTTTTACACCCAAGGTAGTTTCTTTGGCATTTTAAAAATTGGAATTAATAATTCATGACCATAAAAAATTACACATATGTCATATAATATTTTGCAGGCTCATCTGACTTAAGGAATAGAAGGCTAAAGCATAGAAACAAAGATAATTGGATAA
The DNA here is from genome assembly GCF_000147115.1 of Myotis lucifugus. Classification (NCBI taxonomy): domain Eukaryota; kingdom Metazoa; phylum Chordata; class Mammalia; order Chiroptera; family Vespertilionidae; genus Myotis; species Myotis lucifugus. Next base: position 18,483,560 of record NW_005871049.1, on the reverse strand, counting down.
CAAGGATAATTGAATATTATAAAGTATTTTTTTTCTGAGTTTCTAATTTTTGGTTTAAATTCCTTTCTTGGGCAAAATTTGTTTTGGAAGTATATTGAAGAAATATAAAAGACTGATGTGTTTTCTCTTATTGTGTTAAAAAAGAGACCATTTATTTCCCATTTATAAAAAAAGAAAACACACAGGCTTTTAAAAAGGATTCTTATATTTTTCATGATCTTAATTGACCTCAATAATTTTCATTTAATTATATGTGAATGAAGACGTTTATCCACATATAATTTTTAGAACATGAATTTTTAAAATGGTATTTATTATTTTTTTCTATTTTCGGTGTTTCTGAAATAGCAACAAATAAAAATATATAGCACTTTTGTGTGAGATTCTACTACAACAGGTCTTTTAAAAACACTTACATTAGAATTAATAAATTGTGTGGAGGAAAATAATCAGTACCATGCTTAAATAAAATTACAGTAATTTTATTTGATTCTTTTCCATTGTAATTCTTTTCTATTTTTCTATTGTTTTGCTTTGTTGAATGTTTAAACCTCAATTAAAACGAGAACAAATATTTTCTGAAGGAAGCCTTTGGTAAAGAATAGGAGAGCAGGTGTGGTTGCTCCTGGGTGTCTGGGCTTCCAGGGATTCTCTGCTTACCAAGTGAGTCCACATTTGGCCTGTAAGCACTAACTAAAACTTCAGCTCTTTTCTCCTTGCCTGCTTCTGTGGTGGTCATCTCTTGCTCCCACAGTTTGCCCAAGGTTAATTGTTTTCCATCTCTCCTTGTAAGAGCTTGTCAACCTTGCATAGTAGTTCATCAAGTTGCTTTGTGACCTCAGCTCTGTGATTGACTACAAAAAAAAATTATGGTTTTGTAGACTGGCTTGTTCTCATTGTTAGAGTGGGAAATATTTTTGTGTGATTTTCTATATTTAAAGTGAAAGATGATTTGACTTTGGGTGGTGGGCACACAATGCCACATACTCATCTTGTATCATAGAAATGTACATTTGAAACCTATATTATTAGCAAATGTCATATCAATAAATTTAATAAAAACAAAATAAAAAGGTTATTACTGATAGGTATGTTTGTTGCCATTTTTATTCTTTATGCCTGTGTTTCTTCTTCCCCGTCTATTTCTTCTTTTCACACAGTCCCTTTAGCATTTCCTGCATTGCTGGCTTGGTGGTAATTGAAAGGTTCAGAGTGGGCCAGGGTCTGGCACCCATGAGATGAGGCCATAATGTATCAAAATATATTTTTATTCCAGGCACCTGGGTGCAGGTGGGATGAATCCAACAAAAAGGAGTCAGCAGAGAGTCAAGGGAGAGAAAGGTTTTTATTAACTTTTGCTGGCTGCAAGCCATTCCTGCTGATGTAAGGGTCTGGTTCCTCCGAGTGGTTATCTAGGCTATGCGGTGCTCAAGGTTGCAAGCTTTCTGCAAGATATCTGCTAAGCACAATAAGTTTTCTCTGCCCCTTTCTATTCTATTTTACCTTTTCAGTAATAAACTCCCTTAGCCTTTTTTTTCTGTCTGTGAAGCTCCTGATTTCACCTTCAATTTTGAATGATAGCCTTACTGGGTACAGTATTCTTGGATTCATTCCCTTACTTTGCATCATTTTGTATATTTCATTCCATTCCTTTTGGCCTGAAGTGTTTCTGTTGAGAAATCAGTTGATAGTCTAATGGGAGATCCCTTGTAGGTAACTTTCTGTCTCTCTCTGGCAGCCTTTAAGATCCTTACTTTGTCATTGATGTTTGCCAATTAAATTATAATGTGTCTTGATGTTGGTTTTTTGGGGTTCATCTTGTTTGGGACTCTGATTCTTGGACTTGTGTGACTTTTTTTCTTCCCAACATTAGGGAATTTTTCTCTCATTATTTCTTCAAACAATCAACAAAGCAATAAGAGAGCCCACTGCATGGGAGAACATACTAGTATTTGCCAATGTTATCTCTGATAAGGGTTTACTCTCCAAAATTTTTAGGGTACTCATACAACTTAACAAAAGGAAGATAAATGATCCAATCAAAAAATGGGCAAAGGACATAAAAAGACAATTTTCAAAAGAGGACATACAGAAGGCCAAAAGATATATGAAAACATGCTCAAAGTCACTAATCATCCAAGAGGTGCAATTCAAAACAACAATGAGGTACCATCTTACAACTATCAGAATGGCTATCATCAACAAATCAACAAACGGCAAGTGCTGGTGAGGATGTGGAGAAAAAGGAGCCCTTGTGCACTGCTGGTGGGAATGCAGACTGCTGTAGCCACTGTGGAAAACAGTATGGAGTTTCCTCAAATGATTAAAAATGGAACTCCCATTTGACCCAGTGATCCCACTTCTAGGAATATATCCCAAGAAATCAGAGCCACCAATCAGAAAGGATATATGCACCCCTATGTTCATAGCAGCACAATTTACAATAGCGAAGATTTGGAAACAGCCTAAGTGCCCATCAGTGGATGAGTGGATTAAAACACTGTGGTACATCTACACAATGGAATATTATGCTGCTGTAAAAAAGAAGGAACTCCTACCATTTGAAACAACAAGGATGGACCTGGAGAGCATATGCTAAGCGAAATAAGCCAGTTAGAGAAAGATAAATATCATATGATCTCACTCATTTGTGGAATATAATGAACAACATAAACTGATGAAAAAAAATAGATCCAGAGACATAAAGCATCGAACAGATTGTCCTACCTAAGAGGGAAGGGACGGCAGGGGTGGGGGTAAGAGATCAAAGGACTTGTATGCATGCATATAGGCATAACCCATGGACACAGACAGTAGGGGGGTGAGGGCATGTGCTGGGCAGTGGGAACAGCTGGAGAGAGGTCAATGGGGAAAAATGGAGACCTATGTAATACTTTAAACATTAAAGAATAAAAAAATAAAAAATAAAGTGAACTCTACATATGTTTTAAGATTTTGAAATGGTATTCCTTAATATTGTGCCAAAAAGCCCACAAAATCGATTTGATTTTCTCTCATTCTTTTGCTCTGGGTTCAACTTCTCAGAATCTGTTTCCTGTCTTACTAGAATTAGTACTTATCCTAAGTTAAAAAGAACATATAGATAGTTCTCCACTTGCAAGAGTGAAGAATCATAAGTTAAAAACCAGGATTGGAATCTCAGCTGACTGATACATTGTAAGCTTCATTTTTATTTTATTTTATAAAAGGGCAGAGGTATTCCCTATTTTATCTATTTCTCATTGGATATGAAGATCAAATAACATGGTATATGTAGAAGCTATTTTTAACATGCTAAGTAGGTATGTTACTGATAAATAATTTTCAGAAGGGAGAATACATAATTAAAACTTGAATCTTTGAAATGAATTTTATTTTTTAAAAATATATTTTTTATTGATTTCATAGAGGAAAAGAGAGGGAGAGAGAGATAGAAACATCAATGATGAGAGAAAATAAATGATCAGCTACCTCCTGCATGCCCCACACTGGGACAGAGCCTGCATCCTGATATTATCCTATATAATAAAAGGGCAATATGCAAATTGACCTTAACAGCAGAACGACTGGGAATGACTGGTTACTATGACACACACTGACCACCAGGGGGCACATGCTCAATGCAGGAGCTGCCCCCTGGTGGTCAGTGCGCTCCCAGAGGGGGAGCTCTGCTCAGCCACAAGCCAGGCTGATGGCTGCCAGTACAGCGGTGGTGGTGGGAGCCTCTCAGCAGCGCTAAGGATGTCTGACTGCAGCTTAGGCCTGCTCCCCACTGGCAAGTGGACATCCCCCGAGGGTGGACCTAAGCTAGCAGGTGGACATCCCCTGAGGGATGGGGAGGGCACTGGTTGGGCTGAGGGACGCCCCCCTCCCCAAGTTCACAAATTTTTGTGCACCTGGCCTCTAGTAATACTGATAAGAGTTTGTGGTCTTGTGGTGGTAATCAGAGTATATTTTATATACAGGAATAATTGAGAAATATTAAATAAGCATCTACTCTGTATACTCTGTTTGATGCTGGAAAGACACTGACAAACATAACAAAAGCTATTGATCTTGTAGTGCTAATATTCTAGTGGAAAAAGATGGACATTAAACAAATTTCTGATGCTCTGCTCTACCTGAGGAAGATTCTGGCCTACGGTTTTACAGTGTTTTCAACAAAGCTACTGTGTGAGGACTCGGTGGGGATTTTGCTTAGCTGAGCTTCCTTGACTTTATTGTCTAATTCTATTTCTCCTTTTTAAAACCAGATCTTGCCAGATAGAAAGGTATTGTCATTCATGTTTTGCTTTGTGGCCTGGCTCTCTTTTCCTGATGATTAGTGGTTTTTTTTTCCATTAAAAAAAATCTTTATTGTTGAAAGTATTACATATGAGGTTTTTCCCTCATTGGCCTCTTCTAGCCCATCCCCACCCCCACCCCACCTCCATGATTAGTTTTTTTAATTCAATGTTTTCCTGGTATAATAAAAGTATATGCATTTTGGAATAAACAGGTAAAACCATTTTATTATAGAAAACATAAATATATACACAAATAAAGTGGGATAGTAAATACACATGTACCCATCATCCAGCTTCAATAATTATGAACTCGTGGTCATTTCATTAATGTACCCACTCAGTTCCCTTGTCAGCTTGGATTATTTGAATTAAAAACCTTGATATCCATCCATAAATATTTTTTCAGTTTTATTATAAAATATAAGGAATCCTTTTTAAAAATATATTTTTATTGATTTCAGAGAGGAAAGGAGAGGGAGAGGGAAGTAGAAACATATAAATGATGACAGAGAATCATTGATTGGCTTCCTCCTGCATGTCCCACACTGGGGATCAAGCCCACAACCAGGGCATGTGCCCTGACCAGGAATTGAACTGTAACCTTCTGGTTTATAGGTCAATGCTCAACCACTGAGCCATGCTGGCTGGGCAGGAATCTCTTTTTAAAGAACAATCAAAATAGTATCTCATCTAATATCCAGTAATTATTCAAATTTCACATTTTTCATCATTTTGACAGAGGCTTTATGGAGATGAAGTTATTATATTGTTTTGGTTTTATCTTTTATAGAGGTTAAAGATGATTTTTAGAAGTATCCATAATGAAAGTGAAGATGTTATTTGAATTTTAAGGCAAAAGGAAAGGCTTTGTGTGTGTGTGTATTTTTAATGTTTTGAAAGCAGAGCATGCAAAATGCTCTGCTAGGTGCTTAGAAATACAAATAGATTGTAGACATCTGTCATGTCTTTTAAATAAGTTATAGTGTTATGACTGAGTTAAACACAAGGAAAGGTAACCCACAATATTGGTGTTGACCTGTATTCTGTCCCAGTGGTGGATGAGTAGTCCTCAGAATTCATGACCATTCATATTGGCTTATCTTATTAGTGAGGGGATTGCAAGGCATACTTTTCTTAATACTGAAAACACAAAACTTAAAATTAATTAATTTTTTTAAATTATTAGGATAGATTCAAGGTTATTGTTGTCATCATGCCAGTCATATTCCATTTAATTCCAAAATGCATTTATGAGTAAAGAGAAAAATTTGGTGTTTTAGCTTGGCCTTGAGGGTTTGGTGTGCTTGGGAAGGTAGAGACTGGTTAGGGTGTGTTATGAGGTTATAATAGGGTTCTCCAGAAAAACAGAGCCAATAAGATCTTTCTCATTCTCTTGAGATAGGTATAGATATAGGTACATATCTATCTATCTATATAGATAAACATATATTTATATCTTTTGTTTCTCTCCATATATGATTTCTTAAAATCAATCAATTTCTGTCTTTCTCTGTCTCTCTTTCTTTACCCCACAATGTATGGGGAGATTTATATTAAGGCATAGTTCATGCAATTGCAGAGTCAGTTCAAATCTGCAGTGAGGCCTGGCCGCGTGGTTCAACAGTTGAGTGTCGACCTATGACCCAGGAGGTCACGGTTGGATTCTGGTCAGGGCACATGCCCGGGTTGTGGGCTCGATCCCAGTGAGGGGTGTGTAGGAGGTAGCCTATCAATGATTCTCTCTCATCATTGATGTTTCTATCTCTCTCTCCCTCTACCTTCCTCTCTGAAATCAATAAAAATATATTTTAAAAAAATCTGCAGTGAGGGCTGTCAGATTGGAGACCTGGGAAAAGTTGATGTTGCAGCTCAAAACTGAAGGCAGTCTCCTCATAGAATTTTCTCTTTTTCAGGGAAAGTCAATCTTTTGCTTTTTTTTTTTTAAGGCCCTCAACTGTTTGGATGAAGCCCACCAACATTATGGAAGGCAATCTGTTTTACTCAAAGCAGATTTAAATGTTAATCTCATCTAAAAAAAATCAAAAACAGCCCTAACCGGTTTGGCTCAGTGGATAGAGCATCGGCCTGCAGACTGAAAGGTCCCAGGTTCGATTCCGGTCAAGGGCATGTACCTTGGTTGTGGGCACATCCTCAGTAGGAGGTGTGCAGGAGGCAGCTGATCGATGTGTCTCTCTCATCAATGTTTCTAACTCTCTATCCCTCTCCCTTCCTCTCTGTAAAAAATCAATAAAATATTTTTTAAAAAAAAAATCAAAAACTTTCACAGCAACATCCAGATATGTTTGACCAAATATCTGGACACTGTGTCCTAGACAAGGTGGCACATAAAGTTAACCATCATAGGTGGAGACTATGGCATAGGCAAATGAGTGGGATGGACTTAATACTCTTTTAGGTTAAGGCAAGTAGAGCACTTTAGGGAAAAGATTCAGGTTTGGACTTAGTAATTAGCAAAATCAGTAAATGAATTAATAAATAAATTTAATTTTATCCTCAATTTTTCTTAGTTTCTGCAAAATAATACATATTATGTTTCTGAAAAGAACCAAATTTTATTGAATTTTATCTGTTGATGTGTAGGAGTAAGAAGACAGAGCATCTGCGAAATATTTTATTAGTACAGTCAATTTTCATTTATTGGTAATAATGGAAACAGGGCCACATGGCCACTGAGATTCATAGAGAACATTTAACACATTAATATTCAGGATTTTCATTATTCACTCAGAATGTAGACTTTACTTATATTTTTAGCAGGGAGAAACATTTATGTTTTATCTTTTCTTCCTTTCTAATGATGATTGAAAGGACTGAAAAGAACAGGTAGAAATTGGCTAGTCTTTAAACCCAGTAATTGTTAACTGGTAATCATGATAATGGAAAGTTCATGTTGTTAGCTTATTTCACTAATCTTGTCTGTTATATTTATGTGTGATATTTGCTGTAGCTTTATAGACTCAGTCTTTGTGAATCTCTGTACTTACATACATTTTCAATTGATTCTCTATAATACTCTTCCTATAATTTTGTTAAGTTGCCAGCAACCATATATGGTCTATATACCTTGTAAGGTGACAAGCTATCTCTCCCCTAGCTATGACTAGGAGAGTAGAAAAAAAGTGGGGTGAAACATTTGGAATAAATACACAGACATAAGCAGGGCTAAAATGCTGTTCCATAATTATCCTTTTGTTTTTGTCACCAAAATCTTATTTCCTTCCTTGAATGGATTACTTTAACAAGCTTTTAGTAAAGATAATGATGCATTAATGAACTTCAATCTTCTGACAAGGCAATCATCAAAGACAGATGGAAATAACTAAAAATTAACAATCTTTCTTAGGGAATAGATTCTTGTTTTTATTTTATAAAAAGGCCACCTGATTCCAGAATTTGCACAATAATTCTACTGCATGCATAACCTGTGAAGAAATGAAATACCAAAGATGTGCAACAAAGCATTTTGTAGATAGGTTTTGTTCACTAAAGCTTAATCATCCTTTTTTTAAATTACAAAACGAAAGTATCTCCATTATAGATCTTCTGGGAGGCCAAACATTCATGTCAGGCTCCTTATACCTGAAAGGGAGTGGCATATGCGTTTTCCTTTAGTGATGCAGCATGTATGTGAAGGCCTTGCGGAAAGTCATCCCCTCAGGCCCACAGCCATTCTATGATCTGGATTTCCCAACCCTGGGAGTATCAACCTGCTTTGGGGAGAAGTAGGGAAGTTGCTGAGCCTCTCAGCTAACCACCTGCTTCTGTTCATTCACTTAGTATTTAAACTATTAAATATAAGACTTGATTGTGTCAGATTGATTCCATTTGGTGTAGAGACCAAACGGGCAGAATTTGAGCCAGGCATGTTCAGTGTGCTCACCCTTTCATGTCCAACTCAGATGTGTTGGTCAGGCTCATGGACTGCTTCCTAATCCAGCCCCCTAAAGCTCAGGCAGCAAGTCTGGTTGCACAGACAAAATATGAGGAAAAAACTCATTAGGATAGCTTTCCTGAAAAGGTGGCCGTATGTGAGTCAGGTACTTAGGATTTATGAACCCACATTCAGCCAAGTCAGAGAAGAATATAATACAGACAAAAATTTGACTGTTCCAGAAGTCACTATTCCAGAAGTCACTTTCAGCATATTGGTATGTTTTTGTTTAATCCTTTTGTTTATGGATATTTTGTTTATAATTAGAAGCATAAGATATATAATATTTTCAGTGGTATAGTTATTTTGTAAAAACCTTCAGAATCAAACATTTTGTTTTCATAAAATAATCCAATGCATGTATATACTGTAATTTACCTAACCAATCTTTTATTACTGAAAATTTATGTTATTTCCCATGTTATTGTTGTGTTGTGGGTCCATAGACTACCTGCAGGTTTGATGATTTGCTAGGAGGATTCATGGGGCTCAGTATGTAGTGATATTCATAGCGAAGGTTCATTATAGTTCAAGGATACAAAGCAAAATCAAGAAAGGAAAAAGGCACATGGGTGAAGACCAGAGCAAACCAGGAGCAAGCTTCCAAGAGTCTCCTTCCAGTGGAGTCACACGGATTCGAGTCATTCCTCCAGCAATGAGTCATGACATGTGTGAAGTGTTGTAAATGGAGAAACTCTTCAGAGACTCAGCACCCAAGGCTTTGATTGGGGAATGGTCACATAGGCGTCTTCTGCTTAGCATGTTCCAATATTATTCTGTATAAACAATATTGTTTGGACAATCTAGGTATAGTGATACACCCTTATCTTTTAGGGAAAGTGTAGGGAACTATTTACCTGCCAAGTTCCCAGATGCCAGTCAAGGGTCAACCTTGCAAGACTGTCTTTCTACAAATACCAGTCTCAAGTTTGCAATGTTAACCCACTTCTGCTTTATTATTACAAATAATTCCATAGTAAACATTTTTGTTAAATAACCTTTTGACTATTTCAAATTATTTCCTTATGAAAGGAATTTTTAGAAATTGATGTTACATAAAAATATGAGTATTTAAAAATACTTCTCTTACTGACAAATTGATTTCTCAGAAGTCTTTTCAAATTTCATTTTTATCAAGCATGTATGAATGTGGGCATTAAAACCTTGACTGAAATATGTAAGATTTATATGGTCCATACATCAAAATATAATAAACCTAAAAGAATTAATTTAAAAAAATTGGAATTATATGAGACAAACAAAAGACTAGTTAAAGGCTGTTGCTAACCTCTGTGGAGGAGTGCGTGTGGGGGGGGGGGGGGGGGGGGGGCGAGGGGGCGTGGCACTAAGAATGCTTCCACTGATTTATCACTCTACTTTTCTCTTGGACCTCTGGTTTTGTTTGTTTGTTTTTACCTATAAATATATGACATCATTGTCATCTTAAAACATGCACAATGCAGCTCACTTAAAAATTCATTTGTTCAAAATTATTAGCATATATCCTGTTCCAGGTGTTGTGGTTGTGCAGAGGATAAAACACTGCACCAGGCACAGTCCCTTCACTCCTGGAGTTTGCAGTCCCCTGCCAGCGTAAGCTGTATTTGTTAAGGATGGCAGGTGAGCTGCCACCAAGAGGCATTTTTAGGTCATGTATTCACACAGCCCCCCTCTGCATTGCAGAAGGAAACCCATGGCAGTTCTGGAACCTGGGCTCCTGCTTTAGTCAATCAAGAGTCTTTACTTTCAAGCCTGAGAACCAAAGTTTTCCAAAGCTATGACACAGCAGACTGACTCTTACTTCCTGGGAGGAAAATCTGAGTTTTGACTCTTTAGAGATGTTGTAGTTCCCCAACTACCCTCCAAAACATTGTGGTCATTGAGGGCAAATTTAAAGAAAACATTTATTTTACATGTATGGTAAAAGAAGTTCAAACAAATACTATTTTCTTCTTATAAGAATGAAATGTCTTTGTTAGAAAAAAAGTAAAATTTAGTCTCAATCTCATGCCTCCCTAGAAGTTAATGTCCCTAAAGTTCTGTGATGCTTTTTCCAGTTTGTTTTTGTTCATAGTTTTCTACATAATTTGCCCTCTTTTTAACGAAAGTTATATAGCTTATTTTAAATGTGCTCTCTCTAAAATGTAGTTATGATTAATTGCAGACAATTTGGAAAGTACAGATCTCTCTCTCTCTCTCTCTCTCTCTCTCTCTCTATATCTCACACACACACACACACACACACACACACACACACACACACACACGACAATCCTTTAGTATTCCACCACCCAGAGATACGCATTGCTAAATTCTGGTGTATATTCTACAACATATTTTCCAGTTATAAATATATATATTCGTTAGTTAAACAACACAGTGCCATAGAAACACTCAGAGGTTATTCCTATTATTTAAAACATGCTATGATTCAGGTGATTCTATTTGAATTTTTAAAAAGGAAAAAAGTCATTATTTAGGGTCTGTGAAAATAAAGTAACCATTACATTGACTTTTGTTATTCTTGTCTTGTCTACTCAATCTCTGGGTACATGTCCCAGATATTTTGCCATTGTACTAGTAAGTGCATGACAGACATTAGTTATTGGTTATAATTTTTTATCATAGACCAAGATTCCATTTGAAAGACCATTTCATTTGAATGAGTGAATTCAAGTTTATTCCCTATGAAACAACTTGTTTGGTTCCTGGGAAAGTAGAATAAGCAGAAAAAAAACAACAACAATGAGGTGAAGCCTAGCAGGACTAGGTTTTAAGTCCCAGCTATAGAATCCTGGTGACGATATGTGATCCTACAAGAATTGTGTGCACTGGTTACTGGGAGGAATGATTAGCACTCATACCATGTCTTGGTCTTCAGATAAGTATGTGTTTGTCTAAGCAAAAACTCAAGATTTTTCTGAGATTTTTCAGGGTGTTGGTATATTTGAGAATGAGTTTCTTCCTGGCCTTTATACATTGAAGACAATTTGGTTATAAAATTTCTGTTTCACAACTTTTCTTTTTCCTGGAAATTCTGTTGGTGGTGTTCTAATATTCATGGTTCTTAGGTTGTTTCTTAGAAGAAATCTGAGAACAAGCATAACTTTAAACTTTTGAGATATTTTTTAAAGAATATTTTATTGATTTTTAGAGAGAGAGGATGGAAGAGGGAGAGAGAGAAACATTGATTAGAGAGGTCAACATAGATCAACTGTTCCTGCACGCCCCCTACCCAGTGTCCTGCAACCTGGGCATGTGCCCTTGACCAGCAATTAAACTGACAACTCCTGGTATCTGGGATGACACCCAATCAATTGAGCCACACTGGCCAGGGCAAGGTGCTTTTTCTTTCTAAATATGTATAAATTTTTTGGTATTCTTATAATTTACATTTTCTTATTCTTGTAATTTTGCAGAATGTACTTGTATACAAATATCTTTTAATTTTTTCCTAAAGCACTATGAGCCCCAATATTGAGAAGACTGACTTTTTTTTTCAGTTCTGGAAATTAATATTCAATAGTGTATGTTTTCTTCATTTCTGATTATTCTGGTTTCATCCTCAGTAATGTGTATGATTCCTTTGATATTTATTTTTTCTCCTCTTTAATCTATAATCTTCTCCCTTGTAATTTTCATCTTTGGATACTTTTTTTTCTGCATTGTAGGAGTGCTTGCCAAATCCAGTCGTTTGATATTCTACACTGTCTTTAACATCTCTACTAATTCTGAAGTACATTTTAATTCTGCCATTATGTATTTGGTTTTCTTGTGTTTCTTGCCTTTTTAAAAACTCTCATTTCAATTACCTTATAAATATTATTATTTTCTTAAGTTTTAGCTTATTTTCTCCTTATTGATTTTGTTCTCTGTTTTAAAGAGTTAGCTTGTTATAATATAATGAAAATGTCAACAGTTTTCTAAAATTTTTTTGGAGGGCCTAGTAGCATTTTTGAAGCTTTTTATTTTGAGATAAGTGTAGCTTCCCATGCAGTCAGAAGAAATACTATGTAGTGATCCCGTGTGTCCTTCACCCTGTTTTCCCCAGGTCCTATAAAAGTACAGTACAATGTTGCAACCAGCATTATTTTAATACTTAAAAGTCTTTTACTAGACTTTTCATAATTGAAGAATATATTCATTTCCTAGGGCTGGTTAACAATTTATCACAACCTTGGTAGCTTAAAGCAATAGAGTTCGAGGCCAGAGGTCCAAATCAGATTCACTGGACTAAGTCAAGATGTCTGTAGGACTGACTTCTTCTTGAGACTGCGGAAGGATCTTTGTGTTTTTGTTTTGCTTTCCTTTTGTCTTTTCTAGCTTCCAAATGCTGCTTGCATTTCTCTGCTCATGACCTCTTCCTCAAATCACTGCAACCTCTTGTTTCTGACATCAGAGACCCTTCGCCCCTCCCGTAGTCAAATCTCTTGTACGGATAGTTATGAGTACATGTAGGACCCACTGAATGATTGCGGATAGTCAAGATTCTCAATTTAATCATGTTTGCAAAGCTGTTCTTGCCTTAGAGGTAACAGTTACAGGAGCCAGGGATTAGGACATGAGTATCTTCGGGGCCACTGTTTGTTCCATCCAACACAGGGACCTTTCCTCTCCTGTGACAGTCACGTGGGCTTGCAATTCAGAATGACCTGGGTTCACCCAACCACTTAGCCACTGTCTGAACTTAGGGGTGTTTTCTCCTCTCTCAAACTGGGGATAAACTCAGCATCCACCTCACAGGGCTACTGTGCAGACTAGATCAGGTAATGTATGTAAAGTATTTAGCAATAAACGTTAGCTATCATTGCCAGGATCAATGTAGGCCCCAGTGTGTTTACTCTGCTCTGACTGAGGAGAAATTGATCTATGCAAAATAAGTGATTACAGGTAGGACAGGTGAGTTTTTCTCCTTTCTCTACTTTCACTTGGGTGCATCTATTACTTGTTCTAGTTCTGTATTTGATGAGCAGGTGTCAATGCCCACTTTTCCAACTAATTCCCAGTAACCTGCAAACATCCACTTGGGATAGTTTGGCTCTACTGAGTGGGGACTTGCCAATTCCGCTCCTTCATTCTTTCTTATATTTAGCTTTTCAGCACAAAAAAGTTACAACACCCATTATGTATTGTTATCAAGACCTGCCAGTCCCACCCTCTGAACAGAGCTCTTTCCTTACAATAGAACTATATTAAATCCTGGCACTGCAGTCAGGATTACTTCCTTTCCTAGTTGTTTCTTTGGAGTTGTACTGTCCAAGTGGATTGTGATGGACGAGGGTATGGAGAAGAAAGTGAGTCTTCAAAAGCAGCACCAACATTGTGAAGACATGGTTTTTGTTCTTTTTTCTTTATTTTTTTCCTTGGGAGGTATTAAGATGCTTTCTAAGGTCTTTCAGGTGGGATAGGGGTTTTATTATTATGTAAAGGTCATTAGTTGCTTTCCTCAATTCATTTCCAGCCTCCTAATTAAAGAACATTGTTTTTCTCATCTGCATATTGGTGAATAGTGTGACCTTGAGATTATCATCTTTTCCTTTACAGTTGTAATATTTTAGTGGGACTGTCAAGGAAGTGCCTTAAAGAAGAAGGTAACAAGCCATATTGAGCCAGAAAGCATGATTTTCTTTGCATGGTTTTTATTCACTATTAACTTAGAAGCATCTGCCAAAGTTATTCAAATACTTGGCAATTCAAAAACATATTATGCAATAATGATGCCACTGTTCTGTCTTATATCCTGATCAGAATGAAGTTCTCATATGGATTTTTTTAACTCTACATTAAGTTTTTCCTGCTTCTTAGTATTTGCTCTGTATCTACAAACAACTGGTCTCAACAGATAGCTAGGAAAAGCATTACAGGCATGTCTCATCTGCTGTCACTCAGCACACACTTAAATAAAAGTATTAAATAGGCCTAGTACCAAAGGAGTTATCCACATTTCTTAGATTTTTTACAAAATAATATTTGGGAGCCATGATTATTAACTGGTATTTAATAGATAGACATAGTTAACCTCATATATTTTTACTAAATCCTTTTGGAAACAGTTCATTATAAACAAATGCAAGAAGGTACATAGTTTAAGTAATTTTAGAATACACATTTTTCTTTTTTTAACTATAAATGAACAATATGAATTGGTGTAAATGGACATTTCAGTCATTGATTCTAAAATATGAACTAATAAAACACATGGAATTCAGCTGCCCAAGCAGGCTTCTGGGGTTTGATTATTCAAGTGATTAAGATGCTATTTGTCAACTCTAGTTTGCCACCCCTCTTAATTATATAGATAATCAGACCAAGAACTGCTAATTCTGTCTCCTAACTATTAATTGTTTGTAATTACCTACAGATTAAAACAGCATGTGCAATTAACTCAAAGAATTCATGGTTACAAGGGAATTGATAAAAGGGAAGCGACAAGCTTGGCATACAAGAGGCTCTAGGGACAGCACCACTGAGGCCAGCGGTGTCTTAGGCTCTACCATTGTCCTCCTTCAGGGCATCGCCTTTCATTTGTACGTCTTCAGCTCTGTCTGAGGCGGTTGCATAGACTATTTCTTATGAACTGTTGGTTTCTGTGACAGTATATTAAAAAAGTTTGACTTCCATTGTGTTTGGTTCTTTAACTGATATTCAGGTGACTTGGATCAATCTATCCATTTGCAAAGTAGAGGAAATATTTGTAGCTTCAAAGATTATAGAAGTAGTGGGTGTTTTAACTAGTGAGGAATGTTTCCTTCCTTCCTTCCTTCCTTCCTTCCTTCCTTCCTTCCTTCCTTCCTTCCTTCCTTCCTCTTTCCCTTCTTTTTTCCCCCTCATTCTCATGGCAATATCACTGTAGTGTACAATCTTATCAGTTTCTGTCTGGTGTCTGAGTAATCTAAGTTTCTAAAATAACGATGCTTATTAGATTTTAAGAAATATCTCCCGCCTGTGTAAATAATTGGCTCATTGTTAACTACATAAATTTGTCTAAAAATAGGAAGTAAAATAAAAAGCTACACCCAACTGAAATGTGCTTATAAACTATTACTACTATAAACATCAATATGATGCTAGAAACTGAGGGAAAATAGTCTGGTGAAAACTAATATTTGGTCCTAAAAAAAAAAATTAGAATTAAAAAACCCCCACACATTTTAAGGTTTTTCCATTACTTTATATATTAATGTCAGTTGCACTGTACGGGAACTTTCATTCTTACCAGTTTTGCTGATGGCCTTTCAATCTGTTACTGGTAGAAGTGGAGATCCCTTTCCCCACTGATGGGGCTGATGTTTCTATGATATCTTGAGAAAAAGAATTTTCTGAGACTCGCATGGGAGATGAGTGATTTTTATTCACGTGGCATTACATCCCTGGGTTTCTAAAGTACCATTTCCCTCAATCCAGTCCTGGAGGAAGTGCAGGTGGGGTTCAGTAGAGCTAAAAGCAAAGTCAGTGTCCAAAGTTTCCATTTCATGTTGGAATTGGGTCCAGTGTAGCATTAGGCTAGTTGCAGTCCATTAGTCCACAGTGTCGGGTTCACATGGCTTGGGCCCATGTGGGTGAATGCAGGATCATGAGAGCACAAACCAAGAGCAACCAAGTGGTCCAAGAGTGCAAGAGAGGGAACTCCTTTGTTTAGGGGCTGAAGTATCTCAAATCTTCCTGTGCTTGCAGTGGCCATGCCTACTCTGACCAAAGACCTATTCCCATGTGTGACTGACAGGAAAGTACCTTCCTGATTTTACCCAGACTTTACTGGGCATGCATGTATTCTCCACCCTGTCTAGTCCCTTCCCCCAGCAATCTGAAGGGAATAGGCCTGGGAAGTGTTAGACTGCAGCTTCCTGGCAGAGCTGCACAAATGACATGCCTATACTATTTGGCCTTAACTTTACTGCTTTCCTGTTATGAATAACTAGGTTAATTACAATGGCATCAAATCAATACCAAATCAGTCTACAGACATTCATTGAACATATGCCTGGGGCACAGCATTATATTCAGTTTTTGGGGGAATACAAAGCAAGTGAAAGACTTTTAAGTCTAGATTGGGGAAATAAGATATGCAAAACAAAACAAAATAACATGACTAGTGTTATAATAATATTTTTCAAAAAGACTCAAAAAGTATTGAGGAAATGAAAGCCAGAAAGATATCAATATGGGTAGCTATTTAACAAATACATTCCAAATTAGCAGTTATTTAGTTAGCTAATAACTCCTTGTTAACCTGATATTGTATTTCCCTAGATTTGTTTAATCTCAGAGTATTTTATTCTTACTGCTAGTTGATGAATTGGAATTACTGATAACATTTCTTATTTTTTTAATCTATCAATACACATCCTACTCTTGTTTTTTTCCCCTCACCCCCAAATCTTCTCTCTCTCTCTCTCCCTCTCCCCTAGAATTCAGAATCTTTATTTTTTCATGGCATTATCTGTTAGATTGTTGGTTCTCTGAAGGGTTTGTGAAGATTTAGTTTGATGTATGGCTTTGGTCTTCTTTAAGCTGTCAGCTTATAACTTTCAACTGACTTTGATGAATAAACCAGAATTTGTGGCATGTCACCTTCTGTGCTTGGCTTCTGAGGAGGGGTCATTAGCATAACATCAGTGTGTGAATGATTACCTTGAGGATTTTAGTGGAGGCTTTACTGCTTCCTGAAGTGGAAAAGTTATAGCTACATTTTCTAATCTGATACCTATAAACAGAAGAAAATAATGCATGGCCTTCTGAACAACATGGGTAAACAAGATAAAATATTTGAAATGCTCTGGACTCTCTTGGTGAAATAAGTTGTATAATATTTAGTGTCATTTTCGATTGGGCTCTTCAATGATCAGGATTATTTCATCCGTGAGATTTACTATCCTGAGGCTTATTCTTGTTCACCAGTATTTAGATAGCTACCTTAATCACATTGCTAATGAACTAGAAGTACAGAGAAGTTCCAAATAAGATATTGTCCTTGCCCTGCAAGATTTATACATTTAAAAAGAGAGTGGAGAGAGAGGCCAATTATCTAAAATATGTGAGAACACTTATTGTAGAAGTTCATTAAGGGAAGTGGATGGACCTGGGATAGTGTTAGTGAGTCAGTGCTTCAAATGATCAAAAAGCTCCCTAAGAAATCTGAGGGCTTACACACCTCTAAGAACTCTTATGCTTTTCTTTTATACTAGTGACCCGGTGCATGGATTCATGCACATTGAAAGGAAATTAATTAGAAGGTGGCCAACGGGGCGGGACTGGGTGAGATAGGCGTACATGTCCTAGAGCCAACCTCCCGCAATCCCTCCCCAAATGGCCGCACCTGGGGCGGAACCAGGGCTCGCAGGGCGTCTGCAGAGTGAGCAAGGGTCCCTCCGGCAGGTGTGGTCCCTTGGCCTGGCCTGCGGGGATTGGGCCTAAGCCAGCTCTCCAACATGCCCCGAGGGGTCCTGGAGTGCTAGAGGGCACTCTGCAAAGTTGCTGTCCTACAGGGTGTAGAACACAAACACAAATGTGCAGTAAACCAGATTTGGGCCAACAGTGCCCCAATAACAACATAACCCATGGCCAAAGGTGGAATTGCAGCAGCTCCTGAGTTGAGCATCTTTCCCCTGGTAGTCAGTATGCATTATACCTACAAGCCGGTCGGCTGGTCGCTTAGCCTTTTACATATATATTAGAGGCCCGGTGCACAAAAATTTGTGCACGGGGGGGGGGGGGGGGTGTCCCTCAGCCCAGCCTGTGCCCTCTTGCAGTCTGGGGACCCCTCGGGGGAAGACCACCTGCTGGTTTAGGCCTGCTCCCCAGGGGAATGGGCCTAAGCTTGCATCAGAAATCCCTCTGGCAGCCCGGGAACCCTTAAGGGGATGCTTCTTGCCAGTGAGAAGAAGGACTAAATGCAGTTTGAATCACTATTGCTGCGGAGGAAAGGGAGAGGCTTCCACCACCACCGCTGTACTGGCAGCCGTCAGCCTGGCTTGTGGCTAAACAGAGCTCCCCCTGTGGGAGCGCACTGGACACCAGGGGCCAGCTTCCGTATTGAGCGTCTGCCCCCTGGTGGTCAGTGTGTGTCATAGTGACCAGTCATCCCCAGTCTATCTGCTGTTAGGGTCAGGTTTGCATATTACCCCTTTAATATATAAGAATAGAAGGCCCTGGTGCATGGGTGGGAGGCCGGGCTGGATTTGCTCTTCACAGGTGGGGGGTCCCCCACTGGGGTGCCACTTGGGGTGCCTGGGCCAGCTCTGGTGAAAGGCTGAGGGCCCGTTTTCAGTCTGGGCCAAGCTCTCTCAGGGACCAGAGCTCTCAAACGCTCTCCTTTAACCATACGTAGTACTGGGAATTATTTTACCTTTTTAAA
>NW_005871049.1:18336411-18464741 GCF_000147115.1 Myotis lucifugus | reverse complement strand
TTAGATCCGGCCACGACAGGCAAGAGAACCTTGGCTCTCCATCACTGAAGCAAAGCCTTCCTGCTGGTTACAGGTTCCGTGCTGCCGGCACCTTCTTTGTTGGGAGTTAATTTGCATATATTGCTGATTAGCCAATGGGAGGTGTAGCGGAGGTATGGTCAATTACCATGTTTATCTATTATTAGGTAAGAAGATAGATACTCCTGAGTCTATAAGAGTCCACAAAGTGTAAGATGTATGGCCTTTTTCTTCTCAGATACTTATATTTGCAGATTCTCTGTAATCTTCCCATTACTGACATTTATTTCCAGAGAAAGACAAGCACCCTATGATTCCCCTCATATGTGGAATCTAATGAACAAAATGAACTATCAAGCAAAAGAGAGAGAGAGAGAGATATCCATAGATAAAGAATACTCTGATAGCTTTTTATTGGGGGGTTGGGGGAGGTAGAAGGATTGAGGGGGGGGGAGGGAAAAAAGATAAAAAACAAAACAAAAACCTCATGGACATGGAAAGTGTGGGAATTGCCAGGGAGAGGTGGGGAAGAGGAAGGTGGAGGAAGGTACTGGGAGATAAATGGTGATGAACGAAATTTGCCTTGGGTGGTAAACACACAATACAGTGTACAGATGACGTGTTGTGGAATTGTGCTCCTGAAACCTGTATAATTTTGTTAACCAGTGTCACCCCAATAAATTCAATAATAAGGAAAAATTTATATATAATAAAACCTTTCATTTGATTATATTATGACTAGAGGCCTAGTGCATGAGAGGCTGCCAACTGGGGCCTTCCTTTGTTCTGCATCTCCCCCTGGTGGTCAGCGCATGTCATAGCAAGCAATTGAATTCCTGGTTCAGTTGAACTCCCAAGGGGACACTTTGCATATTAGGCTTTTATATATATAGATGCCTCTTCTAGAGATTTTGCCTTTCCAGTAGAGGTCAAGAGTCTTTTAAACTGAAATGAAATAAATACCTATAAAATTAAAATGGTCTAGGCTGTGTGTGTATCATTTGTTTAGGATGTCTCTGAGATAACATCACCTATTATTTTATGTTACTACTCTGCCTCCCTATGAGACACTTTAATTTATGATCTTGAAAGTAAATTAAATCAATGAAATGAAAGAATTTATTAATTTTGAGTTTTATCTAAATTTATATAAAAACTAGTAACCTGATGCACTGATTGATGCATATTGAAAAGAAATTAATTAGAAGGTGGCTGGCTGGGCGGGACTGGGCAAGATAGGCCAGACACGCCCTGGAGCCAACCTCCCGCGGCCCCACCCCAGTGGGCCACACTTGGGAGGCACTGCGGCTTGAAGGGTGTCTGCGGAGTGAGCGGGGTCCCTCCAGCAGGTGGGGTCCCTCTGCCTGGCCTGTGGGGATCAGGCTGAAACTGGCTCTCTGACATCCCCCGAGGAGTCCTGGAGTGTGAGAGGGCACTCTGAAAAGTTGCTGTCATACAGGGTGTGGAACGCAAACGCAAGTGTGCAGTAAACCAGATTCGGGGCCGACAGTGCCCCAGAAAACACATAATCCATGGCCGAATGTGGAATCATGCAGTCCCATGAGGAATTGAGCTCCCTCCTCTCTGGTTATGGGGTGCGTCACCCGAGAACCGCCACTGCCAAGTCACCACAGGTTGGCAACTCCTACATTGAGCATCTGTCCCCTGGTGGTCATTGCGTGTCATATCTACTGGCCGGTCGAACTGTCGGATGGTCAGATGGTTGCTTAGCCTTTCATATATATAGATTAGCTAGTCTATGGATGACTGTAGTAAATTGAAAGTTCAGCAAAGAATATATGTATATGAATATGTATTAGAAAGAAGTGGAAATGTGAAAATAATTTGACTCATTTGAATGGCAGAATTGAATTGATTTTTTTTCTTTTTAAAATGATTTATTTTTCTGAGAAATAAATCTTAAGTCACCTACTCCTCATTAAAAAAAAAGTACACATTTTCCGTATAAATCCATGTAGCAACTGCCACAATAGAGAAAAAAGACGTGGTATACCTTTTGATCTCTCAACCTATTTACCTTAAATACTTTTAATACTTTCATTTATTTTGCAATTTCAAAACGTGTGCCTTCATAATAATTTTGAATTTTCTTTTAAAGTACTTACATTAACAGGAGAAAGAGTTTTCCTTTTATTTTTTTAAGTGCTGTTCACAAATATGATTTTGCTCTAAGCTTGTTTTAAGACAGAAATCAATGTTTTTGAAGAGAAGGGAGTTAGAAGAAGGAGCCTATTAATTTTCTGATGGGCACACTGTATGCCATAAAAACATGAGGGCTTTCCTGTCTGAGCAAGCCAATTAATTGAAGTCTTTCTCTCTCTGCAATGCTATCACTCCATTTCTTTGATTAGATGACAAGATGTGATTTTAATACAGAATAATGGGGCCATAAAGATGATTTACTTTCCTCTTAGTAATATTAAGCAGTATGATCAGTGTGTACTTTTCCTGGATAAATATTGTTTTAACCTGCAATGATATTTCTAACAGAAAAATCATTGTGTGATTGGAGAGGAATTGTGTCGGCAAAGTCTTCCCGCCTGGCTCTTGATTCCATTTTTCCCAGTGACTCGGAGTATAGTACTGTAAGTATTTGTAAAACTGGACATAGAGTTGAATTACCATTTTCCTGGCAAACTATTGGGTTAATTTTGATATAACATGTAAAATTTTTACTATGGACCTATTTCATTCCTAAAATGATTCTTTATTAAAATTCATCTTTTTTTTGAATCACTGCTTTATTTCTGTTATCATAGCTTACGTACATCTTGTTGATCGCCTTCACACCAAAATGTTTGTATTAATTTTTAGTTGAAGAACACGAATAGCCAAAGCAATAATCACAATGGTTTGCCCCAAATATAATAGCAACCATTTTTGTAATGGTATATGGACTATCAAGAAAATACTCTCATGTTGGCCAATGGAGAATGAAGACATCTGTTAGGAGTGTGAGAATTTGAGGACTAAAAATTCCAGGGCAATTTCATGACCACACATTGACGGTTTACTGAAAGAGGACCCGCTAAACAGGGATATGGGAATCTGTGTCTTAAAAATGGAATCAGGGTTTCACTTTAAGTTCATCTGTTCATCAGGGCAAGTTCTAAGATGTCTCTATGTAAACAGTAGAAGAAACGTGATTCTGACATCCTTAGCAACAATTTCTTAAAAAGATTGCAAAGTGCTATTTTATAACATTGTGTCTCACAGTGCATATATATCTGGGTTTATTGCATCTCCTATGTGTTCTCTTTTGGGTATGAATATGTCTATCTCATCTTTTCTGTCTTTTTCTCTCTTTTCATATCACTATATTATTTTTTCTTTTTGACTTGTCATTTGTATTGTTATGCATAGGCTGCCATAAAAGTTACGACAGACAGCCCTCGCTGATTTGGCTCAGTGGATAGAGCATCTGACCTGTGTTCTGAAGGGTCCTGGGTTCGATTGCAGTCTCAATCCTGGTCCTGGTTGGGGCTCATACTGGAGGCAACCAATGGATGTGTCGCTCTAACATTGATGTTTCTCTCTGTGTGTCTCTCCCTCTCCCTTCCAATCTCTCTAAAATCAATGGGAAAATATCCTCAGGTGAGGATTAGCAACAACAAAACAATTATCGCAGACAGTTTGGCTTAAAGGCCAGAGATTTATTTCTTAAAGTTCCTAAGTCTGTCAGTCTAAGGCCAGCATGGCTGGTTTCTCCTGAGGCTTCTTTCTCCTTGGCTTGCAAACAGCTGCCTTCTTGCTGTGTCCTCATGTGGGTTTTCTTGTGTGTGTTTCTGTATCTATCTTTTTATGAGGACACTAGTCATATTGGATCAGTACCCTACCCTTATGACCTCATTGAGCCTAATTAACTCTTTAAAGTCTCTATCTCCAAATACAGTCACATTGGAGGTTAGGGCTTCAACATATGAATTTTGGGGAGACATAACTCAGTACACAATACCATTAGATAACTGAAATATATTTAACAATGCTTTTTTTCTATTGAGTAGTTCATCTACCATTTTTAAAAACAAATATTGTTTTATGTTTTTCCAATGAAGTAAACCTTTTGAATTTCGTCATTTAATTTATGTTGCTAAATTCTTTGTGAGTAAATTTACTAAAACTAAATCATTGTAACCTTGTTTTAGGCAAGGACATTATATGAATATCATTAAGAAATATGATGAGTATTTTGACAAGGAAATTATATGAATATTATGTTTCCTTAAATTTTAACAGTCTTTGTACTCTACTACTTTTAGAACAGATTAGTTAATCACAGCTTAGACAGTTACCTCCAGTTAACAGGATATATATTTCTAATGCATATAGGTGCTTAACAAAAACAATACTCCTGGAAGGTTGTTTTCTTATCTTCCAGTAAAGGTGAAATAATGAACTTTTACTTCTAAGCCTTCCAGCTCTACCCTGTTTTATGCTAACAATTTAGAGACTGCCCTTAGCTATACAAATAAGTACAACCTATGCTTTGTGGGGTCACCTTCTTCAGTCTCCCCTAATCTGAAGGTTGAATGGCTTGTTGAGGCCACAGCCATTACAGGGTGACCAACATTAGCTTTGGGATCCCTCCATATCTCTTAGGAAATGTAAAGGAGATATCATATAGAGAACGCTTTCAAAATGGAGGCTTCTCTGGCTCCATGAGGAGATTCTTGGAAACTGTTGGTTTCCTGAGTTTACTAGAACTCCCTGGAGGTGGTTTCATGTCTTGCATACAAACTGTCCTGTAGTTTGTGTTTGCTTTTGGAAGTTCTATAATTCAATAATGCAAAGATATTGACTTGTGAAGTCCCAGAATGGTGTGTTTGGTGCCTTCTGGTTTTGCATGTATGCCTGTTACTGGCATTTTTCTGTTTCAACCATTTCTTATAGAAGAAACAGTAGCAATACAAGGGATGCAGATCACTGCTGTTTTACAGAAGGTGCTAGTGACATGACTGACTTCCGCTGGGGAAACACAATTGTTAATATTCAAGATTGGCTGAAAGAGCATTTCAGTTTATTTCACATGTTTTCAGGTGTAATTTGTAGTTTTATATGTATATGTTAGTAGTTTTTTCTTCACAGTTACCTATTTTTAAATAAACCTTTCATTTTACCTTTAATGGTATATTTATATATGCTTCCAGTAGGGTCAACAACGCGGTTAAAAACTATGAACATTCTTTACTGCTTAGAAAACACACTTTAACTAATTTTGGTGGTAAGTACTGGAGGTGTAATATGCCGATTATATATTACTTTTTATAACAAACACTAGAGGCCTGGTGCATGAATTTGTGCACCAGTGGGGTCCCTCAGCCTGGCCTGCGGGATCGGGATCAGGCTGAAATTGGCTCTCTGACATCCCCCGAGGGATCCAGGATTGCTAGAGGGCGCAGGCCAGGCCTAGAGACCCCATGGTGCATGATTGGGGCTGGGGAGGGATGTGGGAGGTTGGCCAGCTGGGGAGGGACCAAGGGAGGGCACCAGGGTGCTGGGGTCCAATCCCAGCGGGTCCAGGGGTCCCCAAAGGTGTGGACGGAGTCGGCAAAGAAGGAATGACATGAAGACAGCCTTCAGTTGATCAGCAGCCTAGTCAGGACCTCTAGCCAGGATCTCCAGCCAAAGTTCTGGTCGGAGTTCTGGTTAGGAACTGATGAGGATCTGATGAGGATCTGATGTTTATTGTCTTGTTACATCCGTATTTATACCAGCCGATTTTAATCCTGTCAATTTCTATTACAAAGGTTAGGGCGTTTCTTATCTCCATTCCAGGGAGTAAAGATTATGTAGCTTAACTACCCGCCTGGCACTTAATTAAGGGGTTGTATCCCCTCCCTAACCTCAGGGAAAAATCCCCACCTGGGGAAACAACCTTTCTCGGAGAGGTGACCTTGGTTAAAACACATGGCGCTAAAGGGAGCAAACATATTAAGAACAATATGCTATATATGCCAGGTCCCTTGAAACATATGCTGTGCAGATGTTTCTTCCCTGCAGCGACTGTGTCAAGCAGCAAGGATGGACCGGCTTCCGGCACCAGGGTATGTCCAGCCCGTCTCATTCAGTCCCAATCGGCCAAACCCCAGCAACAAACTAACCTACCGGCCAGAGTGTCTGCCCTCTGGTGGTCAGTGCATGTTATAGTGACTGGTCAACCAGTCGACTGCCTCCTGGTGGTCAGTGCACGTCACAGCGAGCAGTTGAGCGGCCTTAGCACATCATTAGCACATTATGATTTGATTGGTTGAATGGATGACCTGACGACCAGACACTTAGCATATTAGGCTTTTATTATATAGGATATCCCAAAATTTCACACTAATAGTAATATAGAAATATACCTAGTATTAAGAATAAAATCAAAGGTTTCCTTGGATATTTCATATATAGCTAATCAGTGCAATAAGTTACTCATTAGACAATGAAAGAAATTAGCAGAATTATCAAAAAGGACAAAAGAAATTCTATGAGATTTGGAAAGAAGTGTGGAATTGATGAATTAGACAGCTGCTTCTAAAACAAAACTTGAAGTATAACAATATTGTATGGATGATCAGAAGTAAGTTTGAGGCCAGTTAAATTGTGAAATTTGAGAAAAGATGTGGAGGAGAGGAGTCTGAAAATTGGTTTTAATGGGTGTTGTTAAAAATTTGATGATTTTGAAATGAGGGTTTAATAAATGACTTACAATCTTCAGGCAGGTATTTAGAATGTGTCACTTCAAATGCATTGTCCTGCGGAGACTGGGATATTGAAAAAGTTTAAAGAAGCAGGTGGCAGTTCAAAGGAAAGATTTTTGAGAGAGAATGGAATTAAAACATTAAGGCAGAATGGACTTGAGATTTGACTATATAAGCAGGGGTGGGCAAACTTTTTGACTCGAGGGCCACAATGGGTTCTTAAACTGGACCGGAGGGCCGGAACAAAAGCATGGATGGAGTGTTTGTGTGAACTAATATAAATTCAAAGTAAACATCATTACATAAAAGGGTACGGTCTTTTTTTTTTTTTTAGTTTTATTCATTTCAAACGGGCCTGATCCGGCCTGCGGGCCGTAGTTTGCCCACGGCTGCTATATAAGTATATAGAAAGCAAAGAGTGAGAAAAAACAAAACAAACAAAACCACACATCCAGGAATCCTAAATAAATGACTGCTATTGACTTTGCAAAATGGAGAGAAAAAAGTTTCTAGAACCAGGTAGGAAGAAACACAATGGAGGTTGTGAAGGCAATAGTTGTAAGAGAGTAACTGGAAAAAAAAATCAGAGAACGTGTTGGTAAGAAAAATCCTCGAGAATGTTTGTCTGAGTCTGTTTTACTTAGCAGCCTTCACTTGACACCCTTCCTCATGGACAGCATGCTAGTACAATTAGTCTGGCCAAGAAGGAAGCAGTTAAAACATAAATTGGCAAATGTAAATAGTAGTATCACATAAGGACAGTGTGTTCCAAGCCAAGCACATTGCTGTGTGCAAAAGGATGGAATATATAGGTTACAAATTAATTGTTGTAGCCACTAGTATTTTTGTAGCCATGAACATGTGTCATGAAACATCTTGAGAGCCATATTTAAAATGTAGGTCCTGCTCCATGATTTATCCTCATCTATATGTTGCAAATAAATTTTTAAAAAGCACATTATTCTTTAGGATGATTGTTTACTTAAAAAGATACATGATCAGAGAATTCTAAAAGTAACAAATACTTGAGAGATGATGTAAACTAATTCTCAAGGTTATTGTTGCATTCTAACAACAATAGAAGAAGAGTTACTCTTTTATCTTAAAAAATAAATGACATGAAGTACAAATGAACATAAATAAGTTAGATTGCATCTGAGAGAGCAGTATTAAGACAGAATGAAGGATTTATGATTTGTTTAAAGTATTTAAAACAATCACTCAGTGTCTCAATACAGAGTATGTTTGCAACACAAACACAATCTTTCACTTGTCATCTTTGCATCAATCCTTTAGATACATATCCTAGGTTTTTACATAAGAGACTTACTTCTTTGGCTCCAATTGTCAAATAGTGATTAAAAATATATTTGAAAATTAAAAAGCAAAACTAAGCATTTTTTCTTGAGGCGTATGAGCACACCATATATCAATAGGCAAGACATATTCTGTTACTGACTTCTTATAGATTCTGAGGGAGAAGACAGCACCAACAATCCAAAATCCATTAACTCTTTACTAATTTATCAAGATAACCTAAAATTCCTCTCATTGGAGACCATGTTTTCAAAAGCTGTTCTGTGCAAAATAGTTGTCATGACAGATTACAAAGTGGATATGCAGTCCATCAATGCCTCTAGGTATCAGTTTAACCCCCGGATCACACCAAGTGACCAGAGACACAACGGCCCAGCTACTCCGAGGTCTCAGAGACCTGAAGTGTGTCTGCTGTTGGCTGATGTTGAAGGGTTGTATAAAAAAAATCCACACTAAACACTCTGGTGTGATTGTTGAAGAGATGCTCTTGAGGCTGACCATTACCTATACAGCAGGTCCTCGGGTTAGGTTGGAAATCTGTTCCTACAGCGCAAGGTAATGCGCTTTTCGCCGTAAGTCGCAACCCACCTACATAAGCACCTACGTCACTCACATGGAGCACATACACAGCAGTAATGAAGTGAAACAGTAAAAAAAAATTAAAAGAAAGATAACAATTCCTGACCTTTACTTGTGGTAAATAAATAATAAAGAACACAAAGCACATATGTACATATGTCAAAATGACGCAACTTTTTTTTTTTATAAATAAATGGGAGATGGCCACGTAACCACGAAAGGACGTACATCGAGTTCGATGTAACCTGAGGACTGCCTATACCAGGCTTCTTTTGAAAAACTCATGTTTGCTTCTGTTATAGACATTGTAAATGTTAGAACTAGTATGTCTTCTTCGTTGCTTTGTGTATCACTTTGTCAGGCCTGCCATAACGAAATACCGCAGACTGTGTGGAATATACAACAAAAATTAATGTCCTCATAGTTTTGGAGGCTGGAATTCCAAGATCAGATGCTGGCAAAGTTGGTTTCTCCTGAGGCCTCTCTCCTTGGCTTGGATGGGTAGCTGCTTCTTTCTGTGTCCTCACGTGGCCTTTTCTCTGGGCCTATGTGCCCCTGGCATCTCTTGTTCTTTTTACAAGGCCACCAGTCTTATTTGATAGGGCCTCACCCTTATGACTTCATTTAACCTTAATTTTCCCCTGAGAGACTGTGTTTCTAAACATAGCCATGACATTGACTAGGGCTTCAACATATGAATTTTGGGGGAAACACAATTCAGTTTGTAATAGTTTGACAGCTAGGACTTTGAAAGCCAAAACTACGTGACACATCAAGAAATATCAGAAAATATTTCACATTATTGTTTTATACATATTATCCCCTTAACTTGATTTTGTTATTTTCTTTTTCATATGTACTGTATGTTTTGAGAGCTTGTTTGGAGGTTCTAGCAGGGGAGCACAGCTACTTGTATAACCTTTACTGAAGACCGGTCCTATTCTCATGGGGAGAAGGTCATCCTCTTGGACCAAGTGCACAGCTTCCAGAGGGCGCACATAGATTGGTGAGGGAGAGGGGGACACGGCCTAACTGGCCAGATTGGCTGGATCAACCCTGTTGATCAATGGCATGACAGATGTTGCAGCCAGATCAACCTTAAATCCTACTGTATATTTTGTAAGCTATCTTAAGTCTTTTTTTTTATAAGACAGAAGACAAGTAAGTAAGTAAGTAAGTAAATAAATAAATAAATTCTCTTCTGAATTCGATTTGTATGGATATTGCTCACTGAAATGATCAATAGGAACTGTTTCCTTGGATGTCAAAAGATGCTGGAGGCAGCTCAGCAATCATAGTCCTCTGTGTATACTTACAAATTCTTATCATTGTTTAGGCATATAATAGATACTTTCTTCTCCCTTTGATAATATAACAGAATGTCAATAAAATTAAAATTTGCTATGACATTGTTTCCCTACTTATGTTAATTCTTCTTGCTCCTATTCTAGAAATCCTTTTTGAAAAAAGAACGCATAATTTTAAAGCCAGAACCACCGTCACCACCCAGGTACACCTTTTATTTTCATAGCAGACAAGTATTAATGTGCTTGCTTTGGGTTTTATCTTAAGTCTCCAAGTTTAAAGAAATACGCATTTTTAGTATTTCTTTTCCAATGTTCCCATTCCATTTAACTAAGACAAGGGGAAAAAAAACTGTTCTTTTTCAAGTGTATTAATGATCACTCAATAGGTCAGGCTGAAGGTTACTATATGGTAGGTAGGAAAAGTAGTGTGAACAGTACTGCATGATGTTTTGTTTATTAGAAACTGTGTACTACAATTCACTGTGGTAGAGCATCTTTCAGTGGCTATGAGGGATTCTTAAGATTGCTTTGCTACTTTATGTGGGGAATTTGTCAACTAACTTTTGTGAAAAATTACTGACTTTGAAAGACAGAATAGAGAGTGAGATGAAGAGAAGGGATAGTAGAAAGTTAACAGTGAAGTTGCTAAAAAAGACACATTTTGTGTTCCCTGGTAATATAATTCATTAAATAAGATTTTAGTACTAATGAAGTGCAAAGCACTGTGCCAGGCCATATAGATGAAATTAGAAAAAGGGTAAAACTTGGAGACGGAAGTTTGTCAAAAAACAACCTGTTTGGAGTTCTATCTCCTCAGTAAGTACAGGTTTACTTAAATACTAGAGGCCCGATGCACGAAATTTGTGCAAACAGCTCAGCCCTCGCAGCCCAGGCTGCCTTGGCCCTTGAAGCCCCAGCTTCGTCCAGGTCATCTGGACAGTCATTCTGCCATCTGATCTAATTAGCTTATTAGCTCTTTCTTATATAGGATTATATAGGATATTATTTAGGCTACTTTTTCTTACCTGACATCTTTTTTTTTTATGACCCCTCTCAATTACTCAAAATGTGTGGCTATATAAGGTCCATACCAGTCCCTTGTCCACAATTCTAAAATCCAGAAAGCTGCAAAAACTAAAACTGATGCCAATGAAGATTGTGCCAAAACTCTAGTGTCAAAATCATCATAATTATGATTACTCATAGTTTTTACTTTTCTCACTTCATTTGAGTATTCATGTTTGGCATACATATTAATATTAATTATATTAGCCTATTATAACATTAACTTAATGTTAATGTGTTTGAATGGAGAACGCTGCCCCACACCCTGCTTGAATGTTATGTAATATATGGTATATATGCTATATTAATTTCCTAATATTTGATAAAAGATAATTTGCAAAATCTATTCAGCTCTAAGGTTCAAGTACTGTGGAATTGCACTCTATGGTGAATCTAGGCTGAAGATGATGATGAAGTAGTACAATGCGATTATTTAAATATCCTGTAAACAAATGTTCAATTTTAGTGATCAGGACTTAATAAACATGTCAGTCTATCCATGGAAATCTTAGAAGACCAAGGAGTGGAAACTATATCCCAGGACTAAGGGATTCACATGACTACTAAGGACAAAAATGACAAAAACCGGATTCACTCTAACAAAAGCATAAAACTAAGCTTCAACAAGTCTAAGATGATAACCCAGTAATTTAGCCACCACCTAGAATAAAAGGAAAAAGCCAACATTCCTTCATGGTCAATAACAGAATGCAGAGTCTCTACAATGTACCATGTTAATTACGCAATAATGCTAGCCATGTCAAGAAATAGGAAAATCTAACATCAAAAAAGATATCCTGCCTGACCGGTGTTGCTCAGTGGGTGAGCATGGATCTATAAAACAGGAGGTCATGCCCTAGCTGGTTTGGCTTAGTGGACAGAGCATGGGCCTGTGTACGGAAGGGTACCAGGTTCAATTCTGGTCCAGGGCACATGCCAGACTTACAGGCTCAATCCCCAGTAGGGGGCGTGCAGGAGGCAACTGAGTAATGATTCTCATCATTGATGTTTCTGTATCTTCCTCTCCCTTCCCCTCTGAAATCAATACAAAAATATATTTAAAAAAATACCCTAGTTACTGGAATTAGCAGACAAGTTCTTTAAAGCAGCTATTATAAATGTTCAAGAACTTTTTTTAAAAAAGATGTTCATAATAGCTGAGTATCCCGTTCCAGAAATAGAACCTATTTTAAAAAGTCAAATGAAAGTTCTAGAACTGAGAACTGTAGTATCTGATATGAAAATTTCATTGGCTGGGTAGATCAACAACATGTTAGAGAAGACAATAGAAAAAATAATTAAATAGATCAATAGGACCAAACAGAAGAAAAGAAAGCAGTAATTAAGAAAATGAACAGAGCCTGATTGACCTGTATTTTAATATCAAGTGGTCTACCATGTGAATTGGCATCTTAGAAGGAGAAAAATAGAATGAGGCAGAAAAAGTAGTTGAAGAAATAGTGGCTGAATTTTCTCCAAATTTAATGAAAAACATCTTTACATACCCAAGAAGATCAACACATTCTAAACAAGGTAAGTACAAAAGCAAAGCAAAACAAAACAAAAAACCCATAGTTAAGTATACCACAGTCAAACAGATGAAAATTGAAGTCAAAGAAAAAAAGTTGGGAATAACTAGAGGGGAAAAATATACATTGTACAGAGAGTTACATTTCTAGGGATGATGGATGTCTTCCCATCAGAAATGATGGAAAAAAATGAAATTATGTTTTAAAGGACTGAAAGAAAAAAATATCAAGTGATAGTTCTTTATCTAAGGAACTATCTTATAGCATTAAGGCTGAAAAGACACATTTTCAGCTAAATTAAAGAAATGAGAATTTATTGACAGCTAATCTTTACTTAACAAAGTAAAAGGAAGCTCTTCATGCTGAAAAGAAATGACATCTTATGGAAAGTTGAATCTACAGAAAAAATAACATTTAAAATAAAAAATATATGTTAATCAATATAAAAGAATATACTTTAAAATTTCTTTTAAATTGACAATTTAAGGCAAATTTATAACATTTTTATGGTACCTTTAAGTTAAAGAGATGCAAATACATATGACAATAATATCAAAAGAAGTGGAGTTATACTCTTGCAAGTTTATTTTTATGTGTGGAGGTATTAATTTTAAGCAGTGTATGATAAGTTAAGAATGCATATTGTTATTCCTAGATCAATCACTAATATAAAAAGATAACAGGAACTATTTGGCTAACCCAAAGAGGACAGGGAAAGAAGATCATATGGAGTGAATAAAAAACAAAAATGAAAATGGTAGACTAAACTGAACTGCATCAACAGTCATATTAAATATATAGAATATGCTTTAGTAATAGAGCTTCGACCTAAATAAAGCAAAAAGTGACACAACTAAATAAAATGGAAAGCTCCATAATTGCTGCTGGAAATTTTTTCCATGCCTCTTTTAGTACTTAATAGGAAAATTATTAAAAAGAATAAATAACGATACAGCCGATTTGAACAAACCATCAACTAATTTGACCAAATTGGTGTTTATAGGAGACTATATCCAACAACTATAGAATATGTTTTTTAAGTGTTCCTGTGACATCCTATCTAATAAAAGAGAAACATGGTAATTAGCCGTACGGCTGCTACCCTTCCCATTGGATAATCACTGAGATATGCAAATTAACTGCCAGCCAAGATGGCCGCCGGCAGCCAGGCAGCTTGAAGCAAACAGGGAGGCTTGCTTGCTCCAGTGATGGAGGAAGCCAGGTTCCCCGCCTGCCTTGCCGGCCTCTCAGCTGCAACTCTAAGAAACATTGTAACAAATATAGAAGCTAAACAAAACCCCAGAAACCTGCCTGGGCTTCAGCCAGCCGGACCGCAACATTGTATCAAATACAGAAGGTAAACAAAGGCCAGAAATCTGCTTTCAGCAGCGGAGGCCTCAGAGCTAAAGCTGGCCCAGAATTAAAAAAAAGAAAAAAAGGAGCGGTTGGAGCTTCAGTCACCCGCCAGCCTGAAAACGGCCCTCAGCCCCTCACCCAGACTGGCCAGGCACCCCAGTGGGGACCCCCACCCTGAAGGGGGTGTGACCAGATGCAAACAGCCATCATCCCCTCATCCAGGCTGGCCAGGCCCCCAGTGGGGACCCCCACCCTGATCCAGGACACCCTTCAGGGCCCTGGACCAGGCCTCTATTCTATAGAGTAAAAGGGTAATATGCCTCCCAGCACTGGGATCAGCGGAGCCGCAAGGCCTCCCGGCACCGGAATCAGCGTGACAGGGGGCAGCGCCCAAACCCCCTGATCGCCCTGCATCTCTGTGTGTGACAGGGGGTGGGGCCACAACCTCCCTATCTGTCCTGCTCTGTTCGTGACAAGGGAAGGTGCCCCAACCCCCTGATCAGCCCTGCTCTGTGCCTGATAGGGGGGAGCTCCCCAACCCCCTGATCGACCCTGCTCTGTGTGTGACAGGGTGCAGCGCCCCACCCCCCCCCCCCCCATCGGCCCTGCCCTGAGTGTGACAGTGGCGGTGCCCCAACCCCCTGATCCACCCTGCTCTGTGGGTGATAGAGGGCAGTGCCCCAAATCCCCTATCAGCCCTGCTCTGTGAGTGACAGGGGGTAGCTCCTCAACCCCCTGATCGGCCCTGCTCTGTGCGTGACAGGGGGGAGCACCTCAACCCCCTGATGGGCCCTGCTCTGTGCGTGACACGGGGGAGCTCCCCAACCCCCTGATCGCCCCGCGGCTCTGTGTATGACAGGGTATGGAGCCCCAATCCCCCGATGGGCCCTGCTCTGTGCATGACACGGGGGAGCTCCCCAACCCCCTGATCGCCCTGTGGCTCTGTGTATGACAGGGTACAGAGCCCCAATCCCCCGATGGGCCCTGCTCTGTGCTTGACAGGGGGTGGCACCGCAACTCCCAATCGACCCTGCCTTGAGTGTGACAGGGGGCGGTGCCCCAACCCCCCAAATGGCCCTACCCTGAGTGTGACTAGGGGTGGCATCGCAACCTCCTGATCCGCCCTGCTCTGTGCATGACAGGGGGCGGCGCCCCAACTCCCCAATCGGCCCTGCTCTGAGCCCCACCAGAGGCTGCACCTAGGGATTGGGCCTGCCCTCTGCCACCCAGGAGCGGGCCTAAGACAGCAGGTCGTTATCTCCCGAGGGGTCCCAGACTGCGAGAGGGCACAGGCCGGGCTGAGGGATCCCTTCTCCCCCCCGAGTGCACAAATTTTTGTGCACCGGGCCTCTAGTTCATTATAAATAACCAAAATGAATGAAATACAAATGGAGAAGCAATAAAGCAAATTAACAAAGCCAAAAGCTAATTATTTGAAAAGATTAATAAATTTTCAAGCACCTAACAAAAACCAAATAAGAAAAAAGGGGTAAAACACAAATTACCAATATTGAAAATGAAAGAGGTGCCATCACTCTATATGAATAACTTTAAGCCAACTATATTCAACAGCTAAGATGAAGTGGACAAATTCTTTGAAAAACAGACAACATACCAAAATTAATACAGAAAAATCTAAATAACCCATGCCTATTAAAGAAATTGAATTTGTTTTGAAAAGCCTTCCCACAAAAAGACTTGCTTTAAAGAAAAAAAAATAGTAACTGTCACATGTATGTAATTTTCCAAAGTATTTGATTATATTAATAGCCCCTTATATTCTTACTAGAGGCCCGGTGCACAAAAATTTGTGCACTTGGGGGGCATCCCTCAGCCCAGCCTGCCCCCTCTAACAATCTGGGAGCCCTCACAGGATGTCCTACTGATGTCCCTGTGGGGAGTGGGTCTAAGCTGCAGTCTGGCCTCCCTCTGTGGAAGGCAACTGGTTGATCAGGTATATAGATACTTTCTGAAGGCAGCACAGACTCCTTCCTTATTTCTTTCCTCTGTGGTTGGAGAATAGGGGACTAAAAGGTGGAGACAGAACTGTGGCCGGGCCTGGGGCTCTTGTAGGCAGCAGAAAGAAGGAGAGGGCTGGGGAAAGTCTAGACACGGTTTTCTTCAATTGTCCTTCCCTCCTCCGGGCCCCTCGCTCTGTTCTTTCCTTGTCGTGGTGGACGCTTGGGCCTCGGACTGACAGGAGCCCAGCGACAGTAGAATTCAGCCCTCTCACTTCTCAGCTGAACATACAACCGCCTCACATTCCAAGTGGAGCTGTTTTCAAGTGGCTAAAGTGCTGGCAATTCATGCCAACCGGCCTTTCCCCTCTCAGGTTTCCTCCTTGGGTCAGTTGCAAACTTCACCGAGACACCGAAGCAACTCTGCCCTAGTAGTTCTGCACCGGCCCCTTCCCAGGTCCGGCCGGGCACTCTTCCTTGAGGTCTCTGGGTCCACAGTCTGAGCTCAGGGAGATCACTCAGAGCCCGTTCCCCCGGACAGGTGGGGGCTAGCTTGAAGAGCTGGAGGAAGATGGCAGAGTAAGATTTGGTATGAACCAGCGCCTGCTTAGCCAGACTTCCTAAGCTCCCCACCAGGCCCAGACTGGGCCCCTTCCCCACACCAGGAGGATCCCAGCTGATGTCCTCTCCCTTCACCCAGCGCTCTCCTCCCTGTTCTACCACTGGGGGAAGGGAGCAGCTCACCTGCTCTGGACCCTGCCAACCTGGCAGTCTGAGGCACAGGCGGTGCAGTCTAGGGTGCTGGTGGCTGGGGCTCAGGCGAAGTGATCAGCAATCGCTTTGCCTGAGCCCTCGCCCCCAGGTTGCACACGGGGGCCTGGATGGAGGCTCGCGCTGTCCCGCACTGCCTACAGTATGCAAATTAGCTACCATCCTTGTTGACGGTTAATTTGCATATCACTCTGATCAGCCAATGGGAGGCGTAGCAAAGGTATGGTCAATTACCATGTTTGTCTATGATTAGATAGGAAGGATGTAAGTCTTTTTCTGTAAATATTCTTTATTTGATTAATTTGATTAGGAAGTATTTTTTTCTTGTAGGTGTTACTAAAGTAAAATTCAGTGCTGTTCTTTTAATGATAAAAATTGTATAGTTTGAAAAATGAGTGTTTATTATAGTTATTTTCCTAGAGCCAGCCATCTAGTCTGAATGCTAAACATTTTTGTGTAGAGTCTACCATCTGTTGCAGGCATAAAGAGCTGTGGCAAAGTTTGCAGGGATATCTAGCTAATTTTTGCAGGGAGATCTTAAATATTTTTATGGCTGAAAGGAAGTTTAGACATCACTTGATACAATCCTTTTAAATTCCCCTTGACAAAATAGAGATTTGAAAGATTAGTGACTTCTTCAAAATCATAAAGGTAAAAAACAACAACTTTACTAGAATCCGGTCCTCAATTCACTGAGTTCTTACTCAACCATGCTGCTGTTTTGTTTTTTTTTAATATATTTTATTGATTTTTTACAGAGAGGAAGGGAGAGGGATAGAGAGTTAGAAACATCGATGAGAGAGAAACATCGATCAGCTGCCTCCTGCACACCTCCCACTGGGGATGTGCCCGAAACCAAGGAACATGCCCTTGACTGGAATCGAACCCGGGACCTTTCAGTCTGCAGGCTGATGCTCTATCCACTGAGCCAAGCCGGTTAGGGCAGCCATGCTGCTTTTATTCTCTTTATATCTTAAATTTTAAGAGCCTTTCTGATGATTACTTAAGAGAAGTAGACTGAAATTTACTTAATGAATTGGCATATCTTAGAGAGTGGCTCAAGTAATTAAAAAAGTGTTACTAGAATAGAATCCTGGAGAGAGATTTAAAAAAGGTAAAGCAGTGTGAAAATAAAGCAAGTTGTAATAAATAATATAAAACTATATGTATCAAAGACAGACCCATTTAACTGAAAAATATTTAAGTGAAACAATATTAAGATTTTTCTTGTTTACTTGAAATCCTTTACCATTTCTATCATAGAAATTCCATATTTTAGAATCCAAATGTTAGGACTCTTTAAAGTTTGGCCTGAAGGATTTTTTTTGGTTAGGGATAAATTTTTTATATACAGGGTGTCCCAAAAAATGTACACACAGTTTGATAGCTGATTTTATTACATTCTGAACATGAAATCTATTTTATTACATTCTGAACATGAAATCTATTTTAATAAACACTCCTTTATAATTATTCAGTGTGTGTATTTTTAGCTAGAGGTTTCTGCATGAGGCAGAGTATATTAAAATCTTCCATCGGTTGTCCTTCAACTTCAATAAGGTACTGGCCAATTTCTAAAGTACTTTTGTACTTTTGCATTTTAAGGGAAAAAAAATGTGTCTCACATAGATTACCATTGCCAGGCTACAGTAACACAAGAGAGTTTTTATTTTTTTCCCAATGTTCTTAGTTATAGAAAAAAAAAAGATGATGGAATTCATTTACACATACCCACAAGCTTGGCTGAAATGCTCCACAGTTGGCAAATAGGACTGGTTTATGCACCCACTCAGCAGTATTATTTAAGGAGGCAGCCACTGGCTGTTAAGAGGTGGGGATGCTAGGTTGAGCCAACTAAAAAATGCTGCTGTTGTACTTCATTTGTAATTACTGCAAATTCGAGCACCCAGTCCTACTGTTTGTAGGGAATGGAACCTGTTACTTTATATGGATCAATAGTGGTGGGTAAGGCAGTCATGATTATTTCTGACCTAATCTTTAATGATCATAAGCCTAAGAGGCAAGTTCCCACATTTCTTTTTTTTTTCTTCTTCTTTTTGGTTCATCTTCCTGTTGTTTGTTTGTTTGTTTTTTAACTGTAAAGATCTCAAAATTTAGAAGAAAAGCTGATATAGTAGTGCATAGGTACATTTGCTTGCACAAATGTGAGTACAGATGTGCATAAGACTTTCCATTAGCAGAATTATTAAAGAGTTAAAATGTTCAAATCTTTAGATTTTTTTCTGCCTTCTAGCACAATTATGATGAATTTACTAGGTTATAAATTCCACACAGTGCCTACTTGATTTTATTTTTTGGGCTCTTATATGTATATTTGTGTGTTTTTATTAGAGAGATAATCTTATTGCCTGAATTTCTCATTCTGCTGTAAACATTTCATGCACACCTTTGCCCAACTTTTATAGGATATAATTTTCATAGATGAGCATTTATACAACATTATTGAATTTCTGAATGAAGGTTTCTACATCCTCAATATTTCAATTTAAATGATAATGTTTGAAATTATAAGAACTCCATAACTTTCAGAAGATTGTTAGAAATCCATAAGATTAAAATATGGTTGAGAAAACCTAAAACCTTTTGTAGGGAAAGGAAAGTTATGTTAAGCATCTCAAAGAAAGCCAAGCAATCTCAGTTCAATTAGAATCGTCAAAGGAACATTTTTCTGAGATTTATGCATTTTAAAATAAAATACATAATGTAAAATTTCTAAACCAGAAAGAATTAAAACCAAACAATATAACTCTTAAATTTTAGTTTTTTAAATGTAATGTGTACATAAATTATACATGTTTATGTTTTTACCTTGATAAAGGTAAAGATTGAATGATATTTTGCAGTAAAGTGGGATATTGCCTTTTCCTAGCATCATCTCATTAACTTCTTTTTTTTCTTTTTTTTAAATTAAATCTTTATTGTTCAGATTATTACAGTTGTTCCTCTTTTTCCCCCCCATAGCTCCCCTCCACCCAGTTCCCACCCCACCCTCTGCCTTTACCACCCCCCCCCACTGTCCTCATCCATAGGTGTACTATTTTTTTCCAGTCTCTTCCCACACCCCCTGCACCCCTTTCCCCCTGAGAATTGTCAGTCCACTCCCTTTCTATGCCCCTGATTCTATTATTTTCACCAGTTTATTCTGTTCATCAGATTACTTATTCACTTGATTTTTAGATTCACTTGTTGATAGATGTGTATTTGTTGGTCATAATTTTTATCTTTACCTTTTTCTTCTTCTTCCTCTTCTTAAAGGATACCTTTCAGCATTTCATATAATACTGGTTTGGTGGGGATGAACTCCTTTAGCTTTTTCTTATCTGTGAAGCTCTTTATCTGACCTTTACTTCTGAATGATAGCTTTGCTGGGTATCATTGGTTGTAGGTTCTTGGTATTCATCACTTTGAATATTTCTTGCCACTCCCTTCTGGCCTGCATAGTTTCTGTTGAGAAATCAGCTGACAGTCATATGGGTACTCCCTTGTAGGTAACTGATTGTTTTTCTCTTGCTGCTTTTAAGATTCACTCTTTGTCTTTTGCTCTTGGCATTTTAATTATGATGTGTCTTGGTGTGGTCCTCTTTGGATCCTTTTGTTTGGGATTCTCTGTGCTTTCTGGACTTGTAAGTCTATTTCTTTCACCAGGTAGGGGGAGTTTTCTGTCATTATTTCTTCAAATAGGTTTTTAATATCTTGCTCTCTCTCTTCTTCAGGCACCCCTATAATTCAGATGTTGGTTCGCTTGAAGTTGTCCCTGAGGCTCCTTACACTATCTCCATATTTTTGGATTCTTTTTTCTTTTTGTTTTTCTGATTGGTTGTTTTTTGCTTCTTCATATTTCAAATCTTTGACTTGATTCTTGCAATCCTCTAGTGTGCTGTTGTATCTCTGTATAATATTCTTTATTTCAGTCAGTGTATGCGTAATTTCTAGTTGGTCCTTTTTCATATCCTCGAGGGTCTCACTAGATTTATGGAGGGTCTCACTAAATTTATTGGTGGTTTCTAGAAGATTCTTGAGTAACCTTATAACCATGGTTTTGAACTCTATATCCAGTAGTTTGCTTTCCTCCATTTCTTTCATTTGTGACCTTTTTTTTTGTCTCCTCATTTTGGCTGCTTCCCTGTGTTGATAGAGTGACTTTCTGTGCTAGGTGTCCTATAGGGCCCAGTGGCTCAGCCTCCCCAATTACCTGAGGTGAACACTCTTGGTGCACCCCTTTGTGGGTTGTGTGCACAGTCTTGTTGTAGTTAAGCCTTGATTGTAGTTGTTGTCACTGGGAGGAATTGACCTCCAGGCCAATTGGCTGTGAGAATCAGCTGTGTCTACTGTGGGAGAACTTCTGTGCTGGAGACACCCTTATGGGGTAAGACTTGCTTCATTGGGGCTTTGGTGCTCACTGAGTCTGTCCCTGAGTGTGTCCCTTATGGATCTGAGGAGTTGTAATCTGGATGGTCCCACTCTGACCACTGGGTACACTGGCTCTTGGATCTCTAAGGAGGTGCTAATTTAGCCTCTGCCTGAGGCTACCCAGCAGGAGCTATGGAGAGATCTGCAGATTCCTCTTCTTTGTTTGGGGTTTGGAGGTGCCCAGATGAGGTTCAGCTGAGAAGCAATGCAAGCTGCTGTGGGGCCTTGGGCCTTCTTTTGGAGGTTCTGGGTCTCTCTGACCCAGCTGCAGTTTGTTAGGTAATTTTAGATTGCAAAGGGCCAGGTCATTCATATGCAAAAGCCTCTGCACACAGCTTGGGTGGGGCGGCGTCTCGGGAAATCAACAGGGCGGAGCAAACAGCTAAGGCTGATCCTCAGCCCTGCCCTAAGAGGCCCCAGGTCTCAGTATCCCAAGGTAATTGCTGCCAGCGCCTCTGAGAGAAAGCCGCCCTCGAGTTCTGCCTGATGCCAGACAGTACAGTTTCTCCCATATGTGTCTGGGTCCCCAGAGACTCGCCTGGAACTGGAGTTCAGAGCTGTCGGGAGCTTTAGACTTCCTCCCGATTGAAAAAGACAACCGTGTCCTCAGTTGCCAGCCCTTTCCACGTGCGCCTCCGTATCTCTGCACTTTACTTCCGCACCTCCTCTGAGTCTGTGTGCTTTTCTCTTTCCTTGTAGTTGTAGAATTTCCACTCAGCCAGCCTTCCTGTGGTTCTGGATGATGTCCGTTTTATCTTTTAGTTGTATTTTTGAAGTTGTGCGAGGCAGCAATTTCCGGTGTTTACCTATGCCACCATCTTGGTTTCTCTCATTAACTTCTTTATGTCTAACCCATTTTTTCTCTTACTCTGATTTGGTATGTTTAATATAAAGAATCCAAAGCAGTTTATATTATCAGGTAAAGGGAAGTAATGCATTAGTGCAACAGAGTTTACTCTCAATATCTAAATGAAAATTGTGAGCTGGGAGCTGTATTCACTGTGATCCACT
Source organism: Myotis lucifugus (assembly GCF_000147115.1). NCBI lineage: Eukaryota > Metazoa > Chordata > Mammalia > Chiroptera > Vespertilionidae > Myotis > Myotis lucifugus. The sequence goes on along the minus strand of NW_005871049.1, from coordinate 18,442,695 downwards.
ATACTATTATGATAACATTGCACTTTTACTTCCTGTTAGAAACATTATTGGTTTTGGGTGTGTTTTTGTTGTCTTTTGTTTTTGAGAGGGAGAGGAAGGGAAAGGGAGAGAGAGATAGAAACATCAATGATGAGAGAGGATCATTGATCAGCTGCTTCCTGCACACTCCCTACTGGGGATCAAGCCTGCAACCCGGGCATGTGCCCTGACCAGGAATCAAATTATGATCTCCTGATTCAAAGGTCAATCCTTAGCCATTGAGCAACACTGGCCAGGCTAGAAACAGATCCTTTTATATATAAACATCTTCCTGAGGTCCCCTTGAATTTGTTTGGTACCTCTAACTACATTGAAAATCTCTTTTTTCTTTCAGATAATCTATTGCATTCTTTTAATAAAACATTTATTCTTTTTAGATGTGTTTCTGCAGTTGATGTTAATTCCTTTGCAGATTAATATGACTTTAGTGATACATTTTTCTTCTGTTGAATTTCTAGAACACATAATTCTTTTAAATGACCAACTGATTTCCAAGTATAGAATAGAGTAATTGATAGATCTTGGCTTCATAGAGGAAAAACATTCTATTGTTGATTCATAATATTTAATTTGTGGCGGTAATAAATTCAGAGGCTGGTCATCAGCCTTTAACCTTTTAAATATCTAGTTTGTTTCAATTCTGGGTGATAACGATATTGTCATTTAAATATACCATCTATGAAGTTAATGGTAGCCTTTTGGAACCCATAAGTTCCTTATTTTTTTTAACTCTTTAGGATGCCAAGACTCCAAATATCCATGTACTAGTGAACATGTTGGTGAATAATAATGATTTACTTTCTCTTTTCCATTTTGTAGTATCCGTGAACTAAAAAAAATAGTAGTAACATCATATCACTAATATGTTAATGGAAGGCAAAATGGCACTATCAATTCTAAATTTTCTCTTATTTGATATAACGGAATAGAGTACATTTACTGCTCTGAAGACTGCTCACATCTCCTGCTTTCCTAATACGTGGACTTTAACCTGCATACGGTTGTTGACCATCGCTCTGTGTGTGCCTGCTTGATGATCTCCCTGGTTCCTAGAAATGACAGTTCCTAACTCACATATGTGGCTGGGAATAAAATATTGAGCATAATAGCAGAAATTGCTTTTAGAATCGCCTGAATTGTTGTGGGAATTTATTTCACTATCTGAAGCTCTGTTCTAAGGACAAGGAATCTCTGAACAGGCACCGATCTTCATTGTCTGCCTGTCTGAGCAAAAATGAGAGAAATGTTGGGGGTGGGGAGCGCCCACTGTCCTCTGTGACTGACTAAAGCTTGGGTTGGGAGCAGAGGGTGCCGCAAGAAGTACTAGGTAGAGCACTTCAGGCTGTAAACTGTTTAGGACAAATACTCTTAGATGCTTTAAATAGCATATCAGCCTCCACCCTTTCATAAGCTCTAGCTAAAGAGATTGCTGAGGAACTGGGAGCAGTCAAAACGAGGCCAGTTTTCTGGGGGCTGCGGCAGGCTAGCCTTGTGAGGAACGAGCAGGACACCAAAGGAGTGCAGAATGCACAGAAGAGAACACAGCTCATTCAGATATTTAAGCGATTTAAAATGTTTGCCTGAATTTAAGTGGTGTCTTCCACTCAGGAAGACTGCATCTTATTTTTAAAAGTCCCAGGAATCCAGCTCTGGTTTTTGAAGGGAACAGGTCTTGTGACACAAATAACAATTTAAACCCTTGGCAAGGTCTGGAAACGGAGTACTAAGCAACACTGAGGCAATATTACTCATGGAAATGGATTACTCCCTGTTCTTAAAAATCTATGTCACACATGCTGAATTTAATACATTGTTTTCAAACTGAACAGACTTCATACAGGGGATTAAAGGAGGCCCCAAACTTGTTTCACTCGCCACCCAAATTGCTTTCTAATCCAGCATTCAAGCAGGAGGGCATCACATGATTCTACGTCAAGGCTGCACAAACAGGAAGCCCAAGCCCTCCACCCAGCTTGGTAGCAGAGGATCCAAATCAGAGTAAATTGTGTAAATTATAACTAAACGTCAGAGCATTTGGACAAAGCAGGCATGCTAGTCTAATCAGGAAAGCTTTTGATGATGCAGGTTGGAAGAGGAATTGGGGGAAGGTGGCATCACAAACCACTTTTAATATATTTCTGAATTTGGCAATCCAAACTGGCTTTGTCACATATTTGCAGCTTAAAAAGTATTTGGCTTTTACAACAGCCAAAATAAGTATCCTTTAATCACTTTCAACCTACGAACAGATGGGCAAACAGTGCTTTTATAAATGGAGCATACAAAATACTTCAATATCAGCCAAAACTAATTAGTAGAAATATCTGAACCAAACTCTAAAACTGACTTAGTGTTTAATATATATTATCATATAAGCATTAGCAGTTAAAAGGAAATTCCCTGTTCAAATGTTTGCCAAGCTCACTGCCTGATGTTCAGACATGATTACTTATTAATTATTGCATCTTTTCTCATATATCTTATTTCTTAATGATTTCTTTTCTCACTAAAAACTATCTGGGCTAGAAAAGATGGCGGCTGGCAGGATGGAGGTGAGGGATAGGAAGTGAGTGAGTGAGGGGATGAAAGGAGAGTGAGTGGATGTGTGTGTTGTGTGTGTGAGTGAGTGAGGGACAGTTAAATCTTGCAGGAGCAGCAGAGGCTGGCAGAACAGGCTCTCTGGGACAGGGAGAGACTACCACCACTGCGGCACTCCCCGGACTTCAGGACTCGGGCACAGAGCCCACACCATCTTAAAGGGAAGAGCGGCCTCTTCTAGGAACTCATCAGCACCACCACTCAGATAGGCCTGGGATACTGCCGGTCCTCAACCCAGCAGCCACTCCAGCCAAAATCCTGCAGTCACACCCGCAGACTCGCAGACCCTGGGATCTCCACCGCCAAAGGAGCACCGCACCCGCCAGCAGCAGTAAGTGCAGCCTCCCCTCCCCAGCGGCAGACCTCCGACATCGCATTTGCAAGTCCCCAGTGCACAGTTCTCCTAGGCACACCACTCCATAGGCTTCTCTTAGGAGTCACTGTGAGCCTCAGCTGGGTGTGATTTTGTACAGACACAGGCTCACTGCCCCCCAGTAGAAATTCTGAATTCCCTCTGCCTGAATAACTGCCCACACACACCCAGCTGCGCAATTTCAGTGCCAGGGCCCCTCAGCACCAGGGCCCCTCTGAGTGCTTCAGAGCTCAGCGCTGGCTGGCCAGCTGCACTGCCACAGTTGCTCACTCCCCCTGAGCCCATCTATTCACAAGGTACTTTGGGAAGCCGCGGTGAGCCTCTGCTGGGTCCGATCTTGGACTAATAGGGATACATTCCCCTGGGCAGTAGAAATTCTGAATTCACCCATCCTGGATACCTATCCAAAGCATGCCAGGGCCCTTCAGAGTGTTTCAGTGCGTCTGCACTAGCAAACTCACTGCGGGTGCACCTGTGTGCTGCCACTGGAACGCGAGCCTATCCACCACAGGTGCATCAGCAAAAACTGAGTTTCCCCACCCCACAGCTGCAGAACTCTGGACACTACAGTTGCATGCTTTTCCAGCGTGCAGGTCTCCCAAGACGACCACTCCACAGGCAGCCCTGGGGCCCCTCTGCGAGCCCTGCTGGTCACACACTTAAACCAACAGGGGTGCACTGCTGGGCTGTAGAAACGCTGAATTCCCTCTTCTGGGATACCTGCCCACAGACACTGCAATCCAGTGGCTTCAGTGCCAGGGCCCTTCAGAGTGTGTCGGTACACCCTGCTGGCAAACACGCCACAGGTGCCTTGTAAGCTGCCGCTGGGATCGCATGTATCCAACCACAGAGGCAGCAGCAAAAGCTGAGTCTGCCCACCCCACAACTACAGAACTCTGGACACCACAGTCACGCTTTGCCAGAACGCAGGCTTCCTGAGACCCACCACCCAAATAGACGGTTCCTGGGTGCCACTGTGAGTCCCTGCGAGGCATGCGTGATTTCAACGAAGGGCATAAGACAGCAAAAATTGGAACACCCCCTCCATGGATGCTGACTTCTAGACACCTCAGTTGTGCCTTTCCAGCTCGCAGGCCTACATCAAGCGAATCCAAATAGCTCAAGTAGGGAGCTACACGAGACTACCAAACCCAGGAGACCTGAGAGGTCACACCAGTAGCACCGTACCCTAAAGAAACTGGGTAGCAAAGCAATCAGAACTACAATTAAAACATCACAACAAAACATGGGAAGACAAAAAAGCAATCCACAAAGGAAAGAAAAAGAGGAGTCACCAGAAAGGGAGTTAAATGAAATTGAGACTACTAACTTATCAGAGAAAGAATTCAGAGTAATGGTTATAAGGATGCTCAAATGGCTGGATGACAAATACACACAACTCAATGAGAATTATAAGAAGCTGAATGAGAATGTCACCAACATGAAAAGGAACCAAGAGGAAATGAAGAAAGACATAGCTGCAATAAAGAACACACTGGAAGGCTTAAACAGCACACTAGAAGAGGCTGAGGACCGCATCAGCGAATTAGAAGACAAGGTAGGAAAAAACACACAAACACAGTAAGAACTGGAAAAAAAAACTTAAAAAGCAAGAGGAGGGCCTAAGGGAGCTTTGGGATAACGCAAAATGAAACAACATTCGCTTAATAGGGGTACCAGAAGGAGAGGAGGAGAAGCAAGGAATAGAAAACCTGTTTGAAGAAATAATGACAGAAAACTTCCCTGATATGGGCAAGAAAAAAACTACACAAGTCCAAGAAGCACATAGAGTGCCAAACAAGATGAACCCCAAAAGACCAACACCAAGACACATCATAATTAAATTGGCAAACACCAACGACAAAGTAAGAATCTTAAAGGCTGCCAGAGAGAGGCAGAAAGTTATCTACAAGGGATCTCCTATTAGAATATCAGCTGACTTCTCAACAGAAACACACCAGGCAAGAAGGGAATGGAATGAAATATACAAAGTGATGCAAAGCAAGGGAATGAATCCAAGAATACTATACCCAGCAAGGCTATCATTCAAAATTGAAGGTGGAGTCAGGAGCTTCACGGACAAAAAAGGGCTAAGAGAGTTTATTACCACCAAACCAGCAATGCAAGAAATGCTAAAGGGACTGCTGTAAAAAGAAGAAACAGAAAGACAAGAGAAACACAAACATTAAGAATAAAAATGACCACAAACAAGTACTTTTCAATAATAACATTAAATGTAAATGGATTAAATGCTCCAATCAAAAGACACAGAGTAGCTGAATGGATAAGAAAACATGACCCATATATTTGCTGTCTGCAAGAGACCCACATCAGAACAAAGGATTCACACAGACTGAGAGTGAAGGGATGGAACAATTTTTTTCAGGCAAATGGAAATGAGAAAAAAGCTGGGGTTGCGATACTTATATCTGACAAAATAGACCTCAAAGTAAAGGCCATAACAAGAGATAAGGAAGGCCACTACATAATATTAAAGGGAGCAATTCAACAAGAAGATATAACTCTGGTAAACATATATGCACCCAATACAGGAGCACCCAAATACATAAAACAACTTCTGGAAGATATCAAGGGAGAGATTGATAGCAATACAGTCATAGTAGGGGACTTCAATATCCCACTGACACCACTGGATAAATCCTCTAAACAAAAAATCAGCAAAGAAACAGCAATCCTAAATGACTCACTAGATCAGATGGACTTAATTGACATCTTCAGAATATTTCACCCCAAAGCTACAGAATATACATTCTTCTCCAGTGCACATGGGACATTTTCAAAGATAGACCATATATTAGGACACAGGCAAAGTCTCTTCAAATTCAAGAGAATAGAAATCATAACAAGCATCTTCTCAGATCACAATGGCATAAAATTAGAAATCAACTACAATATAAAAACATTGAAAAAAATCAAACACTTGGAGGCTAAATAGCATGCTATTAAACAATGACTGGGTTACCAGAGAGATCAAAGAAGAAATAAAAAGCATCCTGGAAACAAATGACAATGAAAACATAACAATCCAAAATCTATGGGACACAATGAAAGCAGTCCTGAGGGGGAAGTTCATAGCTCTACAGGCCTACCTCAAAAAACAAGAAAAACTGGCAATAAATGATCTAACCTTACAACTCAAAGAGTTAGAAAGAGAGCAATGAGAAAAGCCCACAGTATCCAGAAGGAAGGAAATAATAAAGATCAGAGTAGAAATAAACAACATAGAGACCAAAAAAACAATACAAAAGATCAATGAAACCAAGAGCTGGTTCTTTGAAAGGATTAACAAGATTGATGAACCTCTTGCCAGGCTCACCAAGAAACAAAGAGAGAGGATCCAAATAAACAAAATCAGAAATGAAAGAGGTGAAGTAACAACTGATCCTACTGATATACAAAGGATTGTCAAAAAATACTATGAACAACTCTACTCCAACAAACTGGACAACCTCGACGAAATGGACACATTCCTAGAAAAATACAAGCTTCCAAAACTCAATCAGGAATAATCAAAAAGCCTGAATAGGCCAATAACTACTGATGAAATTGAAACAGTAATCAAAAAGCTTCCAGCAAACAAAAGCCCTGGACCAGATGGCTTCACAGGGGAGTTTTACCGAACATTCAAAGAAGAACTAAAGTCAATCCTTCTCAGACTATTCCAAAAACTTCAGGAGGAAGGCACACTTCCAAGCTCTTTCTATGAAACCAGCATTACCCTAATCCCAAAACCAGATAAAGGCACCACAAAGAAAGAGAATTACAGGCCAATATCCCTGATGAACATAGATGCTAAAATCCTCAACAAAATTCTAGCAAACCGGATCCAGCATTACATTAGAAAGATCATACACCATGACCAAGTGGGATTTATTCCAGGAATGCAAGGCTGGTACAATATCTGCAAATCAATAAATGAGATACATCACATAAACAAGTTGAGAGACAAAAATCACATAATCATATCGATTGATGCAGAAAAGGCATTTGACAAAGTCCAACACCCTTTTCTGATAAAAACACTCAGCAAAGTGGGAATAGAGGGATCATACCTCAACTTAATAAAAGCCTTATATGACAAACCTACAGCCAACATCATACTCAATGGGCAAAAACTAAAACCATTTCCCTTAAGAATAGGAACAAGACAGGGATGCCCACTTTCACCACTCCTGTTTGACATAGTACTGGAAGTGCTAACCAAAGCAATTAGACAAGAAGAAGAAATAAAAGGCATCCAAATTGGAAAAGAAGAAGTAAAATTATGATTATTCGCAGATGACATGATACTGTATTTAGAAAACCCTAAAGACTCCATCAAAAAACTATTAGACTTAATAAATGAATTCGGCAATGTAGCAGGATACAAAATTAACGCCAAGAAATCTATGGCATTTTTATACACCAACAGTGAACTTACAGAAAGAGAAATTAAAGAAACAATCCCATTTACCATTGCACCAAAAAAATTATGATACCTAGGAATAAACTTAACCAAGGAGGTAAAAGATCTCTACCCAGAAAACTACAGGACACTGAAAAAAGATATAGAGGAAGACATAAACAGATGGAAGAACAGACCGTGTTCATGGATTGGTAGAATCCACACATCATCAAAATGTCCATACTACCCAAAGCAATCTATAGATTCAATGCACTCCCCATTAAAATACCAACAGCATATTTCACAGACCTAGAAAGAACTCTCCAAAAATTCATCTAGAATAAAAATAAACCCCGAATAGCTGGTGCGATCCTGAGAAAGAAGAACAAAGTAGGAGGGATCTCAATACCAGATATAAAGCTGTATTACAAAGCCACTGTTCTCAAAACTGCCTGGTACTGGCACAAGAACAGACATATAGACCAATGGAATAGAATAGAGAACCCAGAAATCGACCCAAACCACTATGCTCAATTAATATTTGACAAAGGAGGCAAGAACATACAATGGAGTCAAGACAGTCTCTTTAATAAATGATGCTGGGAAACTTGGTCAGACACATGCAAAAAAATGAAACTAGACCACCAACTTACACCATACACCAAAATAAACTCAACATGGATAAAGGACTTAAATGTAATATGGGAAACCATAAGATAATTAGAGGAATCCACAGGTAGCAAAATCTCAGATATATGCCGAATGAATTTCTTCACTGACACAGCTCCTAGGGCAGTGATGGCGAACCTTTTGAGCTCGACATGTCAGCATTTTGAAAAACCCTAACTTAACTCTGGTGCCGTGTCACATATAGAAATTTTTTGATATTTGCAACCATAGTAAAACAAAGACTTATATTTTTGATATTTATTTTATATTTTTAAATGCCATTTAACAAAGAAAAATCAACCAAAAAAATGAGTTCGCGTGTCACCTCTGACACGCGTGTCATAGGTTCGCCATCACTGTCCTAGGGCAATGGAAACTAAAGGGAAAATAAACAAATGGGACTATATCAAAATAAAAAGCTTCTGCACAGCAAAAGAAACCATCAACAAAACAACAAGAAAACCCACTGCATGGGAGAACATATTTGCCAATGATATCTCCGATAAAGGTTTAATCTCCAACATTTATAGGGAACTCATACAACTTAACAAAAGGAAGATAAACAACCCAATAAAAAAATGGGCAAAGGACCTCAATAGACACTTTTCAAAAGAGGACATACAGAAGGCCAAGAGCCATATGAAAACATGCTCAAAGTCACTAATCATCCGAGAGATGCAAATCAAAACAATGAGGTACCATCTCACACCTGTCAGAATGGCTATCATCAACAAATCAACAAATGACAAATGTTGGTGAGGATGCGGAGGAAAAGGAACCCTCGTTCACTGCTGGTGGGAATGCAAACTGGTGCAGCCACTGTGGAGAACAGTATGGAGTTTCCTCAAAAAACTAAAAATGGAACTTCCATTTGACCCAGTGATCCCACTTCTAGGAATATATTCCAAGAAACAAGAAACACCAATCAGAAAGGATATATGCATACCTATGTTCATAGCAGCACAATTTACAATAGCTAAGATTTGGAATCAGCCTAAGTGCCCATCAGCAGATAAATGGATTAAAAAACTTTGGCACATCTACACAATGAAATACTATGCAGCTGTAAAAAGGAAGGAACTTGTACCATTTGCAACAGCATGGATGGAGCTGAAGAGCATTATGCTAAGTGAAATAAGTCAGTCAGAGAAAGATAAATATCACATGCTCTCACTCATTTGTGGATTATAATGAACAACATAAACCGATGAACAAAAACAGATGTAGAGACAGAGAAGCATCGATCAGATGCTCAAAACTTAGAGGGAAAGAAGGGGAGGGTGGGGGTGAGTGGGAAAGATCAACTAAAGGACTTGTATGAATGCATATAAGCATAAGTGATGGATGTGGACAACACAGGGTGAGGGTGAGGGCAGGATTGGGGGGATGAGGGGACATTGGGAGGATAAGGACAGATTTGTAATATCTTATTCAATAAAGGGAAAATATATATTAAAAAATAAATAAATGCCAAACAATTGGGATATAGTTAAATAAATTAGGGATATCCTTATGATGTAATACTATGCAGCCATTAAAATGTTTTATGGAAAAGAGGAAAATATTCACTATGTGGTATTATAAAAATTGCTTATAAAACTATAAAAAAATAAAAATAAAATTCAACATGATTTGAAACTTAAAAAAAAAAAAGTAAAAATAAAAACTATCTGATTTGATACCTTGATCTTAGATTTGTCAAACTCTAAGTGAAAAAGTCAAATTCAGCTATTTAGCCCTGGCCTTTCTCTCATTTTTTCTTAGCATGACTTTCATAGGAGGTGAATTTTGCTTGAGGACACAGGGGATGTGCTTGTCCATGGTGAAAACTGGTTTTATATCTAACCTCTAATGACTCACAGTTTTATCTTTTTTATATCATATTTTTATTGATTTCAAAGAGGAAGAGAAAGGGAGAGAGAAATAGAAACATCAGTGATGAGAGAGAACGATTGATCGGCTGTCTCCTGCATGGGCCCCACTGGGGATTGAGCCTGCAACCTGGGCATATGCCCTTGACTGGAATCGAATCTGGGACCCTTCAGTGCTCTATGCATTGAGCAAAATTGGCGAGGGCTCACCTTTTTACCTTCATGAAGATTTTATGATAGTTTTATAAAGACTCTTTAGTAACTAAGAACCTGTAAAAATAATTTTCTCTATGTCAGAATTATCTTAAAACATTGTGAAAAAAGATAAATTTAAAAAGTACATTTGGAAGGTAATTCCTACTCATTGATCTCTGAAAGTCATAATATATTTTCCAAATCTCACCTACTTACAACTTGTTTTTGTAGCCTGCATAAAGCTGAGCAGGATATATAGTCTGGCTGTATCTTTTCAGTACCAATGAAGCCAACAAAAGGACAGAAAGTCATTCAGCTAAATCATCCTAACCATTGAGGACTGCCCATGCCAACCTTGCTGAAGTCATGGCATAATTTTGTCCCCTTTAGATTTTATCACATAACACATAATAAGGAGGGCTCTGAATTCTTACTATGCTAATTATACCTTCAAAGTTTTGAACTGTCAATTTATTGCAGCATCAGTTTATAAAATTTGCATCGTAACATTTATCCAAAATATTATTTTGAGAATTAAAGGAGAAAGTGTGTCAGAAGGGCTTAATAAAAGATTGCTATAACCACTGCTACTAATCTATGCTCCTAATGGATATACTTATTGCATTTTTCTTTTATATTATACTAGAGGCCAGGTGCATGGATTTGCACACCAGTGGAGTCCCTCAGCCTGACCTGCGGGGATCAGGCTGAAACCGACTCTCCAACATCCTACAAGTGGTACCAGATTGAGAGAGGGCACAGGCCAGACCGAGGGACCCCACTGGTGCATGATCTGGGCCAGGGAGGGACCACGGGAGGGCTCCAGGACAGCATGTCTGGCCTGTCTCACCCACTCCCGATCGGCAGGACCCCAGCAACAAGCTAACCTACTGGTTGGAGTGTCTGCCCCCTGGTGGTCAGTATGCCTCATAGCGACTGGTCAAACAGTCAAACAAATGGTCAGACATAGCATATTAGACTTTTATTACATAGGATATGGCATATTGGTCTATTTCAGAAAATCTGAACAAATTAGAAAACAGAAACAAATAATCATTTTTTTCTTTACATTGAAGTTTTCTTTATAACCTAGTATTTAGTTAGGGATTTGCATTTATTCCATTGGTGGATTTAATGAATTTGAATATTATGAAGGCAGCTCCTGAGAAAGAATTCCTTGGAAATCTTCTCTGATGGTTTTGATGCCGCCCTTGATGCAGAAGTTCTACATTAACACAGTCACTAATGATATTTGGCATGTTTCTTTCTGGCCTTATTTATATATGTCATTAAAAATAATGCTGCAGTCATATAATGAATATAATGTAATATCTTCATTTTCAATATAATTTTAAAACCATAAGCATTTATCAATTTATTATGTAATCTACATAAATGTCACTTTTATGACCACATACTAATTTATTCATTGGATATAACACTAGTTACTTAGATATTTCTTCCATTATAAATGAAACTATAAAGAATTTCTTTATACATGCAGGTTTTTTTGGAAACTTTAAGTCTTTTGAAAATTAGTGCTAGTGAGAATTATCTGTTTATCTACACTAATAAAAGACAAAGATGCAAATTGACCGTACCTTTGATACACCTTAAGCCATGCCCACCAGCCAATCAGAGCGACTATCTGCAAATTAACCCAACCAAGATGGTGGCTGGCAGCCATGGAGCTGGAGCAATCAGGAGGCTTGGTTGCTCCAATGATGGAGGAAGCCATGCTTCCCAGCCTGCAGCGGCAGCTCTGAGCTCCACTCAAAGCAAAAAGTTTTAATTATAGGAGGTAAATAAACCCCAGACACCTGCTTTCAGCCGGCTGTGGCCACGGAGCTGGAGCGGGCAGGAGGCTTCCCTCCCGCCCGCCCTGGCCGGCTCTGAGCTCCTCTCAAGGCTACAAAGTTACAATTATAGAAGGTAAATAAATCCCAGAATAAAAGAAAAAAAGGAGAGGCTGGGAGCTTCTGTTGCTGGAGGGGCTTGGCCACCCTGAAAACGGCCCTCAGCCCCTCACCCACACTGGCGTGGGGACCCCCCACCCAAAAGGGGGTGTGGCCACCTTGAAAACAGCCATCAGCCCCTCACCCAGGCTGGCCAAACCTCCATGGTGTGAGGGTCCCCACTGAGGGGGGGGCTTGACCAGCCTGAAAACAGCCATCAGCCCCTCACCCAGGCTGGCCAGGCACCCCAGCGGGACCCCCACCCTAATCCGGGACACCCTTCAGGGCAAACCAGCCAGCCCCCACCCGTGCACCAGGCCTCTATCCCATATAATAAAAGGATAATATGCAAATTGATCCTAGCAGCAGAACGACTGGGAATGACTGGTCACTATGACACACACAGACCACCAGGGGGCAGATGCTCAATGCAGGAGCTGTCCCCTGGTAGTCAGTGCGCTCCCACAGGGCGAGCTCTGCTCAGCCACAAGCCAGGCTGATGGCTGCCAGCACAGCAGTGGTGGCGGGAGCCTCTCCTGCCTCCTCAGCAGCACTAAGAATGTCCGACTGCAGCTTAGGTCTGCTCCCTGCTGGTAAGTGGACATCCCCCGAGGGCTGCCGGGCTGCCAGAGGGATGTCTGACTGTCAGCTTGGGCCCGGTCCCCCAGGGAGCGGGTCTGAGCCAGCAGGTGGACATCCTCCGAGGGGTCCCAGACTGCAAGAGGGCATAGGCCAGGCTGAGGGACTCCCCCCAGTGCACAATTTTTTGTGCACCGGGGCTCTAGTTTATCATATAATAAAAATGCCCTTCTTCCCCTGACTCTGAGGTAGTATGTGCATATGTACTCATAAGGGAGGGAAGATGGATTGTAAGCTTGCTTTCTGAGCCCTACCTTGTGGCTAGGTTATAGTCTAAGGCACAATTTTGACTAAATAAGTTGGTTCAGCAACTTTTGACTCAATATCATTAACTTGGTGTTTTATTGGACCAGTTTTGTTAACAAAAATGGAATAAGAGGTATTGATTAAAACATAAAGATGCCCACATTGTAGGGCTAGTAAAATGAGAATCATATGATGGGAAGGCATCAGTAACTTCTGTCTAGAAGATTGATAAATTCTGTAGTGTTATATTATTTAAAATTATTTTATGTGGCAGAGATATTTTTATTATCCTTGTCAGTTCTTCTGAGGTTAGGAGTTAGGAGTCATTCTATTTTCCTCTTCCAAGTCTTACCTACATTATTTATCACAGTGTAAGCATCTTCTGTCTCTTTTTAACATCCTCGACTTTTCTAATATTCCTTGTTTGTTTGACATTCTATCAGGTGAGCATCTCTTAAGCAGTAAAGGAGAAACCAGGCTGGTTAATTTAGTGGCCATCATTTTCACATAAGTGATTCCTTGTTTCTTAATAGGAGCCACCATATCTAGTAAAATGACTTGTCTTTAAATAAAGTATCTTTAGTATGGAATATGGATACAGGTTAGATTTTTCAATTATCATATGGTAGAAAAAAAGTATTGATTTTTATCAAAACTTTGTAAATAAACACTCATATAATAAATTCAATAAGGTATACACTTAATTATTGTGCTACATTGTTTTGTAGATAAAGTAAATTAATATGTGATTTTAATTTCTATAAAATTATTTTTGATAATTTATTAACTCCTAGTCTATATTAAAATTTTATTAGGACTTATTTCCTAGAGTTCTGAGTGTTTAGTTGAAACCATTTCCATACCTTTAAAGGATGTTTCAGTCTAGTTTATACAAGTAAAGTAAAAAAAAAATTGAACTTTATAGTTTCTCACAAAAGTGAAGATTTCTCACATCTTAATTAAAAATTAATGTTAATCACAATTTAATCTGTTTATTCAGTTCTAGATAATTAATTAAGTTTTTCTTGGACCTTGGATTAAGCAGACATAAAGTTGTCTATTTCTGGAAAAAAAAGAATTACAGCAGGTTCATGGTTATAATATTAGTTTAAATTGAGAAGCCTGTGGTCATAAGTCTTTTACTTCTACTATAAGGTGTTAAGAAAGTACATTCTTAAAAAGGCTACCATTCTTTTTATGTCTATTATAGAAGACATAATTTATGAACTGTAACTTGTATCAGGAGCTTTGAGCAAGTGTGAGAAAGGCAGAAACTACCTGTTAAAGGTAAGACTGAATAGTGTAATATACATTTAGTGTGTATTTAATATTATAGCCAGTAATATCAGAGTAGAGAGGAATAAGGCCTTCTACTGGGAATATGCATAGCCATTCCACAAGGCTTTAGTTATTGAGCACCTTGAAAAAAGAACATCATTACCCACAGTGTGGACACTCACAAACCTCAAGTTAAAAAACCAAAAACAAAAAACTTACCTCATAAACTGCTTGTCATGAGTATTACTACTTGACAGAGATAATTTACCTTTAAAATAAAAAAAAATCTAAAAATTAATTTGACAGTTATTTTATTAGTCTTTGGGTATAAACATAAGTACATGTATCAGTTATGTATTGCTCCAACAATATCACTAAATATGGTGGCTTAAAATAGCTATTATTCTTCTCATGTGACAATTTTGATGATCTGGTTCAGACTCAGCTAATATCACTCACTGGGTACAACCCACTTAAATTGCAAACACCTAGTCTCTTTTCCATGTGGTCTCTTATCCTTTGAGAGTTGCTGGCTTGTTCTCATGCAGATGTAGGGGTCCAAGAGAACGGAACTGTGTTGTGTAAGGCCTCTTGGCACATGCCAAGGATTGTCACAGCATCACTTCCACGGGATCCTATTGGTCAAACCAAGTCACAAAGTCAGCCTAAATATATAGGTGGGTATAGACTCTACCTCTTGATGGGTGGAACTATAAAGTCAAATTGCAAAGATGGGGATATAAGGAGTCATTAATTGGCCATCATTGCAACAATTTCCTCTGTATGCTTCCAGTACATTTATATTAATAACTAGAGGCCCGGTGCATGAAATTTGTGCATGGGTAGGATCCCTAGGCCTAGTCGGCAATCAGGGCTGATCAGGTTCCCTGTCTCCCGGCCTCCCCACCTCCTTCTTCCCTCGCTTTCTCAGTGCCCCACCGCCACCACTGGTCACCCACCATGTTCCATGCCGCCCCCAGGTTGTCAGCACACGTCATAGAGAGAAATCGAACTCCAGGTCTCCTGGTTGAACTCCCGAGGGGACAATTTGCATATTCGCCTTTTATTATATAGGATGTTTTAGTTGTTATATATTAAAGTTAAGGATGCGCCACTTTTCTTTGATCACTTACCTCCTTTCATATTTTGGACTTTGATAAATAAGACAGCTGATAAATATCATGCTGAGTGAAATAAACTATGGGGCATTGTAATAAGTTCAAGGATTTTGGGCTAATCAAGGAAATGATATGGCAAGGAGGTGGCACTAGCACATAACAAGCTTTATTTGGGCATCACATAGATAACTTTTCATGAGAGGGGAAGTCTCTCACAGCAAACGATCAAGAGATGATGGCATAGAGCCACCACCCAGAATGAGAAGAGAGTAGCAGAGAGGGGGAGTCAGAGAGGGGCTTAAATATTTAGGTGATGTCATTCAGCAGCATGATGGGGAGTCTTTGGTTAAGAGAATCCCAAAGGGCAGCCATAGTGTGCAATCTTTTTACCCCCAGCATTTGTGTTATCTATGACAACAGATGTTAGTTATAGTTTGGTGGTATATGCAAAGCAGGCAGTCTCTAAATATGCTTATTTGGGCCACGTTTAAAATGATTGGATGTCTAACAATTTTGAGTTTAGAGCCAGCAGGCTTCTCAAGTCATGGTCCTAGCCTGACTTAAGAAGTAAACAACAAAGGGGCCAATATACAAGGACTATCTTTGGTTCATTTATATAACAACTGTGACAAAATGCCTTGCCATTTCTAGCATCCCTCCTTTTAATAGTGAAGAAGAAAATCTTTGGTATAGTCCTGCAGCCACATGGCACACCCAAAAGATAGGTTAAAAAGACATAACAGTTTGTTTTTGAATCTGGGCCTTGAATTTGGAGAAAACAATATTGGAAAGAATTGTCAGAATAGGCAAAATATGAGAAAAAGTCATAGGTACCTTTTGAGTAAATAAAAAAAGTAGCAGCCACAAGTAACTAAATATTCAGAATACCAGTTTTTACAAAAAAAAAGTAGATCACAAAGAAGAAAAAAGATTCATGAGCATGATAAAAGGAATATTTTGTGATATAAGGAACTTTCATATTCTAGAAAACTATATCGAAGGTACTGATATTTTTTTTTATCAAATTAAGAGCAGATGGTCTATTCAAAAATCAGTTCATCAATATAAGAGAAAGTAAATCAAATTTTAATTTTATTCATTTTATATATCACCTATGCCACATTTTATAAACAAGGATTAATAAGCACTTCTCTTTTTTATGACTAAGCTCATTACACCTGATCTGTCAAAATTTTGTATGTTTTATAGTGTCTTTCAACCCATTGTTTTTAATATAGTTCACATTCCATTAAGCCTTCTATAAATTATTCTTCAACCCCAAATTTCCCTTTTCTTTATTTTTAGATTTTAATTATTTAGAAATGTATTGATCAAAATCCATATGTCTAAGGCCTAAGATAAAATTATTTTATTTTTCATTGATAAAAAAATCAGACAAAACGCATCCATCATTTGGTAAATGTGTTTGTATTTATTTATAGCATTTTTACTTAATATAGTTTCACTCTTTTATATTACGTATAGCTTTTAAACATAACAACTTAATTTCAATTCTCTCTCTCTCTCTCTCTCTCTCTCTCTCTCACACACACACACACACACACTTCTCTGTAGATAACTAAGAACTGTGTGCCATTCAGGGTCACTTAGTAGACCAGAACTACTCTTGTGACCACTGCTGAAGATTCAACAATACACATCGCACATCAACTTACAATCACACATATCACTTTAAGATTTATTTACACTCTGTTGTTAGAGAATGTAACTTTGGGTATTAACTTGGCTCATTTGGGCATTTCTGTAATAACATTTCTCTTATTTATTCTCTGAGGAAAAAAGAGCTATGAACTCAGAATCTTTTAGATTTTCTAGTAGGTCTTGAAACTCTGGACAAGCCAGAAATAATCATTTCCACTTCATCTCCATTCTGTTTATCTCATACATGGAAGCCCACTCATAAAAATTGTTATATTAACCAAGCAAAAATCCTCTTAGAAATCAGAACATCTTCTTTTCTAAGCTATTCATTATCAATCCCATATAATAAAAGGGTAATATGCAAATTGACCGAATGGCAGAATGACTGGTCGCTATGATGTGCGCTGACCACCAGGGGGCAGACGCTCAATGCAGGAGCTGTTCCCTGGTGGTCAGTGCACTCCCACAGGGGGAGCGCTGCTCAGCCAAAAACTGGGCTCATGGCTAGCAAGCACAGCGACAGCTCTAAGGATGTCCGGCTGACAGCTTAGGTCCGCTCTCCCCAGGGAGCTGGCCTACGCCATCAGTCAGGCATCCTCCAAGGGCTCCCAGACTGCGAAAGGGCGCAGCTGGGCTGAGGGTACCCCCCCACCCCCCGCCCTCAGTGCACGACTTTTTGTGCACCAGACCTCTAGTCTTAATATAAACAAACAAAAAACTTTTCTTCATTTCCCTCCTTTTCTGATAGTTTTGTCTATTTAAATAAGATATGTCTCCAGAGAACAAAATATATTTTTGACTCATTAATCTACAGAAGTTTTTTCAAGAGAGAGAATGACAGAAAGAAGAAGCCACAGACACAAAAGAGTTACATTTACTAGAAACTGTACAAGGTTAACTTCCATTCTTTCACAGGGAGAACAAGGACATTTTTCATTTATATATACAAGCACAAAGAAACCAACAGTCTAAATACTACATCTTTAGCAATAGGTCAAACATAACATGGAATACAATTTTCAGTGCCTGAGCAATGTCACTGGTCAGTTGTAACTTGGGAGTGGGAAGGTCAAGGAAACAAAAAGGATCTCCAAGAAATGCTTGTTATGAACATCTCATGACTTGCAGCTGACATCAGTTATAGTGGGCCCAAAATTATCCCTTGAATGATTTTAGCTATACTGGTATTCAAACAACATAATACAGGGTATTTCGGAGCATGCCACAAGCTACAAGACAAACCAACAGACTAGATGGGTCAAACAATCAAAATCAGACCCCCAACATTTCACTCACTAAATGAAGAAAAATAATGGCTTTGTATAAAACAGAACAAGACGCATTAAGAATCAGCTTAATGAAGACATCAAAACAGACTCAGAGGGGGAGAAAAAAGCAGAAATAGAGTCCCTGCCTTTCACTGTGGGGATCATGAAAGTTGGGCCTGGGATTCAGAGGTCTCTAGGCTGTGCAATTTAGGGCAAGCCTCAGCTCTGGTGAAGTTCACTTGGGCATCTCATTGGAACTTCAGCTGTGACAAGTTGCAGAGTCAAAAGCAATTAAAAAGAATAAAAAGCCTTTTGTATACTAAACAGTACAATGAAACTGGACTTTGGAAGACATTGAAAAACTGACTACTATATAAAAAAATACAACCTATATATAAAGGAAAAATGCAGGTGCAAGAATACTAAAGTTACAGAGCAAGCGTCTGTGCATGATAGAAAGTCTGCAGTTTTTTTCATATGTTCTCGTCACTACAGGGGCTGTCAATATCAGTATTGCAGGGCTTGTCCTTGTTTCCAGTATGATCCCTCACTTCTGCGATCCTGTAGTCCGTGACCCTACCAATATCACTGTGCCTCTCAATTGATAGTATTTGGAAAATAAAATTAATTTTCAGAAGGTTGCTAAGTAGAGTAGCACCACCATATAAGTACAAAGTAGTCTTTAGTTTAATAGCTTCTGGGACAGTATAATTACTTTGACTAACTTGTCTCATTGTATGAAAATACTATTTGCCTTGGATTCTATTTCTCTCTTTTGAATAGTTATGAATAAGCTTTGAGAAGCTCACTTTATTTTGAGTTTCTTTTTTCCAGAAGATTAATTTTATACATGCTATATTGATTCTGGTATGTTCAACCTTCTTTGAAGAACCCCATTGACAGGTTTAAGCAATGTATATAAATTCTGTGTACACATTATGACATGTTTCTTATTTCAATATACTCATCAGTAAAACAATTTAAAGACTTTTCAGTGTTGTTTTTTTTAATAAGCGCTAATAAAACATTTTCTATTTTATTTTTAGGGCACCTTCTAGTCTAAGTAAAGTCAGTAAATTTGACAGCAAAGTTAAAAGAATTGGGCCACACATAGAAATTTTTCAAGTATTCCGGGAAAGGGCCAGATCTATAATCACCAAAAAAACAATTAGAATGGTCACCGTCGTGCAGGCTTTTGTCAGAGGGTGGCTAGAACGCAGAAGATACCGCAGACTATTGAACAAGGTAAAGCGTCTGTTAAATAATATGAGGTGTTTATAATATATCTAATGTAGACTCAAGTAAAATTTTGAATAATCATTTGGTCAATAAACTCATGATTTTTCTAAATAATGTTCTATCTGCCTTTTTTGGATTAAGAAAATGTTATAAATAATCTACTTTGCTGATTGTGTCAAGCTGGAGATTCTGAACAAAAGGCCTGGCTTATCCTTAACCGAAAAGCAGTTCTGGGGCTACTTTTACTTTAAAGCCAGGACCACCTATATTTGCACTAATTTTGTTTCTCCCTTGCTATCTGTTTATTTTCTGTGAGCATATGGATGGTGAGTGTGAGTGTTTGTGGAGATTAAGTTTCTATAGAAAGTGGCAGAGAGATGACTAGTAAAACACAGGTGAATTTCCAGGCCACTTTAATTACCCAGACCGAAGTTGATGATCAAAAATTGGAGTGGTACTATTCCTTCTGCTTATATAATTATCTTTAGTAATTATGAGAAGGAAGACACAGGGAGTATGTCTTGTCTAAAGGTACACATCTAGCTAGTGGCATACTCAAATTTTGAGAATCAAACCTAAGTCTATATGGCTCCAGAAATTTTAAAATATTAGACATTCTAGTACCAATAGTAGCCAATAATCATTGCAAAATGGTGGATTCTTTTCTCAAATCAGGCTCAACATGGACATTGAATTGTCCTGTCAACAGCTGAGGCCAGCCCTGGATGGTGTGGCTTAGTTGGTTCAGAGTAGTCCCATGCACTGAGCGGTCACCAGTTCGAATCTCGATCAGAACACATGCCCGGGTTGCAGGCTCGATCCCTAGTAGGTGCTGTGCAGGAGGCAGCCGGTTGATGTTTCTCTCTCTCAACTCCTCTCCTCCTCTCTCTCTAAAAACAATAAAAACATGCATTTTTTTTAAAAAAAACTAAGGCTATATTAAACTCCCTTCTGACCCTATAGATCTAACTGGGGTATGCTCACATCAGGGAGATGACATGGAGATCCACAGGTGCATTCATAGAGGCACCAATTCTGTGGCCATCAGGAGTGACTGCTAAGGTTTTACAGTGTGCAGTGGAAGAAAATAAGATTCAGTGATACAGGTGATCAAAAATGTGTACTTAGTCTTGATACTAAGCAATTAGATACAGAATGATTGAGTATGTGCTTCGGAAAGTAATAAAAGTCATCAGTCTGACTTCGGGCAGGGGACACAGAGAAGAAAAAGGACAAAACCCAAGAGAGAGAGAGACATGTCCTTGTAGCTACATTGTGGCTAAGGGCTTCACTAATTCTTTTGTGGGTGAGGAAGTAAATAAAAAATAATCTGTAATGTTATTTGCGTTTTGTATATTTATTAAATGTGTTTATGTGTATGCACTTAAGATTACTATTCAGAATATTCAATTTTTATTTCATTGTATACAGGTTTAGTCACTTTAGAACCTTTTCCTTTTTGTTTTTAAAAGGTTTTGAATAAAGATCCTTTGGGATATTGTCTTACATATTTGTTTAGACAAGTTTAGACTTCAATCAATGAGTATGGTCAAGATATCTGGTTAGAGGTCAATAACATTTTTTGAAAAGTTGAACTGTGGGGAAATATTTGCTGAAATATTGCACAATGGTTATATGCAAACATCTATATAAAAACCATAATAATAATAGAAAAAAATAGGCAGAACACATGAACCAGTACTTTACAGCAGGAGAAACATAAGTGGCTAATAAACATGAAAGGGGGCTACTGTAGCTAGAAAATCAAATAAATGAAATCCCACTGAGTGTTATATGGTAATGGAATTCTCCAAATGAGCAAGTAATTCTTTACATATTTTTTAAAAAGATAAGAGGCAGACTGAAAATACCTACTGAAAAAAGTTTCTTCTTCTTTTTTCTTCATGCTGTGGTGTGATGAGTATGATACATTTACCCTTTAAAACTAACAGGGATTGGAAAATTATAATTAGTAGTTTTCCAGTGAGACTTTTCTATTTCAATATTGCTGTTATAGATATCAAGTTTTTAGATAATTTGTGACTTGAGAAATGCATGGAAATGTAAATATTTACAACCTAAAGTGTCCACGACATCATAGCTGAGGCATATTTCCATGAAGAAGCCTGACAGAGAGGCACACTGGAATAAGAACCGCAGCTTCTTAATCATAAACACCTTCTGACTAATCTTCCGAATGCTCAGACCTGAGAAGGGTTTCCTCATAAAATAAGTGATGTACCCCAAAGAATATTTATTAAATTCAGAGGGAAAGATGCTCAAATTAGCTTTGGTGTCTGCCCAAAGCTCCTGCTCTCTCTGCAAATGGCATCATCTGTCTAAGCAGCACATGCCAAGCTGGGACCTTTGGGCTCCTGTTCTAATTTAATACATTGCTTGATTCTCAATTATAAGCAAAAGAAACCTACTGACAGCTTTAAGCTGGAAGATACTGAGGATAATATTGGGCAGAGGATTGAAAACTAAACTCAGAAATAAGAAGATATACTGCATGTACCTCCCAGGGCTCCAGCCACATCCTGCATAGAAAGAACCTGATATAGATACTGAATCTGAGGTATTCTGGCCTCCATGAATACTGCCCTTGGAAAATGGATATTGCTGCCACGGTTGCTCCACTACATAAAAAGACTTCCCACTATTTTGCTTTTAAAAGCATTACTAGTTTTGATTCAAAACGTGGATTTGGTGTAGATAATGGATGAAGTTTCATCACGTGTGTGTATCCTAGCAACAGAGAGAGCTTGGGTCATGAGCATCTGATTTGTAGCTTCAAACTGTAGGAGGTCTTTGCCTTCCACTAAGATTCATAGGTTGGGAAATAGTCCAATAAAGTCTGACATTATTATTATTATTATTATTATTTTAAATGAGCCTATTGAACAAAAGGCAGATTAAAAATAAACATATAAAATGTTATTAAATGTTGAAAGACATTAACAAACATTAAGGATCTGCCTGGATTCTGATGGCATTCAGATGGAAGGTAAAAGGAGAAGAGGAAAGTAGTGACATTATGCTAATTATTTTTTCATTCAAGCAAATTAAGCAATATTTCATTGATACTATTGCTAACTTAAGAAAAGAAGGTTGAGCATAACATTTAAAAATTTCTGAGAAGAATCACAAAATTAAGGAAAGGTAAAAAAAATAAAATTATAAAAATAACCTTGAATCACATGAAACAAAATAAATGACAAAAGCAAGAATAATCATCAGTGTTATAAAAAGAAATAGACTAGGAAAGAAGTCAGAACAAAAGTTCACAGAATAGGTAAGGCATACTAAGTGTAAGTAAATTAAGAGGAATATAGTGTATAATTAAAAGTGTGGGCTCTTTTAATTAGTTTCATTTCAACACTAATTCTGCAACTTACCAGCTATGGGACCTTAGGAAAGTTATTTAAAGATTTATACTTCAGGTTTTTTTTCACTTGTAAAATAGTATGCAAAGCACATCAAAGGAAAGCTGACTCAGGGAAATTCATGACCTTTAAATACATTCTTACAAAATAGTGAAAATCGAAGTTGAGAACAGAGAAAATAGGCTAAAAAGGGGAATTAATCAAGATACCTAGAAAATTAATGAGCTAGAAAATGTAAAATGTGAAAATAATTGCATTGATAAAATGGAACTGGCTACTTAGAAAGAAAAAATTCCTAAAATATATGAATATTTTATTTTTTTAAAGTATTAGTGTAGAAAATTAATATGCAGAAAAATATAGTCACAGATGACAGATAAAGAAAATTTGCACATATGCTAAAAATAATTACTTTTTTAAAATAGAGTTTTTAGAAATCAGCAAGAATAACCTGAAAAAGTCCAGTGAAAACTAGGTAAAATACATGAATATACAATTTTCAAAAGGAAGAAATACAAGAATTTGAGGACCCAGCGTGTATAGCTTTGGTAAAAGTTGTTCATTATAGAATAATGCTTTAATAAAACTTTGTTTTCTTTTTCTGGCTGGGTAGGCTACATATTATAGAAATCTGGACATCACCCTATGAAGCTCCAATGAAAGTATCCATCACTGAAATCTCTATTCTGTGGGGAAGTACAAGTATATGATAACAAACTCAATGAAATTCTCTGAACTTCAGTGATTACCTCACTGTATAACACATGTATTTAACCAACGTAGGCATGAAACAATAAATGCGTCCATAAGCTAAGAAACTTAGTGAAACGAAAGGGACAAACTCAAATATAAGTAGCAGAATATATAAGGAGCTTTACTGTTTTTGTTGTTATTTTATAGGCTTTGTATCATGGGCCAACTTTGAGAGCAGTTATAAACATGTATCGCAGACAAATCCATCGTGTTAAACATCGACTTTGTCTTTGGAGGACAAGACAAATTATAAACTATGCAGAGCTAGAAGAATGGATGGATAGAAAAAAATGTAAGTAATTAAGATGTTTCTGAATAATTCTTTTTTATGGATAATAATTTTATATCCAATAATCTAGTATGAATGTACAGATATATTAAACTTTATTAAAATATGTACTAGCACCTTATAATTATTACACTGACCACCGTTTTTCCCCACTCACTTTATGTTTAGCTACTGACTTCAAAATCACATATTCCTTATCTAAATGCCCCCACTATTTTTACTCTGTCTTACCTTCATTCCCCCAAACTTTGTCACTAAATTCATTTTTAATTTTATAGAGTTTTGCTCATTTTTCTTAGTTTTACTTTCTTTCCATGATTTCTCCTCCTTGGCTTATAACTGCAGATTACACTAATTCTGCATCTAAAAATAACCTTTTCAGTTTGAGAAAATAGACTACACACAAAAAACAAATGTGGTTATGTTTTCCAGTCTGGACTCTGGTAGTTTATAGCTGAGAATGTGGGTAAAAGTCTTAAAGAAAGTGAGGGAGGAAGAATGTTCCAGGCAGAGGGAGAAGCAAAGATAAAGACTGGAAGCTGGATGCAGTTACTGTGGGAAGAAGCCAGGAGACTAATGTACTGGATAGAGTTTGTGAGCCAGAGCAGAGCAAACTGAGATGGGAGTAGGGACACAGGTTGCATCAGGCTTTATAGACCACTGGATTTTACCTTGACTGAGTTGGGAAGCCTGTAGAGAGTTGTGGACCGAGGACTGGGGTGCAATTTATATCTGAACACATCACCCTGGAGGATTTTTTGAGGATAGGTTGACATGAGGAAAGGATGTCAAGAAGTCAAGTTGAGATCAAGGGTGCTCTGTCCAGCATAGGATCTGAACAATACAAGAAAGCTGAAGGAATGATTTTAAGAATTACCAGCTAAGGCATCCATTTGCATTGAGGTCTAAAGTAACTCAAGAGTCTATAGAATTTTTAAGTTGTTATTTGTCTTCATGTTCTTTAGAAAATTCTCCATTCTTTCCATAGTTTGTTTGCTAATTAGGTTGATATTTGATATCTGACACATAGCCATGCACCTTTTAATTATCTTTTAATGACCAGAACATTTCATTAATTGTCATGATTTAAGTTTTATATGGACCCTAATTTAACCTATGTAGAATATTAATTCTGATAGTATGTTGCCAAATGTTTGTTTTGGGGGCCTAATTACAGGTTAAAGACATAATTTCTCTCTTAATAGAGTTAAAACGATAATGTTAATATGTGCATCAGTCTGATCTAGCGTGAGACATATAAAATGGATCAATTCAAGGAAAAACTAATAAAGGCATATGTACCTCAAGGAGAAATATATTTACTTTAACATAAAATAAAAAGTGATTTTCTTTGTGTTAGTTTGGCTTTCTCTAGAATCAGACCCTGAGACAAGAATTTGAACTAACAACTAACTTATTTGTGAGTGGATCCCAGGAAATACTTTTAGTAGAATGGGGAAGTGAGACAGGGAAGGGATGGAAGTAAAAAAAAAAAGAGTGTTTTATCAAGCAGATTATCATGTGGGCAACTGAAGCTTAATTCCTCTAGAGAAGAGTGCAGCCAATTTGCCTCACCGCTGGGTCTTTATCCATCAACTCCCCCAGTCAGTGGTTGAGGGCTGCTCCAGTGTGGGCCTCAATTTCCTGGAACTTCTGACTTGCTCCTCAGGTGGGCAGAGTGGAGTCCAGCAGCCAGAAGGAGCCTTTAGGCAATGAAATACAGATGCTGGCAATGAAAAGTCAGGTCTATGTGCACAGAAATGTAAGGCACAAGGCTATATGGATGGAGGCACCATTAGCAACTGCTCTAGTTTGCTTATTTGAAATGAGAGAAAAAGTCATAGATACACTAAATATGAACTTGCTGCTGTGCTTCGGGATCTGGAATAGCTACTCATATTTAGTCAATCACTAAATACTTCTTGGATTTGTCAATGTCTCATGACTGTCCACCTCAAATGAATGAATGAGTGAACAGAAAGTTGAAGTCCATATGTTGAATGCCAAGGTGACTCATTAACTTTTGTTAGAAACCTCTCTGGTACTTTTGTCATCCAGACATCCAGAGTGCATTTTTCAGAGCTAAACCTACATTGAGTCAAAACCCATCATCCTGTAAATGCTAGTTAACAATCAGCTTCATGGGGCTAATCCATAAACTTAAGAATAGAATCTCAATATCACCATTTCAAAAAGAAAAAAATGTTTATGGAAAACTACACTCACAAAATGTATGTGTCAATTCTCTTAGTCATTATCTAACCCCTGAATCATGCCATGTATGGGAGATAGATGAGGAAAGGCCCAACTGAGTGGTTTTCTGTGGTAGCCATGAATCAGCAATAGCCAAGTACCTAAAATTAGGAAATACGAATTCAGGAAGTCAGCAAAAAAGTGTACATCATTCCATTTAGGGGACAAATCAGAAGTAGAATATCAGTTCAAAGTAGAATCAGAAATTCAAGTAATTAGAATGTGTAGAAGTAAAAAAGAGGTGAAAAAGATCAGGGGAACTAATAAGCAATGAATACTGAAATGAGTCAGCATAAGTCAGGCCCCCCAGAAATCCTGACCTAGAAGCTTTGTCTTATGATATAGTTTGAGCATTCATGTGTGTAGGGTCTGTAGACAACTGTCATGTAAACCAGGCCAAAGGACACCAGTGTTCTCTTTGGGGAAGCAAATCCAAATTTATCTTCCTTCTAACCGTCCGTAGGAGGTTGACACCGTGCTACACTAAGTATGGAGGCTTAGCACTAAACATAAAAATAAAACTGGGTTAAATTTGCTTCAAATCCAGATGAAACTTTTAGGTGGTTTGTACTTGATATATTATTTTGAAAGAAAGTATTTTCTTTAATCTCCTCCCCCCCCCTCCTTTAGACTATGAAACAATGTTTGCTAAGAGACAAGATTGGCACGGATTAGAAAGAAGTGAGCTCCTTAAGTTCTTCAATGACTGTGGTCATTACCCAACAGTGAAGCAAATTGATCAGGTTTGGGACCTGGTTCATAGAGGCAAGTAATTTCTCCATTCCCCACCCCCAACCCCCGCCCCCTCTTTTCCTTTTCTTTTCTCTTTTTCCTTCTTGTCTATTTCCTCCCTTGTTCTTTCCTTCCGTTCCTTTCTTTTATTAAACTTGTCGTATAAGTCCTTTTCCTCAAACTTATTTTTTTGTCTGATTTTAATATATATGAAGAAACATATTTAAAGTTTAAAAGAAGTTCATACAATGAACTTTCTTGGGTGGGTGGAAGAGGTGATTTTTGCTCTTTAAGCTTTTAATGTATTTTATGCTATAAGCTACATCGGAGTGTATTTTAAACCACTGTATTTTAAAGACTGATGCTAATAAGCTTTCTCATAGATAGTTATATTTGGTACCAATGAACATAAATGCTTAAACATTGTAAACGGTTTCAAAATAGTAAATACTATGGGCCCAGTGCACAAATTCATACACCTTGAAAGGAACTGTGGGCTGTGAGGCTGCTGTAGGCACAGGGACCGGTCTCTGCCCATCCTCCACACCCTCACCCAGCCCCTCCCACCATGGCCCCCAGTCCCCTGTCTGCCAGCTCCCTCTCTGCCAGCAGCCCTGCTCAGGCTGCCACTGCTCCCACACACTAATGGTACCAGCCCTGCTTGCACCCGCTGATGGCGCAGAGTGACTGGGACTGGCGATGGGCACGGCAGCGGGTATGAGAGGCGGCTCCAGCGGCAGCTGCAGGTGCGAGCAGTGTTGACGCTGGCAGTGGGTGTGAGTGGCAGCTCTGAAGCCAGCACCGGTTGCGAGTGGGGCCGGCACTGGCAGCAGGTGCGAGCACCGGGCAGGACCACGGTGCGAGGGAGCAAAGAATTTTCAGTATCCACCAGAAGCTCGCCCTGATGACAGCAACTGGTGCCCTGCCTTGGTCTGGCGCCCCCACTCACCTGCTCCACCATCCTGCCTCGGCTGATGCCCACCATATTCTGCACATGCCCCCTGGCGGTCAGCGCATGTCATAGCGACTGGTTATTCTATTTTTCTGTCGTTCAGTCTATTTGCATATTAGCCTTTATTATATAGGATAATGGTTCAATGTAATAGAATTTTATAGTTAGGAAATAAATAAATGAAAAGATAGTGTTGTATGAGACTATTTAAGTGGAGTGACATTTCTTCTCTACTCGTAAACACTAATAATGGGGTATAAATTGTTATTGAGATGTGAAAAACTCTATGAATTTTCCTTAACTCCTTGAGATACTTCTCAACTTTTCTTTCTATGTTCATACTAATGTTATGGCTTGCTACCACAGTTAGAGAGGATGCATGGATGTAGCCACAATTTAATTGAGGGGAAAAAAGGTAAACACACGTATCAGGTTTTTTTAAATGGAAGAATAGGGCTCACATGCTCGTAGGAAGGTGTGATTCAGGTCAGAGGGACAAGGTTGAAGACTCATTATACGGTTAAAGTTCTCTTCTTTCATTGGTTCTTAATGTAAATTTGCCTAATGCTTTGCCTATGGACTTTGCTTTGCAGTGCTGTGCCGTAAACCAATTCCAGCATGTCATAATTTCAAGAGTTTCATCAAAAGGTTGATGAAACTTGGGGACTCAACAGGGTTGAGTCACAGATGTAGTCACCTGTTGGGAATGGCTAAAGGCATTTCCCCAAACCTGAATAGGAAACTGATTGTGGCTGCCAGACAGTTAAAGGGCATCTTAATCTACATGGTATTGCCTCCTACTGGCCAAACACCTGAACAGCCGTAGGCTATTCCCCAAACTGACAATGCTTCTGTACCCTTTGAAACCTTACCCTTTGAAGTGTATTATCTCCACCTTGCCTTAGGACAAATTGTGTTAATAAAAGCAAGGGTCCTAGACAAGGAGGGACTCTCTTCAGTTCCTTTAGCTGAAGCTCCTCTGACCCCCAATGCCTTTCAAAATTATAACTTGTCTCCCAACTCTTTATTAGTCTCTGGATTTCTATGTTATCTGCGCACAGCCTTTTCCAGATTCCTGAACCCTTCTTGATTCTGGGACATGAACCCCGGTAGTGCTGTATCCCTGGTATGTAGAATGCTTTTCTAGACTCTTAATGAACATTTGTTCACAGATGAGCAGAAGCATCCAAATCACTTTGTGCTTCAGTGGTTTGTTCAAGTAATTAGTTTCCTGGTGATAAAGACATTGCATGTTCAAAACAACAATGAGGTACCATCTCACACCTGTCAGAATGGCTATCATCAACAAATCAACAAACGACAAGTGCTGGAGAGGATGTGGAGAAAAAGGAACACTCATGCACTGCTAGTGGGAATGCAGACTGGTGCAGCCACTATGGAAAACAGTATGGAGTTTCCTCAAAAAGTTAAAAATGGAACTCCCCTTTGACCCAGTGATCCCACTTCTAGGACTATATCCCAAGAAACCAGAACCACCACTCAGAAAGGATATATGCACCCCTATGCTCATAGAAGCACAATTTACCATAGCTAAGATCTGGAAACAGCCTAAGTGCCCATTAGCAGATGAATGGATTAGAAAACTGTGGTACATCTACATGATGGAATACTATGCTGCTGTAAAAAATAAGGAATTCTTACCATTTGCAATAGCATGGATGGAACTGGAGAGCATTATGCTAAGTGAAATAAGCCAGTCAATGAAAGAAAAATACCACATGATCTCACTCATTTATGGATAATTAAGACCATTATAAACGATGAACAAAAATAGATACAGAGGCAGAGCAACATTGAACAGACTGTCAAACTACAGCAGGAAGGCCAGGGAGGTTTTTTTGGGGGGTGGGTAAGAGATCAACCGAAGGACTTGTATGCACACATATAAGCATAACCAATGGACACAAGACACTGGGGGGTATGGGAGGCTAGGGGAAGGTCAGGGGGAGAAAAAAAAAGGAGACATATATAATACTCTTTGTAATACTTTAAGCAATAAAACAATTTTAAAAAGGCACTGTAATGCTAAGCTAATTCCTATTTTAAAAATTACAATAAAATTGATTTTTTTTCCTTTTACCGTAACCCAAAATACTATTGTACAAACCTGCCTGCATTCTGCTTGACTACTAAATAAAGCTGATAGCACACAAAAAAAGAAGACATTGCATATTTATTATAGAAAATTTGTGATACGGAAATACATAAAATTGCTAAGAAATAACAATTATTGACATTTGAAGTCTATCCGTTATTTTTCTGTGCATAAGATGTTGTTTTATGAAAATTGAGATTATTTTCTATGTATTTGAAAATCTCTTCTTTTTACTTAGAAATACTCATAAGTTTCCAAGCCATAAATGCCTTATAATAATCTGTCATATGGATCATCTAGAATGTATTTACTGTTGTATATTTAAACTATTTCCATTTTATAATAAACTAGAGGCCCAGTGCATGAATTCATGCATGGGTGGGGTTCCTTGGCCTGGCTGGCGATCAAGGCCTGTGGGGGGCCGGCAGCTGGGGTTAGGGACCCTGGGAGGTTGGCTGGTGGGGGAGATGAGGGGGGGTCAGGGGCCTTGGGCAGTTGGCAGCTCCTGTGTTGAGCGCCTGCCCCCTGGTGGTCAGTGCACGTCATAGTGACTGGTTGGCGGTCATAATGGTCACTTAGGCTTTTATATATAGAGATAATAATAAAATGAAAAAATTAAATACAGCAAAATTGAATTAATTAGGCATTTCAGAAACATACGGATTATTGTTAGTAATTAAAAAATAAGCTTTTCTTTTCAAATTAAGTTTTATAGAGATATTTTCTATACTGGTTATTTTGGAGTATATCATAAAGGCTAAGATCTGGAGCATGGCTCTGGAATTAGCTTGCCTGGGTTTAATTACTGGCTCCACCATTTACTAGTTGTATGTCTTTGAATAATTTATCTTTAATATGCCTTATTTTGCTCAACTATAAAAGGAAGGTAATACTAAATCATTGGACTGTTGGGTGGTTTAAATGAAATAACTCATGGGAAATGTGTTTTTTATTATAAGTGCTCAGTAAATCTTTGCTACTGTTATTCTTAAATAATTTTAACTATACCTAATTATAAAAATAAATTTTAATAATTATTTTAAAATATTGAACCTAATTGTATAATGACTCATTTTAAAAAAATATATATTTTTATTGATTACATAGAGAGGAAGGAAGAGGGAGAGGGAGATAGAAACATCAAAGTTGAGAAAGGATTATGGATCAGCTGCCTCCTGCACACACCCTGCTGGGGATGAAGCCTACACCCAAGCATGTGCCTTGACCAGGAATTAAACCACAATTTCCTGGTTCATGGGTTGATGCTTAACCACTAAGTCACATAGGCTGAGCTATAATGACTCACTTTTATAGAGGTTATTTATTAAATGTCATCTATTGATTTCTACCCATATCATCTCTTTTTACTATCATAATGACCTGTCTTCTAGAGGAGTAGATACACTCATTCATTTATGCTCATTTTTACAAATGAGGGAACTGAGACTTAGAAAGAGACTTTTATAAGCTCATTAATAGAGCTGGAACTTTTTCCTGGTCTCTTCAAGTGAAGTTCAGTACTCTTTCCATTTCACTTTGGGAGACATTTTAAAAGTCAATGTTATGAAAAATGAATGATTATAGCATTTTTGACAGCAAGTACTCCCGATATTTTGTAACTAGCTTAATGCCTTGAACTATAGTAGGTTTTCTGTGAATGATTGAGTCAATTAAATTGCTCATAAAAACTAAATTTTTCAAAAGAAAACTTAGTTTAAAATCATATTGTTTTATTATAATGCCTAAATTTGGGAAGCTTTGCTTTATAGAAAGGATTCACTCTAACATAATTTTAAATATATGTCCAATTTTGTTGCTCCATCCAGTTAGAAAAATTATTTTGGTACATAAGAAACTTCATTTAAAATGATAATATTCTAAATAATGAAAAGGAAAAGCATTATGGAAAATGGAGCTAAATTAATGAGTTTTTTACTTGCTTCTGGAATATATTCCATTTTTAAGAGAATCTGATTTTATGCATTTTAGATTGTCAGTCATCTCCATTCATAATGGCTTCTTTGATTATGATAATAGTTCTGGATGTGCAACCTACACATTTTTTCATTCAGTAGAATATTTCATCTAATGCATATGTAGTTAATTCAATTGATTAACTTCTTCAGTGTATGACACCAAGTAGGTCAAATTTCTAAAACTGCCTGTATGTGTTCAGATATTTTTAGCCTTTTAAAAATTCTTTATTCTTATCACTATGGTAACAAAAAAGAATTTGTGACTGGGGACATGATTTTCATCTGAAAATCTTCTTGAGGAAGAATGAAACAACTTTAGGCTGCATGTAAAGGCTGATCTTAAAAGTTGGAGGTTATGCAAACATGAGCATTTTTACTTGATACTCATTTAAATCTCAGTGAATGAAACTGATACAATAGAATAGCATATCTGAAAGTATGGAAAATAACACATTTTTGTTCTAATTTTGAAACATGTAAATAGAACCTCTAGTTTATTTTCTGAGTTAGAGCGAACAGAAAACAATCATGAAGAGAAGTCTGTTTTCACTGTGCAGCCCTAGACAAAAACAAAACAAAACAAAAAAACACACACACACACACAAAACCCACAAAACTTAAAAAACACAGAAAGTACCTGATGTACTACATAGATACTAGAAGCCCGGTGCATGAATTTGTGCACCAGTGGGGTCCCTCGGCTTGGCCTACAGGATCGGGCTGAAACCGGCTCTCCTACATCCCCCGAGGGGTCCTGGATTGTGAGAGGGCACAGGCCAGGTCGAGGGACCCCACAGGTGCACAATCGTGGCTGGGGAGGGATGGTTGGCCAGCCAGGGAGGGATCGAGGGAGGGCTCCAGGGCATGTCCTGCCCATCTCGCTCAGTCCTGATCAGCCAGATCCCAGCAGCAAGCTAACCTATCAGTCAGAGCATCTGCTCCTAGCGGTCAGTGCACATCATAGCAACTGGTCGACCAATCAACTTCCCCCTGGTGGTCAGTGCATGTCATAGCGAGTGGTTGAGCGGCCTTAGCATATCATGAGCATATTATGCTTTGATTGATTGAATGAACTCCTGGACGACTGGACACTTAACATATTAGGCTTTTATTATATAGGATGAAGAAACTGGCCTGAGATGGAATGTGAATTATTTTAGACTCTCTGACTAGTTAGTGGCAGACCTACTGTATTTGGGCCTCCTGCTCTTGGGAGAACAGCTTTTTTACCACAGACAACACTGCATTTTCTGCTGCTTTCTCATGATGTAGCTTTATGTTATTAAATGGGAAGCATATCATGATTTTCCCTTAATTTTAAAAATATGAACAGGTACTCTAAAAATGAAATTTTAATTATGCAGATAAGGGATTAAAGAGAATTTTTAAAAGATAGTATTCTAGGGTATAAGAAATATGACACATTGGCAAATTCTAATGGTAAAGAGTGAAGTATTAGAGGTAACCTATTACAAAAGCCTTATTTTCAATAACTTCTAATAAAAAATTAATACCTTTTTACTGTAAAAAGTTTGAAAATACACACTAGAAACAAAAGAAGAAATGAAAAACACTGGCAATTTGATGTTCCAGAATGACATAGGCAACTGATTAGGGGCCAACCAGAACAGGTAACCAGGTCTTCTAAGGATCTCTTAGTGCAACCATTAACATTTGCAGAAAGTCTCTGATAATCTGTTTTCCTTTTTTATGTAATAAAAATGTGGTCACCCTCTATATTTATGATGATGCTACAAATCTCAGTCCATGAATTCACTGGAGCTAAGTTTTATTTCTAGCTTTCATCTTCCAACATTTAATTTCAGTCCATTTGGCTTTCATTCTCTTGTTTTTATGATTGTGGCTAAGTAAGGATGGGGGAATTTATATAATGACATAGCATGTGAAGTGTCCACTTCAGCTGCAGTATCACCTGTTAACATAGTTATTTCCTAGTATATGCTTGCTTGGGCTGCCCTAACAAATACCACAGACTGGCTGGCTTACACAAGTGAGTGTGGATCATGGATCACTTCAAATTTATCGTACTTTGGGGTCATTGAGAATTTTGGATCTGTAGATTAATGTTTTTCATCAAATTTGGCAAATTTTCAGTCAGTTATTTTTGCACACTTTTTCTCTCCTCTTTCCTTCTAGAATTCCTATTAAATTTATATTTATTTATTTATTTATTTATCTTTAATCCTCACCCTAGGATAATTTTTCCATTGATTTTTAGAGTAAAGGGGAGAGTGAGAGACAGAGAGAAACACCAATGTGAGAGAGAGGCACATTGATTGGTTGCCTCCCGCATGCTCCTGACCAGGGCCAGGAGCCTGCAACCCAGGTACATGCCCTTGACCAGAATCAAACCAAAGACCCTTCAGTCTGCAGGCCGATGCTCTATCCACTGAGTAAAACCAGCCAGGGCTAAACTTATATTAATACAGTTAATGTTATCCTAGAGGTCTTAAAGGCTGTTTAATATGTTTTCTCTTCTTTTTTTTAAGCAGGCTATTTTTTTCTTTTATTACTTATATAATTTTTTATACTTTATTTTTAATTTTTTTTTTTCATCACCATTTATCTCCTCTATGCCTTCTTCCACTATGCCCCCACCCCCACAATCACCGCACTGTTGTCCATGTCCATGAGTTCTCGCTTTTTGATCTGTCTTCAGGTTTCAATGTTTCTTCCTTCAGCCTTCTCAAATCTATTACTGAGCCCATCTTGTAAATTTTTCATTTTGTGGTTGTCTTTTTCATCTCTAGAATCCACTTAGTTACTTTTTAATAGATTCTATTTCTCTTGATAATTCTATTTTTGAGTAGTTGTCATGTTTTTCTTTAATTTTTATTTAAATTATTTAAACCTATTTATAATAACATCTTTGAGTTCTTTTCCTTATAAATATGACATCTGAGTCATTTCAGAGTCAGTTTTTATTGACTGCTATTTTTCCCCGAGTATCGGTCACACTTTTCTGTTTATTTGAATGATTCATTTTTTTAAATTGTTGAATACTAGGCATTTTAGACAATGGCTTCTCCAAAGGTCATCTCTGATCAGTATGACATACTTGCCAGCCTACGACTGCACATAGCATTTAGGGAAACACCTTGAGCCCTTAAGGTTTCTCCCCTCTGCATATGTACATGTGTGGGTCGGGAAGCGCATTCAACCGTCAGTTTTATGCCCGCCTCTTATTTTACGTTCCACCAGCACTCTTGGGTCTTTCCTGTCCATTCCCCGTTGTTTCCCAGTGTACTTGGGATGTGCATAACGGTTATCAAGCTCATCTATGACCTTCTCACTTCCAAACTCTGCCTATTAAATTTCTGGCTGGCTGGTTGTTGTGCCAACTCAGACTGAACCTCCAGCTAGTTCCACATGTGGGTGTACATGTACAGTTCGATTGAAACTTCGTGGCCCATGCGCAGAAGTCGGTATTTTGTGGAAGAGCCACACTCGAGGGGCCAAAGAGCCGCATGTGGCTCTCGAGCCACAGTTTTCCGAGCCGCAGTTTACTGACCACTGAACTAGCTAATAAAAGAAAGACTGTGGGCAAAGCAATTAGAGTTTTCAGGGCTGTAGTTAACACTGTATAGTGGAAAATCTGTGTCTGCTGGTGGGTAACTGGAGAGGGCAAGATGTTACTAAAATTGCAGAACTAAAAGATGCCAGATCGTTCATTGAGATCTGTGGTTGCTTTTCCCTATGGGATTCTTCTTGTTTTGAGTCCCTTATTCACCTGTCATCTGCCTATTGGAAATGGATGTTTCCAAATGCACAATGCAAATTAGATTTTGGATATAAGTCAGTTTTGTGTCAGGAGGAGCTATTTAAACACTTTCCCTAGAGCTTTCATACCCCTGAATAGACTAGAGATCAAACCCTAGGGGCAAAGAGCAATCCTGAAAGATATGTCTGTCATCAACTTGCTTCAGCCACCTAATCCGAGCAGCTGCTCCTATAATTCCGCTTGCTTTCTCTCCTAACACTTTTTTAAAAGATGGTTCTTGACATTTTGTCTCGTCTTACATTATGCAACTCTGTTAATGCTATCTTGCACCTGAGCCACGGCTGTGCAAAGCCTGGGAAGGCCTATGCTAATGATGTGTTCTGGGAACGATCGTGGCCTGTGAAAGACTTTCCCCTCTATCCTGTCCTCCTAAAGACTTGTGAGTTGTTACTCCAATTAGTGAGCTACTATAATCAGCCATTCTGGGTTGTTGTTGTTCTTCAAACCTTTGAGTCTTTTACTATTTGGGTGGAAATATTTGTATCATTGTTGTATAAGCTGTACAGAGAACCTGATTAAATCTTGTAATATTACTTAATACAAGCTATTCTTCTAACGCCTGTCTGTTTTCTTTAAGGAGAAAAATAACCATCTTTAAGAAATAGCAGGGGTTTGAGAATGGTGTCACTTCAATAAAGGTATAATTACTTTCATAAGTCTGTTAGAGAGCGAGGCTTTAGGCTCCTTTTGTTAGATAGTTGTTTCTTGAGATTACACACCCAGTATTCCTAGCATTCAGAGCCCCACCAGCAAGTCTTTGTTTTATATGATTAAACTAGTAACCCAGTGCACGAAATTTGTGCACATTAAAAGGGAATTAATTGACCTAACCGGTTTGGCTCAGTGGATAGAGCATCGGCCTGCGGACTCAAGGGTCCCAGGTTCGATTTCGGCCAAGGGCATGTACCTTGGTTGTGGGCACATCCCCAGTGGGGAGTGTGCAGGAGGCAGCTGATAGATGTTTCTTTCTCATCAATGTTTCTAACTCTCTATCCCTCTCCCTTCCTCTCTGTAAAAAATCAATAAAATGTATTTTTTTAAAAAGGGAATTAATTAGCAGATATATTTTAATATTGCTATTTGCCCTTTCTCTATAATAGAAGTGTGAGAGATGAAAGGAAATTAGTAAAATGTATATGAAAATAATATATAAATTTATTAATAAATAAACAGTAACAAAAGGATATAACAACAACAGAGGCATGGTATAAAAATGACAAAAACATGATATGAAAACAACAAAAACATGATATGAAAACAAAAACATGATATAAAAACAACAGTGATGTAAACAATGACTGGTAAAGTGATTAAACTTATTCTAATATCTCCCTGTACACCACATTAAGAGTGAAAACACTTTCAGAGAGCTTGACTAATTGCCCTCTATACTCCCCTGTCTCCCATATTTATTTCCCTTCATTCCACATGTCTGTCTGATTTTATATCACACATGTATTTGTATGTTTATTGTCTATCTCCTTAACTTCCCTGCTGATTTCAATAGGTCAGGGATCTCATCTAACTTGTTCACTGCTATGATCCAGTTCATAGAACAGAATCTTACATAGGACCAAGGAAGGATGGTGTCACCAGCCACGTGACTGTGACACACGCCAGAGATATGAAAGGAAAATCTTCCCTACTTTCCTCTAAAATTAATGGAGTAGGAAAAAATGAAAAAGGTAACATATTCCCATATAGTTATCCTAGAGACGATTAAAAACACATTATTCAGTTGCCTTGTCTCTTGTCTTGGGGCCAAGAAAGTTACCCTTCAGAACTTTCCAACGCTCTTCTCCAGGAGAGCCTGTGGAGATCCTGAAGTATTGCCCAGGCAATGATTTCTTGTTCATGAGTGTTCTGTTCAGTTTGTGGGGGAATGTGAATAACAAGCATGATGCATCTCTTCTGGACCGATTGCAAATGTGTCGCTTTACAGGTATTGAGGATGGCCAGGCCCCTGGTGTCATACCAGCATCATCTTTTCCAGGCTGCACAAAGGACATCTTGTGGCTCTTGTATTTATTTCATTTGCATGTTGTTTCTAAGGTTTTTAAGGTGAAAAGAGCTGAGGCCATATATATTCAGGCATATTAAAATAGTTTTCTACAAGGATCTGCTAAACTTAGGACACACTTGTGTAGCCAGCCAAGTATGAGTCATCCAACAAGAGGGAAAGTTAGGAGGAGATTCAACCTGACTAGGATTCAAATACATGAGGTTGTAAAGAAGCTGGAACTTCTGCCAGGCAATGCAACTCTCTTATGTGGCCAGCAATGAGCTTTCAGTGACCAGTTATGTTAATCAGACACCTGCTGTAAACAGTATGTTCATAGGAAAGTTAATAAACATCACCAGGCCAGTGTCTGTTATGAGTCAGCAGAAGTGGACTGTTTAATCAGAGCAAATGTTTAAATATTAAAAAGGGGCACTATTCTTATTGTTGAAATGAAGATAAAACAGAATGATAACTAGAGTATGCAGGCTCCTTTGTGGGGCCCGGTCCGTTAGTGCTGCATAGAATGAATTTTAAAAACTGGTAGCTGTCAGATTACATCCAAGAACTTATTATTGGTAA
This sequence comes from Myotis lucifugus, assembly GCF_000147115.1. Taxonomy (NCBI): domain Eukaryota; kingdom Metazoa; phylum Chordata; class Mammalia; order Chiroptera; family Vespertilionidae; genus Myotis; species Myotis lucifugus. Next base: position 18,404,300 of record NW_005871049.1, on the reverse strand, counting down.
CAGTTTCTGAAGACAAACACATTGAAATTAAAAATACAGCTTTATTTCACCAATGCTTCTAGCGTTTTAGTCAGCTTGGACTGCCATAACATGTCTGTGGCTTAAACAACAGACATGTATTTCTCACAATCCTAGGGGCTGGGAAGCTCAAGATCAAAGTGCTGGCAGATTCCGTTCTTAGTGAGGGCTTTCTTTCTGGCTTGAAAGGGGTCATCTTATACTTGTATCATCACAGGTTGATGAGAGGAATCTCTGGCATTCCTTTCTCTCTTTCGGTTTTAAAAAATATATATTTTTATTGTTTTAAGAGAGGAAGGGAGAAGGAGAGAGAGATAGAAACATTAATTATGAGAGAGAATCATTGATCAGCTGCCTCTTTCACTCCCCACACTGGGGATCGAACCCGCAACTCAGGCATGTGCCCTGACAGGGAATGAAACTGTGACCTCCTAGTTCATAGGTCGATGCTCAACCACTGAGCCACGCCAGCTGGGCCTTTTCTCTTTTGATAAGGGCACTAATTTCATCATGGTTGTTCCACCTCATGACCTTATCTTAACCTAGTTACTTCCCAAAGGCCCTACTTCCTAACATTAGAACATTGAGGGTTAAAGTTTCAACATAAGAATTTTGGGATCGCACATTCAGTTTATAATAATAGGAAAATACGTATTATCTATAAAGCAACACATCTACAGGTTTTAAAATGTTAGTCATTTTACGTCCTTTCTTCCAATTGTGGAGAAAGAATTCAACCACTAAACCTGCTTTGGTTGGTATGGTGAAGCCATGCTTAGTTTGGTGCTTCTTGTTTGATGGTTGTGACAATAATGATCTTTTTAGAGTAATGGTTCTGGTGATTCCCTTCTCAGTTTGGTATCACTATTATAATGCAGTTCTTGCTGACTTCCTCATTTCAGGAGTCAGATAGGAATGTACTTTGGCATGTGCTAGAATTCTCCTTGCTACAACCTCACTTCTTTGTAATTCCTTTTTCTGAGAGGTTATAAACATAAATAATAGAACTGATTACTTGCAAATTTTTATAAATGATTTCCTAAAATTGGAATATAACATTCAGCAATAAAAAAAATGAAAATGATTACAAAATAACAAAAAGGAATAAAATAAAAAGCATGCCAGGATGATTATTTTTTTGTTCTGGATGTTAATTATTCATGTTCCTGTTCACAGTTTCTATATTTAAAATATTGCCATAAAATACTTTTTATATAATTTCCTAGTTCCAATGTTTACAAATGTGTTTAATCATCAAAAAGAATGTCATATTGCCATAAAATACTTTTTATATAATTTCCTAGTTCCAATGTTTACAAATGTGTTTAATCATCAAAAAGAATGTCAAATGGTTATCACAGAGAAGTGGCTTTCATTTGTGGAGAGTCTATTTTCACTTGTGTAATGTAGGAGACTGTAAATATCTGAGGAGAGGCATTTTTCAAATTTGTATACCACGTTAAACCTTTTCACAGTGAAAAAATGCATATGAAAGTACATACTTAAGGCATTTTTCAAATTTGTATACCACGTTAAACCTTTTCACAGTGAAAAAATGCATAGGCTATAGTTTATTTTACTGACCAAAATCATATTGTATGCATTTTTCTAAATCTTTTTTCACTTATGAAAACCCTCTTAACTCTTTTTAATGTCTTCATTATATTCTATGACATGGATACACTCCAGTTTATCCAGACATTCCCCTGTTGCTCAGAATTTACTTTGTTTCTAGTGAGAGGCTATTACTAATACCTTTTTATTTCTATGAAATTGTTGGATCAAAAGACATAAAAATTTTAAATTTTGATTGATATTTACAAAATATTCAAATTTTCACCAGTAAAGTTTGAGTATATACTTTTTATCTGAGTTCCCAGTGGCAGGTGTATATGCCAATTTGGTGAATGAGAAATGGTTGAAACTTACTTTAATTTACATTTCTCTATATGTGACATATAACTGTCTTCCTATTTGTGTGCTCTTCTATGATTTTTCTATTTATAATGTTTGCCTATTTCGAGTGATTTCTCTTTGTCTTTCTTATTTTAATCTGCTTTTTACTCTACTGTATATATTAATATTTCACTTAGTATGTATTTTACTTTTGATATTTATATGGCATCAATTTGCTGTTATTTATTTTTATTGGATTCAGGAAGGTGCTTTCTATGTAGAAAAAGAGCAATAATTGCTGGTAAATGGTTTGACAAAAAAAATCACAACATAGGGATATAGTGTCATATTTCTGCTACCTTCTCTAGATCAAATGGTGGGACCTGTTATCTATTATTTATTGTCTAGTTAACTTATCTGGGACAAGGAAACTTAATTCAGGTTTTCTCTCTCTTTGTTTCCCTTCCTAGCTCTTCCTTAAATGCAGGAACTCTTCAAGAGCTTGTCTGTAATTGCTTTCTTTACTTTTCCTCAGTGCTTTCCTTAGGTGACCTCATCACCTTTCTCAACTTTCATCATTATTTCTATATCCAAAACTTCCTCCTCCTCCTCCTCCTCCTCCTCCTCCTCCTCCCCCTCCCCCTCCTCCCCCTCCCCCTCCTCCCCCTCCTCCTCCTCCTCCTCCTCCTCCTCTCTCTCTCTCACTTTTGGCTGAGCTCTCTCTCACATTTCCAATATTCTGTGAGTCACTTTCATTTCAATATCCTCTAGAACAGCGGTTCTCAACCTGTGGGTCATGACCCCTATGGGGGTCAAATGACCCTTTCACAGGGGTCGCCTAAGACCATCGGAAAACACATATATAATTACATATTGTTTTTGTGATTAATCGCTATGCTTTAATTATGTTCAATTTGTGACAATGAAATTGGGGGTCACCACAACATTAGAAACTGTATTAAAGGGTCGCGGCATTAGGAAGGTTGAGAACCACTGCTCTAGAACCTAAACTTCTTCCCATTTGTTTTGTTTCACATCATTCAATCAGTAGTCAAGTTCTCTGGATTCTTTTTTCATGGTATCTCTGACTTTCTTTCCTTCCTTTCTGTTTTCTTGGTTGCTGCTTTATATTTGACCCGTATAACTTAGGCATGTGCTACTAAGATTGTCCCCTATTATGTTTTCTTATTTGAACAAGAAAGATGAACACTTATTGCTTTGTTCAAAATTCATTGCCTCTTTTCTGGGAAGCTTGAGTTATACCAGAGGATTCCTACATATCACAGAGACTTAATTGAAAGGCATAGACTTAGTAGTAACATTTGAGGCAATTGGTGGTGGTTGGAAGACCACTTCCCATGTCTCTCTCATATATCCATTTAGCTCCAGCTTAGCAGAGATCTACTCTAATTTTATTAAAGTAAATTATGATTTTCAGGCTTGTTAAATACTCATTTTCTCCCTAGTACCTGCATGCCAGAAGTATATTTCCCTACACTCATGGTATTAGACTGGGCTGCTTAACTAGCTTTAGCTTCATGGTGAATGGAATATACTTCCTCACTCTTTGGCTTTGGGCTCAGCCATGTGACTTGCTTTGGCCAATTGGAAATTAGTTGATGTGACACCAGCAAAAACTTGCTATTGCTTGTGTGGTTGGGCTAGTCTTCTTGTGCCTGTGTCAATTCTAGGAGAATGGCATGCCCCAACTATTCTTCTGGTTCAAGGAGGATGAGAGGAAGTAAAAGGAAAACAACCTGCAACTTATAGCTGCCTGGATAAGTCTAGGCTAGTTCATTTGACTCCCAGCTCACTCACATGAGCTAACCGTCATTGATAATGATAAAGATGTGATCTAAATAAATGCTTATTCTCATATATCCCTAATATTCTGTGCTGTTTGTTTTGTATCCATGGTACCCTAATACAGTGTCTAGAAGATCTATTAAACTTCAAATAAGCAAAGTATTCCAGTATGTGATACTCAGAAAAGTAAATGAATTCATATACTTTATATTGTAATAATGTTGGAGGCAAGAGAGGAATTCTATTAGTAAGATATTCAGCAAGTCCTTTCACTCAATCATCTAATTCAGTGAATCTTAAATCTTAATGTGATAAAGATTCAATTGGGAAAATTATATAAAGGACAAATCCCTCGTTAGATTTGGGGCGACTACCAGGAATCTGTATTTTTAACTATCACCTCCAGGTGGTTGTGATGCAGGTAATCCAAGACACATTGGTTTCATTTATTTTGTTTTCTTCCATTCCTTTTATATCTTTTTCTTTTTGAAGATGCCATAGAGAGAAAAGTGTAAGATGTATTTGGGTGACACATAAAACAAATATAATATAGAGAAATGATAAGGGATCTATTCTAATCTATTATCTTATACACTACTGAATATTTTTATTCATTATGAGTTGAAGATTAAAGAACAACATTAACCTATTATTTTTAGTTTTCTGTAGCTTACATTATAAATTCAATATGCTTTAATTTTTATTTTAGTATTTTTTCTATCTAATATCCAAGAGTTCTCCAGAGGCCTCTTTTCAACAACAATGTTCCCTTTGGCAGCAAAATACATTTACCTTAACTGACTGTGATTACACTTCAACCTAGTTCTCAGAGTCATGATGGTAATATTCATTTTACTATCCCAAAAGGCTCTTAGTATTCATCAAATATTTGATTAACATTGTCTAATAGAGCTTATAGAATGTAGAAGCATGAATCCTAACTCCACCATGATTTTTACTACTGTTTCTTTCATTAACACTGAGCATTGCTTCTCTAAAATAATTAAAAGCCATAATTGAATACACTAGAATAATTTTGGAAAATTAGTTTAAGTATTCCAGTACTTCCATTTGGAAAGCTTGCATTATTTGTTACAACTAAATAGATCATTGTGGTCCTTCTTTTATTTTTTCACACTTACTCTTTAGGAGAGAACATTTGTTGTGTATTTACATTTTAAGAGAATGAATAATAGCTCTTAAAGCTGTGTTGACAAGAACACAAGGATGACTTGGGCACTATAAATAGGATGAGTACACTAACTGTAGAAGCCTTATTCACCTTCAGGGACTAGCACATTCTACTAAGAAATATGGAACTCCCTCTCCTCACTGAGTATGTTGGCCAAGTTTTAAGTTATCCTGTATCCTTAGAAGCAAAGTATAAGATGGGAAATTGTAATTCTTTATGAGAATCTCTTGAAGAGACCAGATATACTTTCTCTACTAACATTAAACTTATGGTTCACTGGTTAGCTAGGGTGGGTTTGGGATGTAGTTAGTTCATCAGTCTGCATCATCTCTATAGTTGAACATGGCATTGGGACATGGCTGGATTATTTATATAACGGAAAACTGGAGATATTTTATAATTTAGGAAATAGAAACTTAAGGTATTTTAAACATAGATTATATTCACATAGAAACCCAAGCAGTCATAGTGTAAGAAGCTCAGGCTGTCTTTAGTAAAAACACTTCACCTCACACCTGTTAGAATGGCTATCATTAATATATCAACAAATAACAAGTGCTGGTGAGGAAATGGAAAAAAGGGAAACCTTGTGTACTGTTGGTGGGAATGCAGATTGGTGCAGCCACAGTGGAAAGCAGTATGAAGTTACCCCAAAAAATTAAAAAAGGAACTACCTTATGACCAGAAATTTCACTTCTGGGAATTTATTCAAAGAAACCCAAAACACTAATTCGAAAGAATATATATTCATTGCAGCATTATGTAAAATAGCCAATATTTGAAAGCAGTCCAAGTGTCCATCATTATATGAGTGGATTAAAACAATATGGAACATTTACATAATGGAATACTACACTGCCATAAAAAAGGAAATCTTACCATTTGCAACAGCTTGGATGGACCTAGATAGCATTATACTAAGTGAAATAAGCCATTATGAGAAAGAGAAGTACTATATGATTTCACTCTTATGTCTAATCCAGTGAACAAAATGACTAACAAGTTAAAGACAGACTTATAAGTAGAGAGGAAGCTGAAAGCTGTCAGGGTGGGGAGGTTGTGGGCTGGGTGGGCAGGATAGGGGGATGGAGCAAAAAAGAAAAAAAGGAAATGCTCATAGACACAAAGGTGATTGCTTGGGGGGTGGTTTGGGGGGAGTAGGGAGAAGGAAGATGGAGGAGAATATGGGGGGATAAATTATTATGGAAAGAGTACTGACTTGGGTGGTGAGCATGCAATACATTGTACAGATGATGTGTTGTGGAATTGTGCATCTGAAACCTGTATAATTTGGTTATCCAGTGTCACCCTGTGAAATTCAATACTTAAAGAAAACACTTTAGTTCAGCTTTATGAGATAAAGTTATTCAGAACACTCTATGACTATAGTGACTTCATTTTTTTTGGAACTCATATTTATGAAAAAGAGCAAGGGCCATAGCAAAAATTACACAATTAATATTTTAAGAGGTCTGAGTTCATCCAGTCAGTAATAATATGAGGTGGGTAGGTCATAAGTCACAAGTATGCTTGGATTTCATAATTGTAAGCTCTACCTCTGACTTAGTAGAATAATTCAACTGACAACACAGAATCAAATGAAAATATTAAAACAATTTAAAAGAGAAATATATTAAATCTAATAGGAAAGGTCAAATGCTTTTCATTAAAATTTATATTTGCGAATTTTCTCAAGTTAAACTAAATAAATATCTATAATAAAGTGTTTAAAAGTGCCATTGCCATTTCTATTGCTGCATTTCTTAGCTTAGCATTATGAAATAAAATCTGCAGATCTGGGTTTTGCATTGTTTTGCTGCAAAACACTGAGGAAATCTCCAATTATAAAATCATTTCCCTCCTTCCGTCCACATTTTTACCCCAGTCCCACCCCACCACCCCAGTGCCTATAAACTATTAGTTGTACTTTCTAAGGGAAGTTAATCAATGGGAATAAGAGGATTTGATTTACATTTTTTGTTAAATTGAGTTCATGTTCCCCAAAGACCAAGGGGTTTATCAGTCAGTGTTGACAACCAGAATGTGAATGGACTTAATGTGTAAAATAAGTTTTACGATTTCATGCAGCACATGCTCATACAGTAATATGAGCAGAGGCTGTGTCTGTCTTATCACTAAGCATCTAGCACCTAGCATGTATCTGGCACAGAGGTGTGTAATAAATGCAAGATGAATGAATGTATGGAGGAATGAATGACAATTAAGAGCAATACACAAATATCTTTGAGAACTATTATAATAAGGAACATGGTATTCTGAAACAGCATTTACTCATAAAATATTTATTGAGTAGACATTGTGTATCAGGCGCGATGCTAGCCTCTGGAGACACTAAAGAAAAAGGAAAGACACTATCACTGCCTTACTGTAATGTGTAACCCATGCAGGATGCGGAGGGTATAGCAACACAATAACAAGGTACGTAACAGGAGAGGACAATATGCCATGGCGTCTCCAAGAGGCGTCACCAGACCCAAACTGCAGAGCTTATGAAATGCATTCATGAAAAAAGTGATATGTAGAAAGGATGGGATTTAACTCCGTGAAGAAAGGAAGAATAGAACAGGAATCTCTGAATGAGTTTAAGGAAGATAGTGAGGGTCAAATTCTCCATGGATTTGTGGGTCATGTTGAGGAGGCTGGGCTTTATTCCATGATCCAGGAGGAAATGTTCTAATGTTCAGAAGTTGAAAGGAAATTATGTATTGGCTTATAAAAAATGTAAGGCTTTAAGGACTTGCTTGCAAAGAACAGAGAATGGAAAGGGGAAATTGGACACTTTATGAAGGAAACCTGGCATCACACATTGTGGTACCTGTGTGATGAAGATTATGATCATCAGTGATGTAATATGGTACCAGATACTGCCTGATACTATGTTATGGGAAGAACACCTCTATGGTTACATTTTCAAAAATCTATCACCCAGTCTAATCATGAGGAAAATATCAAACCCAAATTGAGGAACATTTTATAAACTACATGACCAGTAGTTCTCAAAACTTTCAAGGTCATGAAAAATGAGAAAAGAATATGAAACTATCACAAATCAAAGGCTGTGAAAAAAGAGACATAACAAATAAATGGAATGTACTATCTTGGGTTGGATCCTGGAACTGAAAGAGGGCATTAATGGAAAAACTGATAAAATTAGAATAAAGTCTAAAATTTAGTTATTGGTGCCCTACCTGTGTGGTTCAGTGGTTGAGCGTCAACCTATGAACCAGAAGGTCATGGTTCAATTCCGGTCAGGGCACATGCCCAGGTTGTGGGCTCGATACCCAGTAGGAAGCATGCAGGAGGCAGCCAATAAATGATTCTCTTTCATTTTTGATGTTTCTATCTCTCTCCCTCTCTGTTCCTCTCTGAAATCAATAAAATATATATTTTTAAAGAAAAAAGGTAAAATTTAGCTATTGGTAATATACTAATATTGATTTTTTAGATTTGACAAATGTACTATGATGATGAAAATTAGTAATATCAGAAGAAAGTGAAACTGGGTGAGGGGCATTCAGAAACTCTGTACTGTGTAACTTTTCTATATATCTAAAGTTATTCCAAAAACATTTTTTAAAATATTTATTTTAAAAGAGTAAAAAATAATTTATGACTAAAATGTGATTGATTTGCAAATAATACTTGTAATATTAGTGTCATAAATATTTAGATTCTATACCATACAAAGTCCTTTAAATTGATAAGAAAAAGACAAAGAATAGAAAAATAGGCAAATTACATTGTAAGACATTTCCCAGGAAAGCAAATTCACATGACCAATAAAGATGCTTAACCTCACTGGCAGTCAGGGAATTGCAAATTAAAATAACAATGTGATATCTCTTCTCCTATTAGGTTGTTAAAAATTAAAAAGAGTAGTAATAACTGGTGGGGATTCCAAGAACATAGCATGCTTATATATTGCTGGTAGAATTTTTTTTTTATTCTTTGCGGAATTCATTTTGGCAATATATTAGACTATAATATGCATACATTTTCCTTGCAAACAGACTCCTGGAAAATAATCCCATAAAAATAAAAGTTGGCATAAAATAAGAATGTATATTGCAGGGTTATTTTTAACAGCAAAAAGAAATTGAAATGAAATGGAAGTCTATAATATGAAAATGATGAAAGAAGGTTGCATCAATACCAAGAACTGAAAAGAAATCATTATTGATGAATTAGAAAATGATTTGCGAAGCATTACAGAGTGTATTATTGAATAAGAAGAGAAAGATCTGTAGAAATTTATAAATATGATTGCATTTTGTTAATAGGATAAATGCATACATGCTATATATGAACATATGCATATATATGGTATTATATATATATGTGGATGCATGTATATGTGTTTATTTCTATCTATCTATCATCTCTTGTTTATTAAAAGTGATAGTCTCAGGGGAATGCAACAAGAAAATAACTTTTACTTTGCTCCACTAATAATCAAGCAGATTCTCAGATATCCCTTCCTTGTCCCTGGATTATATCTTGATCTCAAATCTCCTGGCTGTTCCAGTCATTTTTTTCAGTTAATAAAAAATCTAACCTAATATCAAAACTTCAATCGCTCAACCAATTCAAACCTTCTCCCTCACCTCTAGCTCAGGCTGGATTCTTGCTTCTGCAAAGCAGCAGTGAGGAAGACCAGAAGGAGGGGGTGAGTGGTGATGGTGATGCGGTATCATCTATCCCTTCAATGCTCTTCTATCTTGTTGTCTCACCTTCCTTCATCACTTTCTTGCTGCTTCTGATTCTTCCAGTGTCAGAGCAGAGAGGAGAGATGGGAGAGATAACCAGGCAAGGACTGATGCTGATTGTTCCATCTTGGCTGCTATATGCTGTCTATTATGACAGGTTTCTAACTGCGGCTAGCTCCTTCTATTAGGACTGCATTTGTGGATTCTTCAGTGACACCCGACCCCAAGCACTCTAGTGCTGTGGCCTTTTATCTTCCACCTTCCCCTAATTCAAGTGATGTGCTATTGGTCTATCATTTTATACTTAACTCCTTTCCAAAGGATATAAATTGTGGGTCCTCTCCTTCTGTCAGGCACCCTGAAAGGCGATCCTTTCAAAGTAGCTTTAGCATTTTTGGTATCACTCGATCTACAGAAAACTGACTTTGTTGCCCCACATCCATGGAAATGTATTTTACGCTTATTGTAGTCTTCTCTCCTTATTCTGATGACAGGGGAATCCCAGCAGCCTCTGTTTTTATGGTGTATACCCCTTAACTCTTGTAGGGTTGTATCATATTCTCCAATAATTCTTTTATAATAGAAGTAGATGTAGTATTAATTGGGCTGATGAGTTTCCTTAGATGAACAAGTGTCCAATCAGAAAGTAAGATGGCCGAGTCTTCTTATGCAAGTCTCCTTTAATCTTTCCAAGGGTTTTTATTGCTGCCCTCCTCACTCCCCACTCTTTCCCGTGGCTTGGTAAGTGGGAAAATAGCATCCTCACCTCTATTAGGAAGAGAAAATTCTGGCTTACTCTTTTTTTAAAATATTTTATTGATTTTTTACAGAGAGGAAGGGAGAGAGATAGAGTCAGAAACATCAATGAGAGAGAAACACCGATCAGCTGCCTCCTGCACACCCCCTACTGGGGATGTGCCCGCAACCAAGGCACATGCCCTTGACCGGAATCGAACCTGGGACCCTTCAGTCCACAGGCCAACGCTCTATCCACTGAGCCAAACCAGTCAGGGCGCTGGCTTACTCTTTCTTAGGACACCTCCTCTTCATATAAATAAGTATCTATATGTAGGCTCAAGTTGGAAGGTAACTAAGATCCACAGACCCAGCTTTGTTCCCCTCATAGTAAAATGTGTCCAGGACCTCTCTTTAAAATCTGTGGAATGTTTTAGTACTTATCACTGAGCATATTCGGGTTAAGGTTTCAGGTCACTCTGACTACAGGGGCCAATCCCATGTCACATCCTTAAGAAATTGTATATGACTAGACAAGTTTGCATAAAAGTAACAACCAGATCCTTAATATTGATTTTCAGGATGGAAAATGGAGAGCTGAGATAAAAGAAAAAAAAAGAGAGAGAAAACAAGTACATCTACTATAGTGACAGTAGTTTAGAACAACCTCCAAACACACATTTTTCTGTGTGTTCATACAGACACAGAGAGTAAAGAACAGAAGGTCAGCAGCTAAATGTTTGTGGTGGTTATCTCAGGATGGTGTGATTCAGATGATTTATATTTGTTCCTTTATACTTGTCTTTTTGTTAGTATTTCGAATGCATTTTTATATGATCTGGTAAAAACTCTAGAGCTACATTTGAAAAATAATAGTTTTGGAAAAGTTAAAGAAAAATAAGACAGATATCTTACTTACAGAACATTTCAGAACCTTCTGTTTGGTAACAGATATTGGGATTCCCCAAAAGTATTTGCCATTACAAGGTGACTATAGAATTCGACTTTCTTATTATGGCACATCTTTAAGAAATACTTCCTCAATAGGTGTGTTAAAGAAATAGTATTTTAAAATCATATGTAAGTCATTGGTATTCTATGACTTCAGGTATTTCTGTGTTTTTTTCCCTATGTGCTTTCCTATATATTCAGAGATTTCAACGATGTGCCTATTCTCCTATTTTTCCCCATTCCAATGTAAACTCCATGAGATTAAGGATGTTAGCTGTCATGTTTATTACTACAAGTCCTCATTTAGAAGATTATCTGGCACATATAAGTAATCAACAAATGTTTGTTGAATCAATAAATGGGTAATTTTTCTATATCATTCTTACATTCTGTTGTGCATATATTTTGTTCAGTAATTTTATTATTTTATTTTATTTTTTTTACTTTTTTTCTTTATTGATTAAGGTATTACATATGTGTCCTTATCCCCCATTGCCCCCTAAACCCCCCGCTCATGCCCTCACCCCCCTAGTGTCTGTGTCCATTGGTTAGGCTTATATGCATGCATACAAGTCCTTTGGTTGATCTCTCCCTCTTCCCCCCACCCTCCCCTGCCTTCCCTCTGAGGTTTGATGGTCTGATCAATGCTTCTCTGTCTCTGAATCTGTTTTTGTTCATCGATTTATGTTGTTCATTATATTCCACAAATGAGTGATATGTGATATTTATCTTTCTCTGACTGGCATATTTCACTTAGCATAATGCTCTCGAGCTCCATCCATGCTGTGGCAAATGGTAAGAATTCCTTCCTTTTTATAGAAGCATAGTATTCCATTGTGTAGATGAACCACAGTTTTTTTGTTTGTTTGTTTTTAAATATATTTTATTGATTTTTGACAGAGAGGAAGGGAGAGGGACAGAGTTTAGAAACATCGATGAGGGAAACACCAATCAGCTGCCTCCTGCACACTCCCCACTGGGGATGCACCCGCAACCAAGGTATATGCCCTTGACCGGAATCGAACCTGGGACCCCTGAGTCCACAGGCCGACGCTCTATCCGCTGAGCCAAACCAGTTAGGGCGAACCACAGTTTTTTAATCCACTCATCTGTTGATGGGCACTTAGGCTGTTTCCAAATCTTAGCTATTGTAAATTGTGCTGCTATGAACATAAGGGTGCATATGTCCTTTCTGATTGGTGTTTCTAATTTCTTGGGATATGTTCCTAGAAGTGGGATTGCTGGGTCAAATGGGAGTTTCATTTTTAGTTTTTAAAGAAAACTCCATACTTTTTCCACAGTGGCTGCACCAGTCTGCATTCCAACCAGCAGGGCAAGAAGGTTCCTTTTTCTCCCCATCCTTTGGCAGCACTTGTCATTTGTTGATTTATTGATGATAGCCATTCTGACAGATATGAGATGGTACCTCATTGTCGTTTTCATTTGCATCTCTCGGATGATTAGTGACTTTGAGCATGGTTTCATATGTCTCTTGGCTTTCTGTATGTCGTTTTTCAAAAAGTATCTATTTAGGTCCATTGCCCATTTTTTGATTGGATTGTTTATCTTCCTTTTGTTAAGTTGTATGAGCTCCCTGTAAATGTTGGAGATTAAACCCTTATCGGAGATAACATTGGCAAATATGTTCTCCCATGCACTGGGCTTCCTTGTTGTTTTTTTCTGGTTTCTTTTGCTGTGCAGAAGCTTTTTGTTCAGTAATTTTAATGTGGAATTGTTGAGTCAGAGTAAATAATTGTTAGGATATTGATTCATGTTGTCAAATGTCTGTCCAGAAAGACTATAACAATATATATATTATCAGAAGTTATGTATGAGAATATCCATTTCTTTTCATCCTGGCCATGTTGGAGTGGTATCATACTTTTTCATTATTTCTAATCTGATGAAACATGATTTCACAGTATTGTTTTAAATTTTCTTACTTGGTTGCTAGTAAAAGCTAATCTTTTCTCATATCTTTCTTACAACTTTAAATTTCTCGTTTGTTAATTGTCCATTTGGGTTATTTGTTGATTTGTTTAATTGGTGTGGTTTTCTTTTTCTTAATAATTTAGAAATGTTCTTTATATACTAAGAAAAACAGCTTATTTTCTGCCAAAATTCCAGATGTATTTTCTTCCTAATTTGATGGTTATTTTAAAAATTTAGATTGTATTTTTTTAAGTGTAGATGGTTTGAAATGAGCATGTCCTTGGGACCCTGCAGTCTATATAGTTTTCAGTTTTTCAATGTTTCTGCCCTGATACAGACTCTTTTTTATATTTTGGTGTTTTGTTGGTCATTTCAGTTTTTTTTTAATTTACTCTTTCTTGTGGTTTACCTTTTGGTTGGCTGGTATACACCTTCAAATCATATTTATAGAAAAAATACCTAATATTCTAGATTCTGAGCTTCAGCATTTAGAGAATCTTTCTTTTGTATTTACATATGACCTACAATTGGCTGCACATCAAAATCTTGGGTTACAGTTATTTTCTTTACAAACTCTGTAGGTATCACTTCATTTCATTTTAACGTTTAATATTTGGGGGGTGGGTGGGAGGGAATTCTGAAGCCACCTCTCCTCAAGCTGTTTCAACCTGGATAATTAGGAGAATCTTTGTCTTTAAAATTTAAAAATTCAATTGCCATATAGCTTTGTATTTTTTCTATATTAATTTTCTGTTTTTTAGTAAGTCCTTTAGATATAGAGATTCAGACAATTTTATAGATCAGGAAATTTAGTTTAATTGGATTATTTATTGGTATGGTTATTAAAATTTTTCTGGTATTGATTTTTATTTTTAGTCCAATATTTTCTGGTACCTTCTGTAGGAACACATAGATATCTATTAGATACCGATTTTCTAGCCTTTCTGCTTGCTGGATATTTTCTCCCTCCAAAATGAATTCAAATTTTCTGTAGCACCAATTTTACTATTCTTTGCTTTGGGTGCGTATATCAATTCTGCAATTGCATTTCTTCAATTTATTTGACCTCATTGTGCTCTTTTTAATTCTTCTAAGCCCATTGCTTTATCATTTTGTTTTTCATCTTAGATGTCAGAATATATTATTTTCCTTGACTTTTAGTGTGAGCACAAGTTGATGTTTACAAATTTGACTTTTGTTTTCAATGGTAAGTTATTTGGGGAAAAGTATATCTTTACATATTTCACATACTTAAATACTTAAAAATTATGCATTGACGAGGAGAAGTCTACTCAGGGTTAGTAATTGCCCATAAGTGGTTTGATGAGTGCTCAGGGCTAATTGCCTGAACTGTGTCATAAAAATCCTTTACTATATTTTGAGATTTTTGACTGGTGGACTGTACTTACAAAACCAGTGATTTAGCAGCCTAAGGTGAACTGGGAGGGAGCTAAAGTTATAGGAAGTCCTATGACTTTATTATAAGGAATTTACCCAATAGCAAGTGCGGGAATTTTCTTATAGAGAAATCTCTTCTTTATTAATAAAACTGCTATGTTGGGAACTGGCTTCTGGATGTGTGTCATTTTTTGGCTCTACCATTTCCTGTTTTCAATATGATCTCATCTGTGCTATTATTTTTTGTATAATTTACTAAAAAATATTGTCATGTTGGTGATCCCCTCTCATTGTTGCTCATATTTGCCATTTTGTTAATCACTTTACAGCCTCTGGCTCATCTCAGTAGAAATCTGGAACAATGAACAGTAAACACCTTTCATGTTACCAGGAGTTTTCTATCATTTAGCCAAATGTAGTTTCTTCTGTAATTTCTGGTACACATTTCTCGCCATCCTGATTAACTTCTTCTGGAATCATGCAAAGTTGGGTTTATTCATCAAACACTCACTATCTATCATGTTTCTCAGGATACCAAGATAAATTTAAAGAAAAAAATCTTTTTTCAAGACAGGTGCGCTCTAGATGGCTGAAGAGCAAGTAAACAACTACTTTAAAAAGCAACGTGATTAGCTCAGTCACTCAAGTATGGGAAAAATATTTCAGTTGCTCCTCGGATAAGTTATTTTAGAGGATATAATTATAAGTCAAACCGAATGATGGAAATATAGGAGCTTTTCTGTTGGCCAAACAGAGAGGGCAGGGTAAAGTCGTTGCAGACGAAAGCAAAAGCATGTGTAGAAGCCTAAAGTATGAAAGTGAAAAAAAAAATTAAATATTCCATTCTAAATGAATAAAGTCGATTTTGGTGTTCTAAAAGTGGATAATCATGACTTTCATTGTGTTCTTTGAAATCACTGAGAGGCTATATTGCAAAAGAAAAGAACCCAGTTACATAGAACAGCATAGCACTCCTGGTTGATATTATTTCATTGTTCTGTACCTTTCTACCTTATGTTCCATAATTTCATGTGATTTTTGTTGAATATATATATATATATATATATATAGTATATTTTTATTGATTTCAGAGAGGGAAAGACAGAGAGAAACATCAATGTGAGAGAGACACATTAATTGGCTGCCTCCTGCACATGCCTGACCGGGCAGGGGATCAAGCCTGCAACTGAGGTACATGCCCTTGACTGGAATCAGACCCATGACCCTTCAGTCCGTGGGCCAACACTAACCACTGAGCAAAACTGGCTTGGGCTATTGAATATCTTACTGAAATTAGGACTATGTATGTCTATCATATTCTTCTGCTCTTCTAATAGAGAAAAGTATAAAAAAAAGGAATTAGTATTGATTTAATTTGAATTTTCTTACTGACCCAGGTTGGACTCCTTTGATTTCGACCCTTTATTCCTTATATATGTAATCAAGTCATCTTCCTAAAAACCTGTTGCATAATTTTCTCTGGAGATCAATGTCAACATTTCTAGGTTTCTGGAACCCATCCTTAAAACAAAAGGGACAAGACACATTTTGCCTATCTTAATCTTTGTTACAATTTCAAAACTTACATGGCTTCTAAAAGTTAATTCAAGGTAGTGCGTATTCATATCTGAACATGCTTTCAGCCATCTCTGATTCAGTCATCTGGGTCTAAATACTGTATTTGAACTCTTCATACACTTAAATGTTCTCTGTTACCTGAAGGTTCAGTTCACTACCTATAATAGAAGGTTGTTTTCACTCCTTTCTAGATGAATACAGAGAGAGGATTTATATTATAAAAGATATTAACTTAAGCCTGCACTTCATTTGCTACTTTGCTGGCTTAAATCATAAATAATCATGCTACAAGGGCACAATATAGTGTTCACTCTGCAGGGATTTCTCCCTTTATGGATAGTTGAGACCTTTCTCATCTAATCATTCTTTATTGTTATCTCGGATTCTTTACCTTTGAAATAATGAAAGATGGGTCATTGGAACAAAATTTCTTAACCAAATTGTATTTGGACAAAACAAGAGCTTATTATCTGATTGTCCATTTAAACTACTTTCCCCCAGAGAGGATTTGGAAGGTCTGCTAAGCTTAGGCCGTTGCCAAGGGGTTAGCAGCTAACCGTCAGCTGGAAAAGAAAGCAGTGTGTTCTCAGGCTGCAGTGAGTTACAGGAAGTCATTGATCAAGGGTGTGATAGAAGATCTTCCATAGACCTCAGGCAATTTCTGAGTTGTTGTTGTTGTTTTTTCTTTTTCATTTCTGTGGCTGGAATATTTGAATAAAAATTATATCCCAAAGTAAACACAACTGACTTGCTGTCCATTATTTTGGTCAATCTGCATTTCCTTTCTTCTTTACTGTGGATGATGGAGTAGACATCTTGAATTTATTTCCAAGCTGTCATTTTAATTAGTATTACATTACTGTAACATAACATTTGGAATTTTAAAAATCATGCCTTTAAGAGCTTTCATTTCTTGCTTATGGGGTATACAGCTGTTTCTAGATAATAAGGGATCATTTCTATTTTTTTTTTAAAAGATCTCTGGAAAAATTTTTACATTGCTGAGGTAAACAGTCATCTGCCTCCAAAGGGGAATCAGCTAGAATTTAAATATTGATATCTTTCTGTTTTTAATAATACATATATTAAAATGAATATACTGCACAATGAATATAGGTGCAGTATCTTTCTAAATTAGAGATACTATGTTTGTATTCTCTTTTACTGAGGCAAATTATTATTTTTCTAATATTTCGATGAAAAAATTTGTTTTCTTGAGAAAATTAAAAGGGCTAAATAAAACTATGGTGATTATACTATTTTGTTTCTTGAAAAACTAGCAGGTATACGCAGATGTGTATATTTCTAACCTACAGAGAAATATATGACAATCAGATAAGCATTGGCACCTAAAATTTTCAGTTCTCTGCATAATATCCTCCCTCCCTTCATTCTGCTTCCCAGGAGCCAGAAACTGTTTTAAGGACTTTAGGACAATTGGATATGTGTTTTTCTTTGCTCGTTTGAAGGAGATAAATCATGTCTCAAACTTTATATCTAGCCAGATATCACTTATAAAAGTCGTTCTCTAAATACCCAACTATGCACGAAACACCAGTTGTTGAACATGTTGAACTTTGTGGGGAACATCAATTTTTGTTTATTTCTTACACATTCCCAGATGCTCAGAGTTGACATCAATCTTTGTTCTATTGCACCTTTACCATAGAACTTTCAATGTATGTGCCTGTGTGTGTTCACATGTGTACATGTGTATGTTTTGGAAATTGCATCATATAAAAGGTTAAAGGCATAGACTTGGAGGCACACTGCCTTAGTTTTGAATCCTGGCTCTAATATTCATCTTCTGGGTGATGTTGGGGCTTGTCACTTCTCTGGACCTGAATTTTCTCGCCTGTGACATTTGTTTCTGTGAGGTTTAAATGGGTGAAAGCTCCTAGACCAGTGTTCAGCTCACACTTATACATTCTGTGTTATTTTCCCCCAATCATTATTTATGTATCCATCTCTGTGTCATAGTAGATAATACATTGTTAATGGCAGTAACATTATCCATGGTATATAAGAGAGAGTGCTTACTTGGTGTAGCTCAGAAACCTGAAAATTTATTCACTTAAATTCTGTATGAGCTTTCGTTCTTCATTATTCTCCCATAGGCCCACATTTCAATCTGGGATTCATTCTTTCTTCCTTTTCCTTACCCTCTCCCATAATTCCTGTTCTTCATCTATTTTTTTCTGCCTCTATCTATATACTGTGTAGCCTCACCCCGGAATACCAAACCACCTCCTATAATAGCCCATAGGTGCTTTTCTTGGTTTCACTCTTGCTCCATACAACCCATACTCTAACCTACAGCCAACGTAACCTTTAAGACACATAAGCAAGAGTATAGTACTATCATGCTTAAAATCCTCTCTTGTCATCCTTGTGCCTAAAATAACATCTGTTCCCCTTATCTTGACCTACCAAGCTTTTCATGCCCTCATTGCTGTCTGTTTCTCCAGCCTCATCTTGTTCCACTCTGGTCTGCCTCACTGGGCTCCAGCTCCATTCTCATTCTCTCTGCTCTTCACATTCAGCCAGCTTCTTCCCACCTTAGGGCCTGTTGTTTTTTTTTTTTTGTGGGTAGAATGCCAACGGCTTGCCATGTTTGGTTCTGGGCTGAAGTATTATCATTTCTTTCTGTTATGGAAATGATAGTCACACAAGTGCATAGAGTTCTCTGCTAGTGTTTTTGGCACACATGTGAAAATTGAAGTCTTGGCTTTTGTTTTTATTTTTAAATCAGTTCTCTCTCTCTCTCTCTCTCTCTCTCTCTCTCTCTCTCTCTCTCCCTCTCCCTCTCTCTCTCTCTCTCTCTCTCTCTCTCTCTCTCTCTCTCTCTCTCTCTCTCTCAAGCTCATTAGTGACTTTGGGTGTTGAAATTACTAAAGGCAACAAAAGACCAGAGTTCTGAATGACATTCATACTCATGCTGCTGTATTGAGACTTAGTTCCTGGCTTACTGCTGGTTATTTTTCTTTATATCCCCGTATTTGTTTCAGGGATTTGTTGCAATTGTTGTAAATGTTTATATCTACTTATTAGGGTGATTACTTTGCATTTATGTCTCAGCAGTGTGCATACTGTAACTCACACAAAATGTTAGCTGTTAAAAACCACTGCTGGGATCGAGTTAATTAAAAATACAGAAAAGGCAGAATTTTACTGTGGGTGTAGTATCAGGCTCTGTTTGGACAGGAGTTTTGATATATTATGAAGTGGAAATTATAAAAAATAAAAAAGAAGAAGAAAAGCCTCGTATCTGGATAGAGCCACATGCTTAAACCATGGTAACTAATTTTATACAACAAAATACATGTTTTATTTCTTTCTCCTCTTCAGATATTTTATATGCCAATAAGCATACAAAGAATGTAAATTTTTTGTGCCATTTCCAAGTTTTCCTTCTCTACAGTCCTCCCCAAAGCTTGAACCCACCTATTTTTTTTCCCTCCTCAGTGAAGGACAGTGTTAGCAGCAGCAACAGCACTTGAATTAACTTAATTTATTTTTTCGTGTATTTGCAGAATGGTTCAAGGTTTATAGCAAGGTGAAACTTTCTCAGACTATGCATGCATTCTCTAACTACAGAGGTCACCCAAGGATAAAAGTACCGATTGCTGGGAGCCATTAGGAAATCCCTCCTCCTTCTCCTTTCAAAGTCAGGCAAGGCATAGGGTTGCTTAATGCGAGCAACATGGGGTCTCTCTCTAATCATACAGTTAGAGGTAATTTCATCATATGTGTTGTGGGGAGTTAATGTACGACAACAGGCATTTCTATATCTGCTTGGGTGGATTAATAGTATTTAATCCACATGTATGATGGTTAGTGACACATTTTCAAAAAATGCTTAACATTATGCTGTCCAGGTTAATGCATTATTTTTAAATCCTAGTGTTAGCTTTTAATGGGTATAAAGTAGTTCTTTTAATTCAAGGTAAATTAAAGTTCATTCAAGTTTCTGCTGTAGAAAAATTATTTTATATTCTATACACTTGCCTTCTCAATGAGAAAAATGAAAGAATTATTTAGAATGACAAGAAAAATTAAAAAGTATTTAAAAGTTACTCTCCAATTGAATATAAGAATGCAGATGCCGAAACCGGTTAAGCTCAGTGGATAGAGAGTCGGCCTGTGGACTGAAAGGTCCCAGGTTCGATTCCGGTCAAGGGCATGTACCTTGGTTGCGGGCACATCCCCAGTAGGAGATGTGCGTGAGGCAGCTGATCAATGTTTCTCTCTCATCGATGTTTCTAACTCTCTATCTCTCTCCCTTCCTCTCTGTAAAAAATCAATAAAATATATTTTTTAAAAAAAAGAATGCAGAGAAAAATTTCTGGACTTCCTGCTCAGAAGTTGAGCTGATAGTGTCACCATTAACAGAGGTAGGGGATATAAAAGAAGGAAGACTTTTGAAGATCAATACCAAGTAGGAGTTAGTTTGTAGATCATTGGGTTGGAGGTGCCCACCTGGCAATTATATAAGCACCTAAATAATGCAGGTGATATCTCATCCCTTTGGTGCCAGAGTTTATTTGACCCATCTAGTTTGCTAGATCATAGTCTCTTCCTCCTTTTCCATCCTACATACTGTAACCCACCAAAGGTTGTGCAAGAGGATGACATTCCCTGATAGAACAAAAGCTTTTGTTGTTCAAAGACCAATTTAGGAGTTACAGTCACTATGAGTCTGGAGTCCCATAGTCAAAGCTGGCCATTTAAGTCAAATTGTTTTAGGCACATTCCACAGGATGTTGGATGGCAAATGAGAAACTTGGAAATAGCAATCCATTCTATTCACATGCTTTATTAGCATAAGAGGATATGAGAGCAGCGTGGGAAAGGCTACATCTAAGTTAATGCTCCTTCCCTTCTATTCCCTCATGTTTATCATCAGGGTGGATGCTATGGTTAGCAATCGGCTTGTGACCAGCATTCATCCAGGTCACAGAAAATTGTAAGAAGTACTATGAAGGATAAATACATCTGTCATATACATTATTACTAGGCAAATATTCCACTAAAGAAGGGAGTTTTAATGGCATGGCAGACAGTTGGAATAGTGGCACTTGGCAGGTATGTTATTGGAGAGGTCACAAATATGAGACCTCAGAATTTGTGTTGGATTATTGAAAAATACATTGTAATGCAGTGGAGCAATTGATGGAAATATATATATATATTCCATTAAAACAGAATAATGAAGTAAAAGGATAATGAGTAGCCAGGGATACATTTTTCCAGTCTTACTGATTTGGCTCATAAGATGGGTGGTAGACACAGAATGTAATCTATATATATAAAAGCCCAGAGACCGTTATGGCAGAATGACCAGAATGAATGGTGGCTATGACACGCACTGCAGCAGCCAACCAGCCTGATCCAACTGCCAGCGGCCTCTCCCCCTGGCTGGCCCTGCCCCCGATCAGCCCCCAACACCCCTAAATCACTGCCTGGCTCCCTGGTGCATGTACATTTAGTGAAAGCACAAGAAAATAATTACCAGTCCCTCCTGTCCCTGACCAGAGTCTCCAGAGGGCTCTGCTAATACTGCAACCAAGGTGTGGAATTCTCTCTCCATGGCCCTGCAGCCCCAGGAGACATTCTAAATTAGCCAAAAAGGTGACCTAAGCATTAGCGTGATGGTGGCCCTTTGCTGAGGAATGTAGAGAGGCTGGTTGGGGATTTTGTAAAACTGCAGTGCCTTGCAGATTAGGTGAGCTTTCAATCTCTTTTTAAAAGGGGCGGTGAAGAGGACCCGCAGGCTGCCAGGAGCAACAGTGAAGGGTAGGCACATTCAAAAACAGAAAAACTTTTAAATAAATAGACATGAAGATCACATTGGGAAATTGAGGGCAGAGCTCCGGGAAGAACACAAAAATCATTAAAGAGCCATCATCCATCTTGATATACATTTGCAAACAACACATAAACAACTTCATCTCATGACACATGAAATGCAGAACAGTTCTATTGTGGGTTTTCTTTTGGCCATCTTTAAAGTATAATTAGATCCAGCTGGGGGAGAGCTATAGCTCCAGCATTAGACCTCATGGCCAGCCCTGCCCGATGGGCCCCCATTGGGGCGGGCAGGCCAGACCCCACCTGTGCATGAATTCATGCACTAGTCCTCTAGTATACAGATAATGTATTATAGAAACGTACACTTGAAACATATATAATTGTATTAACCAGTATCACCCCAATAAATTTTTTAAAATTTTGTTTTATTGCTTAAAGTATTACAAAGAGTAGTACATATGCCTCCTTTCTTTTTTCCCCTTGATCTTCCCCCGGCCTCCCCTACCCCCCAGTGTCTCGTGTCCATTGGTTATGCTTATACGCATGCATACAAGTCCTTCGGTTGATCTCCCCAATAATTTAGTAAAAAATAAATATTCCTTTATTGTAAAAGCTCAGTGCCAATAAAGTTGTCAATAAAACATATTTGAGGCAAATGGCTTTATCTTTTTGTTAATATTTGTAAGTATACCTAAGCATTGAAAGTGTCTGTATAATAGAGAGTTGTTATTGTTTTTGATGCTTAATAGAGTGTGACACTTGGTTTCAAAATGCTTATCAACATATATTTAGATACATAAATCTATTATATGTGCAGTTAAATATATACATATTTATATATTGGGTAACTGAAATTCAAAGAATTTTAAGAATCACAGCTTTGTCTTTTTAGAAGTATCAGTTTAGTACTTTGACTTTTCATTTATTATGCAACTTATTTTTCCAAATTATTATAGTAATGTTTCAAACTTTATTGATTTAATCATTTTTCATAACTACTTTTCTAGTGCTCATAGAGTTAACACCAATAAAATGCAAAATTGAAGATACCTGCTCTCTCTAATATTGAAAAATTTTAACACAAATATTGATATTTGCTTTTAACCAAGATAAAAAAATTTAATCATTTTAATGTTTAACTTGTCTTTCAAATTCTGCATAATTTTTCATTAAGATATTTATTACATTTCAGAGAATTCCAGTAGAATGATATAAACTATATTCTATATATTTTTATAAACATGTATATTTAATTACAGAGATATTCTTGAGCCCATAAAGCATGACAGCAAAGCAGGTCAATTTCTTAAACAACAGTATTTCATTCAGTACCTTGGTGGTTGTAATTAACGTTTCTGTTTAGTTCTAATTATAGTTTTTGTATCATAGTCATTATGTTAATGGTGTTATTCAGTAGTATGTGAGATTGCATTCATTATCACTGGTGAATTAAACCTTTATTAAAGAAAAATTCCCGCAGGCCTCATTCCAGAGTTAAGTAATTATTCATTTGGTTTTATCCTAGCAATTAGCTTATATACTGTAGCACTCATTATTGAGTTTCTATACCTCACTGAATGAGATTAACCCACCATGGTAAATAAATGCCTAACAGCTCCCAAGCTCACAATGTGTTGCTTTTTAAGCATATTATTATGTAACAAAATAAGGAATCAGAATGCTTTGAAGCAGCAATCTGGCTTCTAACAAATAATGTACTTGCTGGGAAGACTATGCTGTGGACATTTTGTATTTAATTCAGAATTTTTAAAAAAAATTCAGCTGAAGCCCCCCAGTGCTAAATTCACCTGTGTGGGTGTATGTTTTTCTTTGTTTAATTCCATTCCATTATTTGCTTCCTTGTTGAATTATGTTACTAGGCCCATTTGGTGTTGGTAAAAGCCTACTTTAATAGCATATACTCTAAATAGAACGTCCAATTACATCTTCATTCCAAATGTATCTGGAGGGGGCCAGATCATGGAAGTCTTTTAGCTGGATGAGATCTTGAGCCATTTATTATAAATCACTAGACTTTGTTTGATCTATAGTTTTTACATAGCCCTTCATGCCATCTAAAGGTCCACCTTCTCACTGTCCTATAGGAAAAGACCACCCAAGATTTCAAGTTTCCACATTAATTAACAACTGATGACACTTTTTGAGAAAAGGTGTCTAATGCCTTTTCTCTTCTTGGGAATTGCTTAAGTCTACCTATTCTGCCTTCAGTCTTAAAACTTATTTTGGCTTTCCTTGAGATTCAGGTTTTCTTTCTAAGTAGCATATTTTAGGAACTTTCCCAAAAGGTTCCTACTTATTAAATGTACTGGTATTATTTTCATATTTTATTTTTGAGCTTTTTAAAAATGTTAAGTCTATGTTATTTCTCCAGAAATGTTGAACATCTGGTATGACAATTGTAATTGTTGTTTATATTCATTATGACTTTAACTTTGATTCTCAGCCATCATATTTTGAAATACCATGTTTGCTTTAAGTTACCTAATCAAAATGTTATAGGCATCTTATAAAAAAACAATGAGTTCATTTTAAAGGGAAACAAAATAAAAACCCATATGCTTAGTTTTGAGATAGTAGTTACAAAAATGCAGTGTTGAGGGACTTGTAATTTAGCCATCACAATTTCATAAGCAATTGCTCCCCAGTCCTCGGGATTAAGAATATGGTTTCCATGGTAATTCTGGATTCTAAACATGCTCATCTTTGCCTTAAATTGATAGTAAGTAGTTTGAATAGAAAATGACCTGTCTGTTTGCCATGGTTACACTTTAGTGTTGTAAAAAAGAGAAATACACTACATGTTTAAAAATAGACTACTCACAGGGCATCATAATAGGTTCCAAGTCTGTAAAATCACAACCCCTTGATTGCCAGTGTTAACAAAACCTTGTTCTTTAATTACCTATATTGCATTCGGCTTCTGTCTCCTTCCAAAACCCAATTATCGCTAATAGCAGCAGTAAACTGTACTCCTGTGTTCATGGCTGTTCATTGTAAAGTGCTCTGTTTGATTACCATTTGTCTTCATGCCTTAACAAATCAGGTTCAGATTTTCTATGGACACCTCCAGTTTAGTAGTCTTTATCTTGCCTGCATATATGTAAATAGAAATCTTATATAATGTGATGTCGTTTTTATGTTTTCTAACCAAAGACTGTTTCCTAAAGGATGAAAACCATGTTATTTTCCTCAGTTCTAACAGTTTTTTTAATGCAGTAATCCCATCACCTCACACCAAAGGGGCATTTTGAAATTCATAGAAAGGAGATAGAGAACTTTTATTTATCCCTTCCTCCTACAAATCCGTTTTCTCCCAGTGTGGTGTTCATTGCCTAACCATCCTCTGCAGCTCAGATTCATATGTTCTCCTGCAGAGACCAGCAGCCTGCCTTCTGGAGCTGAATCCAGAATAATGCCCGAGTTAATTTCTGATTTAATTTTGCTGCTGTCCAACTGTGGTAGAAACCCAGCTCAGAGGATCGAATGTAACGTTCAGCACTTTGCCTCAGTCTCTGTTTCTCACGCACACCAGGCATTGTTTCCATGATAACTAATGGGCTCTGAGTGGAAATGGAGAAAAAGACACATGGAAGATAAACAAGAAGGACAGAAATTTGAAATAGTTCTGTTGCTTTATTGAAAATTAACTTCACTGGACTGTATGCAGACAGTAGGTACTGTTGTGGCAATGGGAAAAGATGAGTAATTTTTTTTCCCTCTAACACGGCTTCTTCTCCTTCCCATGTCTTTAGAATAGTCAAGAAAACACATGGACCATGAGGCAAGGAGGCTTCCATGCCATTCTGTACTGTTACCTGTCATTATTTTGACTGAGTCATTTTCTTTTTGAAGAAGTGTTCTGATTTGGTCTATCCCGACACTGACCTTCCTCTGTATCAGCTAGTCAGCCATGAGAACCTTTCCACTCAGTGTTCATTGATATCAGCAATATTGATGTCCACTTGGCTTATGTCAGCAATGCAGAATGTCAAGCTCTACCCAAAACTACCCATTCATGATGTCCTGGGCAGCACAGATATAGAATTTTAATCTTAACAAGATCTCCAAAGAATTCATAGATGACAATGATATTATGTATGAGCCATTTTAGGTACAATATATCTGGAGAGGTGACTAATATCTAAGTAATAGATAAAGTCTATCAAAGCAAATGTTTTTATGGTATAGTATCTTTACTTTCTCATTTTCTAACACTTTATTTAAAAAGAAGTCTCTTGACAAATAGAAGTTTGCTTCTTAACAGCTCTCAGGCTTCCATACCTTCCTGCTAGCTTAGATCTGGGCTTTTTTTAAGTAGTTCCAAGGGAGTTCACATTTATCTTCTATCCATTCCACAGCCATTTGACCATTTATATTCTGGGCATATGGCTTTTCCAAAATCTCATTTTAATCTTTAGTCATTTATCACTTCTTTTCCTTGACAGTGTAATAAGCAACCTCATAAAATGATTCAAGACAAGATATTCCTATTGGGACTAATCCAAATTTTGATAAAATTCAGGCTTTTCTCATGGAAATGTTTCCTTTTGAAAGTGATCCTCAATGTCAGGTACTGCCTCAGGATAGATATGTTATTCCTTCCATTTTATTGGCTTCATGTTGCCATTGACAACAAACTCACCACACTAGAATATGTTTTCCTTTTCCCCCCCAATTTCAAAATTGAAAATAAAATCAAAGTTGATATATTTTATTCCTGTTTTTTCTTTGGTACTTTCTAATCAAGTCTGATAATACTAAGTGTAAGACCCATTATTTCCTTCAACTGCTTCCAGTGATGACTAAAATTAAGGTCTTGGTGTCATGTAAAAAATTCTATATTTGAGTTTGTTTTAAGAATTACTCAAGTTTTCCCCCAGACTGGTATAATTTACTGTACAGAAAAATGATACTTTGCATCTTAATTTTTTAAAAGTGTATCATTGACACATATTTATATTATTAATCAATATAATAAGTTTATATTTGAGGCAGTTAGCTCTTTTGAATGGAGCATATTAGAAAGACCTAGCATTATGGATTCATTTATTTTATGGGCTAATTAGCTTGACACCACAAATCCATTCTGTATCACTACACAAGAATGAATTCCTTTTTAAAGATAGCTTTCTTATATATACATCTCAGGATCATATGAGTCATCCAATAAGAGAGCATGAATTCCAAATTCCTCATGACAACTTATAAGAGAAAAAACTTTCAACTATATTTTTGGCATATTTAGGCAGAAACATGATAATTTTATTTAAAATATTACATGTAAGAATAATTCTCACATTTTTAAGTCTTTGGTGATTTCTCAGAAAGTTAAATAAAATAATGTGACAAGTTCTTTTTGGAAAATGCTTACATGCCAACACTAATGAGGAATAAATAGAAAATGTTCTTTAATTTGCAACAAGGCTATGAATCTCATGGGTATATGGGGCAAAACCTTTTTTTTTTAACCAGATCACTAGCAGATCATATGAAAACCTAAATGAATGGGGATATATATATATATATTCTTTCTATTTCTAACTGCTATCCCAAGTAAAGTAAAATTGTTGTTTGAAACATGAAGCTTCCTTTAAAAATTCTGAATTGAAATCTGAGATTTTAGCATAAATCATCAGAGAAACTGCTAAAATCCATTTTAGAAAGGGATGCAGAGAGTAACAATATAGATAAAAATGCTGAACTCATGAAACTTTTTGAGTTGTTACTCAACTGTAACAATAATTACTCTAGGCACAGACACCATTTAGAATGATTATTAAATTTGGTACCTATAACTTATCATTTTGATCCCAAAGTGAGGCTCTATATTTTATCTCGTCATTTGCTTTCATTAGGATTCATATTTATAATCACTAAGTTTAAGATACTGATTTCAATCCTAGTTTAAAAAATATATTTTTATTGTTTTAGAGAGAGAGAAAGAAAGATAGATGGAGAGAGAGAGAGAGACAGAGAAATAAACATTGATTGGTTGCCTCCTGCGTGCACCCAGACTGGGGACCAAACAACCTGGTATGTGCCCTGACCAGTAATTGGACCTGTGATCTTTCGGTTCATGGGGCAACATTCAACCAACTGAGCCACACTGGCCAGGACTCAATCCTAATTTTGAAATGAGATTTCTGGAGTGTCAAATGTGTACAAACCAAAAAATTTGATAATACACATTAGAAATAACTATACATATCCTCTGTTCTCTGTTAAATAGTTTGAAACTCAGACATTTATATAAATACACATATCTAAACACAGGGCTTTTGCAGGAATATGGACTTATCTTACCTTGACAGTCATGCTGACCTTTTAGCCACCACTCTCTCAGTCACTCATAACTAATGCTAAGTTTTGAGCCATGAAGAAGATTGCATTAAAGTGCAGGAAAAAAGTGCTGCTGCAGGCCTGTCTACAGGTGACATTGTTCACAAGGAGGAGCTGTTGTCACCGTAGTGTCTCTTGACTGCTTCTGGGTTAAAGATAAAAATGAACATGTGGCTATGATCAAATCACAGTGTGTTAGGTATCATATTAGCATGCAATGCTTGTAAAGGGTATTTCTAACCCAAAAGAGAGGTGGTCTTTTGATAAGCTGAAACTCTTAATTTTAATGCACTATAGTCAAATTCATCTGTCTTTTCTTCTTTACTTTGTACTGTTCCTGAAGAGTATCTCAGTGCGTTTTCTGAACTACATTATATTAATCTTTCCCCTTTTCCTCAAGACAATACAATATGTTAGGCTGGTATTTGTTATCAATTTAATAACTTCTGTCAATGTGCCATGGACCACTAAAAACATTCTGCTTATTATTTCTGCCAATCCATTTGATCTTAGAGCTTGCTAATCTGTTTTTCTTTAGTTTCCATATAATTTTTAATGAAACCTTTTTAAAGCCCAATTAAAACAAAACAGAGAAATAGCAGGTCTCTAATTTACTTTATCCTTTAAGCTTGCTATCCTATGAGAGATATTAAATACAGCACAATAGACCACATATGTATCTATAAATTATGTAAGCCTATCTTTAGTCAAGCAATTAATCTTGCTCTTTTGGGAAAAACCCAAGGGGAAATAACTTGAGTTATCTTATATTTCAAGAAACAACATGCACAAAACACTGGAATTTTGCTGTTTAGCCTATCTCAAATGTCAGAAATATATATATCTAAACATCACTAAAGACAATTACTAGATTACCTGATTCATAAATGTTTGCTTAGATCTAGAAAACAGTATAAAATGAAGTATTTATAATTATAGAAAAGTATGTTATTTATATATTTATAGAAAAATTATCCCATGAGGGTTTCTTGCCAAATGCCTTTCATTCATTTGGAGACTGAGGGAATCAATATAAATATATGCATGTTTAATCTCTCCTCTTTTCATTGGTAACCAAATTTCTAAATTGGTAGAGGTAGCATTATGTCTAGCTAAAATAATATGTATGTTACCCATTGAGAGTTTAACTTGGTCAGGGATTATTCTGAAAACATTTTAAAGAATACTTTATGAACTTTAAAACTTAAATTATTTCCTAATTTATCAAAATTCTTTACTGAAAATCTACCAATAAAATGATAAAATTATCACATTTAAACTTCTCCAAATTATCTCTCAATTTTAAAAATATATCTGATAATTTAAAATATATATTTTCAAGGTTTCTATGTATGTACTTTTTCTATAAGTTCTACAATTGCTTGGCCTATATATTTAAATGAATTATATATATTAAGTGAGTTCTATATACTTAAATGAATTCAATACTTACCAGCTTCATCCTTTTATCTTTCCTTCCTTCGTGTTTGCCATGGCTTCTTCACTCTTTCCTTCTTTATTTTGATTTGATTTGACTCTATTTTAACAAAATATAGTAGAATATTTTATTTGGTTGTTGTTGTTTGTTTGTTTTTTTGTAATTCAAAGAGAGATTGTGGTTTTTTTATTTCCTGAGAATTTTTTTTTTTTTTGTGTGTGTGTGTATCTTTATACTTGGATTAATTTATAACTCTTGGGTTGCACCTTTTTTTTTTTCCAAAATTTTGTAAGTATTCTTCTTCTTTCATTGAATGTTGTTTTGGAAAAACTGAAGCCAGTTATTACTACCTGTTGGAAATAATTCACAGTCCCAAAGGATACATTTTATATCCTTAAGTTTAGTTAGCTTGTCATGGTCTTGTTGATGTGCAAGCTTGACTAAGCTATAGTTCCCAGTTATTCAACACTAGTCTACATGCTGCTGCAAAGGTATTCATTCTGTAGATGTGACTAAAGTGCATAATCAGTTGATGTAAGTGATTATCCTAGATAATCTGCACAGGCCTGATACAATTAGTTAACAGTCCTTTAAAACAGAGCTGAGGCGTCCCTGAAGAAGAAATTCTTCCTGTGTATAATAACTTCTTTCTATGCCCCCAGATGCCAGCCTGCCCTTTCTGGTAGCCTGCTCTATGGATTTGGGACTTGCCTAAGCAGTCCCCACAATTGAATAAGCCAATTTGTGGCAATAAAGCCCTCTGCCTCTCTAGTTGAACACTGATTGATAAAGGTCATCTAAAAATGTGTAACTGGGTGGCTGGTGAAGGTTAGAAGAATATTGAAGACTCTGATTGAAAAATAGAAAAAGAAAAGCCTGGATTGTCTTGAACAGCCTGTTAGTAGAATTATGAACATTTATGATTCTGCTAAGGTCTCAGAAGGAAGTGAGGAGTATGGTAGAGAAAATCTAAATAACCTTAGAGAATATCTAAATCACAAAGAGACTGTTGATAGAAATAATGGAAGTTAAAGGTACTGCTAATGAGGGCTCTGAAGAAAATGAAGGGCATGTTATTAGAAACTTAGGGAAAGGAGATCCTTGTTCTATAGTGGACAAAAGCTCAGTGGAATTGTGGTCTATAGCTTATGTAGAAAGTACAAGTTGTATGCTATGATCTTGAACATTTAGCTGAAGAGATTTCCAAGCAAAAGTTTGAATGTGAAGCCTAGTTACTTCTGCTGCTTATAGTAAAATGCAGGAGAATAAGTTGATAGAACTGTTACACAAAAAGGAACCAGATGTTTTGGAAAATTCTCAACTCATTCAGAACTAGATATTTTGGAAAATTTTCAATTCATTCAGATTGTGAAAGATACTAAAACTGAGTTTCACCATTAGGAAAATATACAGTAGAATAAAGCTGAGAGTATGGCTGGACAACCTTTTGTTAATAACCTCAGACAGATTTTTTTAAAAAAAATCAGTTACACAAAGGTTTTTTTATGGAGGAAAAAAAAAGTGTGACCAATAGAACCTCCCAGTGACCTAAGCAGAAGTCAAGAATGGGGATGGAATTTTCCAGGAAAGAAGTATAGAGAAGCCTCATGTCTAATGGAGTGAATCTCCCATACATGGGAGAACTACAAGATTTTTGAGATGTTTATATCAGAAGAACATTTCCAGCTTGAACCAAGGACAGAGAGTATGAAATGAAATCATGTTACTAGATGTAAGTGTATAGTCA
Source organism: Myotis lucifugus (assembly GCF_000147115.1). NCBI lineage: Eukaryota > Metazoa > Chordata > Mammalia > Chiroptera > Vespertilionidae > Myotis > Myotis lucifugus. The sequence goes on along the minus strand of NW_005871049.1, from coordinate 18,372,711 downwards.
GGAAACAGACTCATTAAACTTCACAGCAACAGATCCTTTCTACCCTTCTTGAAAATAGAAACAAAACAACAAAAAAAGGAAGGAAGGAAGGAAGGAAGGAAGGAAGGAAGGAAGGAAGGAAGGAAGGGAGAGAGGGAGGGAGGGAAGGAGGGAGGGAGGGAGGGAGGAAGAGAGAGAGAGAGAGAGAGAGAGAGAGAGAGAGAGAGAGAGAGAGAGAGAAAGAGAGAGAGAGAGAGGAGAGAGAGAGAGAAGAAAGAGAAAGAAAGAAAGAAAGAAAGAAAGAAAGAAAGAAAGAAAGAAAGAAAGAAAGAAAGAAAGAAAGAAAGAAAGAAGATTCACAAGACAGAGCTGAAAACCACAGAGGATTTATTTCCAACCCTTGAAAACTAATGGAATTTATAAGCTAGAATTTCAAAAACATTCCTTCTTTTTTCTTTCTACTTTTCTATCTTGAATGGAACTGTTTAAACTTTTTATCTTATGCTTGTTTCATTGTTGTATTTTGGGGGCAGACAATTGGTTCCTAAGTTTCAGAGGTCCATAGAGAGGAATTGAACCCAAGATGGATTATACTGAGTTTCACTCATACCAAATTTAGAATATTTAAATGATTACATTTGGGACTTTTGAGCTGATGAGATTTTTGGATTTTGACTTGACACTGTAAATGTAGAGACTTTAGGGGACATTGGGATGGGATGAGTGTATTTTGCATGTGGAACAGACATTAATTTTTCCTCCTTTGGCTCCATCTTAACTGTCATTCTGAGGTGTGGCATGGATTAGGTTTCTTAGTGACACTTTTTGTTTCTTCTATATTCTATCACACAAGGGTCTTATTATTCCCCCAAAAGGTCCCTAAAGAGGTCTTTCAAAACTGTGATTCTTCCTTTTAGACATATCTGTATCTTGTCTGAAATCTGAGGAAGTTTGAATCCATTTTAGGCATTCTTTTTCATTTAGGTCTGCATTTATTGTTTCTATCAAATATTCTTCAAGGTTATTGGAATTTGTGGGAATTTCCATGTTTCACTAAAATGTAAATACTAGAGGCCTGGTGCACAAAATTTCTGCACGGGTAAGATCTCTAGGCCTAGCCAGCAATCAGGGCTGATTGGGGTCTTCCTTCCCCCAGCTGCCAGCTGCTGGCTGGGGCCTTCCTTCATTCCGCACCACCCCATGGTGGTCAGTGCATGTCATAGTGAGTGGTCAAACTCCCAGTCAGTCAAACTCCAGAGGAAACAATTTGCATATTAGCCTTTTATATAGGACTAGAGGCCCAGTGCACAAATTTGTGCATGGGTGGGGTCAGGCTGACCCACCCAAATGGGGGCCAATCAGGGCTGAGCCTGTAGGGGGGGGAGAGGCTGTGGGAGGTTGGCTGCTGGCCTTGCCCCCCATCAGGATGGGTGGCTGGCCAGGGAGAGGGGCTGCAGGAAGTTGGCCAGCTGGCCCTGCCCCTGATTGGAGTGGGGAGGCCGATGGGGGCTGGGCTGGCTGTGGGGGGGGTGCCACAGAAGGTTGGCTGGCTGGCCCCACCCCTGATCAAGCTGGTTGGCCCACTGCAGTGGTCGTTCAGGTCGTTCTGGTGTTCCTGTTGCTGGCTATATATATATATATATATATATATATATATATATATATATATAGTTGACAGATTAAAATGTGATTTGTGGGGAGATATCACTGGAATCACTGGAGAGAAGAGAAAAAAACTTGCTTTTACTAGACTATCTTTAACCAAATATATTATTACTTCTTGCTATCTATAAATAAATCAAGCCATGAAATTGGACATTTGTTAAATAAGTGAATTTTTTCACTTATTAATTAGCTTGTACCCAACTTTGTTTTAGAAAGAATTTAGATAATCTTAGCTTTTCTATAGTCAATATACGGCCTCAAATTATGGACCTTTTTACTGTTATTGGGAAATATATATTAGCCTGACAAATAAATGCCAAAAAGCTAGAGAAGTTCTAAAACACAGCCTTTATTGTTTAAAAAATGAATACATAAAATAATTCTTAAAAAAATTTATTTGGTATTCACTTGAAAAATCCATAAGGAAAGATTCTCACTTATTTGGAGTTAATTTTTTACTCTATGAAATAGCATGGTATTATTTTCATCTCTTGAGTCTAGAGAGAGTACTAAGCACAGGAAAGATAAATCTTTGGGGAGTTTTCTTAATAATATTTTGCATGGCAGGCTGAAAGAATTGTTGAGTAAAGTTATGTAGCTAGACCTGTTATAGTCAACTGCCTGTTATTATTATTATTTATTTTGCTAAGGGATTGAGATAACATGAGACAATAGAACTTAAAATAATGAACTAGTAATTCCAACTTTATCCCCAATATACTTTATAAAACTTATATCACTAATGAATAGCCTAAAGATTGGCTTGACTTTCCCTGGTCCCTAAGGATATGTATACATATAGGAAAATGACTAAAAGAATGGCAATCTGTAACAAAAGAAACCAAGAGGGTTGGGTAATTCAAATTTAATTTAATAATCCAATGTAGGAGGTACATTTTTTATTAAAATACTCTTTCAAACAAAGTGAAAAGAAATATCTTGTGAATTATGTATGGTGAGCCCAATAAAAATTGCCACTGTGCTCTTAAGTTTTATGAATTTTCTGTGCTATTGTATTTCTCTCAAAGTGAGAGCATTTAAACTAAGGTGAGAGGACCATTTATCTTGAATCTGTCAGAGTAAAATCATGTTAATGGATTTAATCTGGCCATCCTAAGACTCAGACCTTCAGAGAAACATGAAGGGCATATTTTTTAAAATAGAATACTTATTATTAATCATAATGCTCCAATCATTTCTGAGACAATGTTTGCATTACTTCCAGTACACAGACACACTCACAAATAAGCATAGGTTTTCAAAAGAAAGAAAATGCTCCTCAAATAATTTTATTTGAATTATCCAAAATTATTTTAGTGTTTTATGTAGTTATATGATTTACATATAGTAACATGATCTGTATTTATCTAACTTACATGAAGACAGAAAAAATAAAAAATCTTTTAGCTTTCATGATCAAACACTTGAAAATATATTTATTTGCTAATAAGCTGAAAAGCAAAAAAAAACAACATGAAAATAAAATTAAACATTAGCATATTTCTTTATTGATAGTCCATGTTTATTCCACTGAGGAAGTAAACCTTTTGAAATAATCGTGCTTATGTTATTACACAATCAAATGATTACAATCCCCTAACTTCCTATTTTATAATAGAATGTTGATTGGATTTGTAAGGATATGTATGAAGGACACAATTTTTACAGATTTAAACTTTGAATTATATAGTGAAGAACATTTTAGAAAAAAATAGCAATATATGCCTGTTTTCATGACCTGAGAGGATTTAAAAATAGGAAAGTTTGCTATACTTTAACACATTTTTAAATTAATCATTTTCTTAGTATGTAATATTTGCTCTCACTCAAATGTTAATAAACATTTTTGCTCCTTTTTATATTAAGTAATGCCAGTATTTAATTGTAATATAAAGGAACAATGGCCCATGCATTTATTTTTACTGGTTATATCATCCAGTGGCATATTGCTTAACTGACTTCTTAATCATTTTGCCCTTTGGTTTTGAATCTCATTGTTTCCCTCCTTCTTCAATGATGGTTTAAAAAGAAAATTTTGTAGATATGGAAATGCTCTAGATTCATTTTCCTTTATTCAAGACATATATGATTTTTTATACTTATAAATTGGTATCATTTGAAATTTACTAATAAATAGAAAAAGCTCAGATAAAAATGGCATGACAAAAAAGTATGACATTCACTTTTTTCAAATCAAAGAAAACGATATAGCGTAAACTACTCTAGCTAAACAGGGAAAAATATCAACAGTAAAACATTTAGAAATTTGTTTTTATAGTAGGTTATAGATTATTTGACCACCAGTTCAAACTCACATTTTATAACCCCATACTGAAATCCTCATGTGACTGGTCTTTGGTCCATGAGAGAGAAATGAGCATTTTAATGAATGCATAATATTTACAGTGGAAGAAAACCTCCATTGTCTGTCACCATTGTTCTTAGCCTTTAAGCTTTGTGTTTGTATGAACACTATAATGTATATTTTTTTCCTTGGTGATAAATTTAGTTACATAATAATGCAATAAGTTATTAGGCTAAGGCAGTGATCGGCAAACTGCGGCTCGCGAGCCACATGCGGCTCTTTGGCCCCTTGAGTGTGGCTCTTCCAGAAAATACCACGTGCGGGCGCTCACGTACAGTGCGATTGAAACTTCGTGACCCATGCACAGAAGTCGGTATTTTGTGGAAGATCCACACTCAAGGGGCCAAAGAGCCACATGTAGCTCGCGAGCCGCAGTTTGTCGACCACTGGGCTAAGGTAAAGGATTAGGGTATTTCTGCCCATACTTGTAAATACTTGTTAATAATTTACTTCAATAACAAGGTCTGCCATTCTGTTTAAGTAACCCAAGGTCACTAGTAAAGCTTTGTTAGCCACCTAACTCTTCCTCATACACTTAGGCCTGGCCCTGAACTCAACCGTGTACACACGTGCCCTCTGGAACTATTGTGTCTGCGCTAGAGTTTGTGTGGTGGAGGGAAGGCCCATTAGGAAGAAACTAACACTCAAAAATCTTGTAAGCTCAAGGTTCTCATCATTCACTGTAAAGTACTGTTCTTCCATCTGAGATTGTGTTGCTTATGCATTTTTAGTGTTAAAATATCTTTAAAAATAATTTTAGAAAGAAACAATAACAGATGGTCTTTCTTTTTATCATCTTAGAATGGAAAATTGAAAATTCTGTTTATTTCCTAACTAGAGGCCTGGTGCATGAAATTCACACACAGGTACGGTCCCTAGGCCTGGCTGGAGTTGAGGGCCGATCTGATCTTTGGGGTGACCAGTGGGGCAGTCAGGGGTTCCCGCTGGCACCCACCTTGGCCTGCTGGGTGCCACCTCCTCACCGGCCCCACCCTCGACCACCTCCACTGCTGGTCGCCTCCCTCTGCAGGGCAATCGGGGAGCCCCCGCTGACACCCACTTTAGCTGACCTGGGATCTGCGTGCTTGGGTCAGCTCCTGCATTGAGCGTCTGCCCCCTGGTGGTCAGTGCGCATCATAGTGACAGGTTGTTCTACCGGTTGTTCTGCTGTTTGGTCTATTTGCATATTAGGCTTTTATTATATAGGATTATTAATTTTTTAAAAGTAGGTACTAGTTTATTATTTTTAAAAGAAAATATTTTATATATCTTAGAGTGATCTGCTACCAATTTCCTATTAAGTACTTATGTTCTAATGGCTTTCTTGGAGAACGTGGGTGAATAAAAACCATGCATATAAGATTGACAAATATTAAGAGTAATAATAATTTCTTATGCTACGTAATGATGACCACCTAATTTTGGTACTTCCAAATTATCTATCAAAGACACACCATTAAATAATGTTAAAATAATCATGGAACTTGAACACTTGCCAAACACAAATAAACTCAATTAGTAAGACCCCATTCATAATTTTTTTAAAAATCACTTTGATTTTTAAAGTGTAAGTAGGAGAACCACTGCCTCAAATATTCAAATTCAGGCTGTGCAGGAGGAAAGCAATGGGCTCGCACAATAGTATGGCTCCCTGCATGGGAGTGGAAGGGAAGGGCATCTTTGGGTTCTCTGAATAGAAACATAATGAGTTTCATTTACCTGAGAAGAAGAGGGAAACTAGAGGTGGCTAAAGAGATCATGGTATGGGATTTTATACTAGACTAGAGACCCGGTACATGAAATTTGTGCATGAGGGTGGGGGCCCTTAGCCCAGCCTGCACCCTCTTCAATCCAGGACCCCTTGAGGGATGTCTGACTGCCGGTTTAGGCCCGATCCTAACTGCTTGCCTGCCTGATCGCCCCTTAACTGCTCTCCCCTAATGGCCTGATCACCCCTAACCGCCTCTGCCTCGGCCCCTGCCACCATGGCTTTGTCCAGAAGGACGTCCTGAAGATGTCTGAAAGATGTCCAGTCTAATTAGCATATTACTCTTTCATTAGTATAGATTACGTCCTTAGCAAACTGATAGGTTATAATCAGTTGATGAATAGTAGTTTTGACCTGCTGGCTCTTCAATAGCCTCTGCAAAGTAAGTTCTTGTGGAGAAGACCAGCATCAGAAAACTGCCTGGGAAGAGGTTTAGCTGCTGCTTTTGTGAGAGAAACCATAGTGCTGCCTAGAAGACTGTACAGGGACAGCTGGAGGATTTAGAAAGAAGACTTCCAAGGGAGAGCCTGCCAGGTGGCTAGCATGCCCACAAAGCCGCTAATAGTCCCATGATGCCAGGAAACGTTTGGTAAAGCAGTGTGACGCCCTCATTAAGAGAATAGGCTTTGAAGTTAGAAAGAATTGAGATTTGATCCTGATGTCATCATTACCAGCTGAAAAACCCTCTGTAAGTTCTCTGTGCCTTGGTATCTTGAGCTATCATACGGCTATGACAATATTTAACTCATTGGATTTGTCAACAAATTTTAGGATTCAATTTAACTAATGTATATAATCTTCTTAGCCCACTGCCTGCCACGTACTAAGCTCCCAATAAATACTACCAATTATTGTTATGTTTATTTGTTTATTAAAAAGCCTTTTATTGACCATTTCTAAATATCAGGCATAGGGCTAGGTGCTAGAGGATACACCTGTTAGCAAACAGCCAGGGACGCTACCTGCCTGAAACTAATAGTTTTGTGAGGGAAACAGATCTGAAGTAAATAAAAAATATAAATAATATAATTACAAGTTTCAATAAATATAATTGAGAGAAAGTAAAGAGAGCCATAACCCTGAGATTTTGCCCTATTTTGTTAACCCTGTGATATATATTTTCATGTCTTAATGTCTGAAATTGAGCCACATTCTATTGTTAATGGCATGCTATAGCTAAATTGGCAGTCCTTTATATTTCTTAGTGGTCTGTAAACTGATGGGGCCATCAACATCTGTGATGTCTTAGATGAAACAAAATGTTCTCTTTATTTTTATTGCTAATAATAATAATAAGGAAAACCACCATAATGCCCACTAGGAGCCTGTAAGTGACTGATTAACCAGAAATCTGTTAAAAGTGGTAGAATTCCCCAAGATGTTGATGAATATTCAACAGGAACCACTGACCCTTAGAGCATCCAAAATAGCATAGGAATGACTAGGAAGGGCAATGACTTCAGGATGACCGCCCACCCACCTTTCCACTTGCCTGTCTAAAGCACAAGCAAAATGGGGCAGGAGACAAGAAGCTGCTATTATTATCTAAATAGAATAGAGGCTGCATATACCAGCAACTGTTAAATGAAGGGCATCATAATGATAGTAATAACTAACGTAAGTAATGCTGACCATAGATTAGGTGTTCTTCCAATAACTTCACTTCTGTTAACCCATTTAGTCCTCATGACACTGTATTGTGGAGATATTTCGTGTGTGTGTGTGTGTGTGTGTGTGTGTGTGTGTGTGTGTTGGGGGCTGGGGGGTTGTGTGTGATACTGGGCTGAAGAGAGGTTAGCTAACTTGTTTCAGGGCACACAGTTTGTAAATGGGAGATCCAGATTCACACCCACGCAGTGAAGCTCCAAGGCCTCTGCTCTCAACCACTGCTGCTACCTCTCACTGAAGAGAATGAACCACTTGGCCACCAGGGAGCGATAGAGAGTAATAGATATTTCCTGTGAGTTTTTGCCACAGAACCACTTAGACACATACATCTAAGATCTTCAGATTTTTACTACATATGTGGCTTGGGGAAGAGGAGATAAGGAAGAGCTCTTAATTTTTTGAGTTCTTAGAACAGAATTATTACATCTAAATCCAATGTGGCAATATTGACTTAGCAGTGTCTTAAAGGGAATGTACTCCATAAGTAACAAAAATGATCAATAGGAGCAACAAAAATCAAATTCCTGTTTTTATCTTGGGATGACATATGCAATAAAATAAAAAGAAGAGAACATGTTTTGCAAGCTGTGTTTTCTAAAGTGAAAAATGCTTATTTGTAATCAACCTTGATCTTATAAGAAAAGTAAAATCATTCAAATGCCATGATGCCTTGTTTATATATGTTCCAAGGCTCTGTTTGTGTTACCTGATGGCAGATGGTAGCATTAGCAGAACTCTGATCTAGAAACCTTCAATGTGTGTTTGATGCTCGAATTATCACTATATTATGTTATCCTAGGAAGTTCAACACTCCACCAACTTCATGTGTGTCTATTTAGTCTTCAGTCAGGATTAGCCAGTAAGAGAAAGTGACTGTTCCACATTTACAACTATGTATATTTTAGTGTAGGCATTTTAGTTTGCCTGAAATGGGAATATCTGCCTTTATGGAAAATACAGTGCTTTAAAGCTAATGAAGATAAATCTAGTTTATTTCCTAACTCTCATAGTTATTGTTCTTTTATTATTAAAACTAGAGGCCTCTAGCAATCCAGGACCCCTTGGGGGATGTTGGAGAGCCGGTTTTGGCCCAATCCCCATAGGCCAGGCTGAGGGACCCCACTGGTGTACAAATCCGTGCACTGGGCCTCTAGTATCCATATAGGATCTTTGGTTAATCTCTTCCCGCCCTCCCCAACCCTCCTGCCTTCCCTCTGAGATTCATCAGTCTGTTCCATGTTTCCATGCCTGTGGTTTCTGCTCCTGCATTGAGCATCTGCCCCTTGGTGGTCAGTGCATGTCATAGCTACTGGCTGGTTGGCCGATCAGCCAGTCAGCCGGTCACTTAGACTTTTATATATATAGACTAGAGGCCCGGTGCACAAAAATTTGTGCACTCGGGGGGGAAAGGGGGGTCCCTCAGCCCGGCCTGTGCCCTCTCGCAGTCTAGGACCCCTCGGGAGATAACGACCTGCTGGCTTAGGCCTGCTCCCAGGTGGCAGAGGGCAGGCCCAATCCCTAGGTGCAGCCCCTGGTCGGGCTCAGAGCAGGGCTGATTGGGGAGTTGGGGCGCCGCCCCCTGTCATGCACAGAGCAGGGCGGATTGGAAGGTTGTGATGCCACCCTCAGTCACGCTCAGGGTAGGGCTGATTGGGGGGTTGGGGCACCACCCCCTATCACACTCAAGGCAGGGTCAATGGGGAGGTTGCGGAGCCACCCCCTGTGATGCACAGAGCAGGGCCAATCAGGGGGTTGGGGCACTGCCCCCCCCCCCGTCACGCACAGAGCAGGGCCCATCAGGGGGTTGGGGAGCTCCCCCCTGTCACGCACAGAGTAGGGCGGATCAGGGGGTTGGGGCGCTGCCCTCTATCACCCACAGAGCAGGGCCCATCAGGGGGTTGGGGCGCCGCCACTGTCACACTCAGGGCAGGGCCGATGGGGAGGTTATGGCTCTACCCCGTCACACACAGAGCAGGGCCCGTGGGGGGGGGGGTTGGGGCGCCACCCCCTGTCACACACAGAGCAGGGCCGATCAGGGGGGGGGGACGCCACACCCTGTCACACACAGAGCCGCAGGGCAATCAGGGGGTTTGAGCGCTGCACCCTGTCATGCTGATCTGGTGCCAGGAGGCCTCACGGCTCCGCTGATCCCAGTGCTGGGAGGCATATTACCCTTTTACTATATAGGATAGAGGCCTGGGGGCCGGCTGGTTTGCCCTGAAGGGTGTCCTGGATCAGGGTGGGGGTCCCCACTGGGGTGCCTGGCCAGCCTGGATGAGGGGATGATGGCTGTTTGCAGCTGGTCACACACCCTTCAGGGTGGGGGTCCCCACTGGGGTGCCTGGCCAGTCTGGGTGAGGGGCTGAGGGCTGCTTTCAGGCTGACTGAAGCTCCCAACCGCTCCTTTTTTTCTTTTTTTTTTTTCTTCTGGGCCAGCTTTAGCTCTGGCTCTAGCTCTGAGGCTTCCGCTGCTGGTTTGTTTGCAGTTCTATAATCGAAACAATGTATAACTTCAGCTCTGAGATCCCAGCCGGCTATATTTGTTAGAATGTTTCAAACTGCCAGCTCAGAGGCCGGCAAGTCAGGCGGGGAACGTTGGAGTCTGCAGTCACGGGAGCAAGCAAGCCTCACGTTCGCTTCCAGCTACCTGGCTGCCGGCCGCCATCTTGGCTGACAGTTAATTTGCATAAGGATATGCTGATTAGCCAATGGGAAGGGTAGCGGTCGTACACCAATGGTCACTTAGACTTTTATATATATAGATAATTTACTGGATGAAAACTAGTAACACATTTCTCTACTACTTGTGGACATGGTGGTATAAATGTTTTATATATCTTATATCATTTAATTCTAACAATAATCATATGAGGTCAATATTATCACCTGAAGATAAATTGATGCATTTAATATTTCACAGGATGTTAATAGTGGTTCAAAATATAGACCCCAAATCTGTCTGCATTAGTCAGAGTCAAAATAGGAAATAGAAAAACTACACAGTAATTTGAGCAGGTAAGGTTTAATATTAAGAATTATTAATTATGATAGGGATTAGAGTAACTATGATTGGCTACTAAGGATAAAAGGAATCCTAGGAATTGAGAAGAGCTGATTTAGGGAGTGGTCACTATCTCTAGGTCAAAGGCAGAGCACCTAAGGAAAAAACACATTTTAAAGAGCGCCCCTACCCTCACCGTTCACCTAGGATCCAGATATTCTTGGAGAGGGCATAGCTGTGATCCAGTGAACGGCAGGGAAGTTCACTGACATTGTAAGACTCACAGGGAAGCCACTTTCTGGGGTCCTGGGGAAACTGTCCAGAGGAAGGTGTCACAATGTAGAACCCACTGGGAACTCATTCATGGGGAAGGTTTGCACCAGAGAACTCACTAGGAAGTTCCCAAAATGTGTATGTAGGGAGCCCTAGGTGGAGTCAGGTGACATGGCCAGAAGCTACCCTACACTGCTGCCCACTGTGCACTGTTGGAGCAGGCCAGGGGAGCACCCAGCACCAGGAAGAGCCCTTTCATTCTCTGCTTGACATTACCCTTCACAGAAGATGCTTAACATTGTGCCATATGACAAGGGATAAGTGTCCTATTCTCACAAGCAGGACAATGAAGGTGGATGTGGAGTGAGGCAATAGGTCAGTGATGGCGAAGCTATGACACGCGTGTCAGAGGTGACACGCAAACTCATTTTTTTGGTTGATTTTTCTTTGTTAAATGGCATTTAAATATATAAAATAAATATCAAAAATATAAGTCTTTGTTTTACTATGGTTGCAAATATCAAAAAATTTCTATATGTGACACGGCACCAGAGTTAAGTTAGGGTTTTTCAAAATGCTGACACACCGAGCTCAAAAGGTTCGCCATTACTGGAATAGGTTAAAACCTGTCATACTGCCCACCAACAAATCTTTCATTTTTTGGTTAATCCTCACCTGAGGATATTTTTCCATTGATTTTTAGGGAGAGTGGAAGAGAAAGGAAAAGACAGAGAGAAACATCAATGTGAGAAAAATACATCGATTGGTTGCCTCCCGCACACTCCCCAACCAGGGCCTGGGCCGGGGAGAAGCCCGCAACCAAGGTATGTGCCCTTGACAGGAATTGAACCTGGGACCCTTTGGTCTGCAGATCGATGCTCTATCCATTGAGCCAAACCAGCCAGGGAAAAACTACTTTCTTTTTTTATTGATTTCAGAGAGGAAGGGAGAGGGAGAGAGAGATAGAAACCTCAATGGTGAGAGGGAATCATTGATTGCATGTGCCCTTGACTGGAATCAAACCTGGGACCCTTCAGTCTGTAGGCCAACACTCTATCCACTGAGCCAAACCAGCTAAGGCCAAAACTACTTTCTTAATAATTCAATTATTATGTTTTACTGCCTTTACTTATATGCCACAAAATATGATATTTAATAAAATAAATGGAAATAAAAAGGAAGGAAGGAAGGAAGGAAGGAAGGAAGGAAGGAAGGAAGGAAGGAAGGAAGGAAGGAAGGAAGGAAAGAAGGTGCAACAGAATTATTCATGGAGATTCACATCAGTACTTCTTTTCCTTTAAATGTTTCTAGGTTAATCACATTGACTGAAAACTGTTCATGAGCCTGCCTTATTGAATTTTAGGACAGTGGCTTATCAAGCACACACTGAAATTATAAACTGGAGGCCCAAAGGCCATAAACCAGAGATTTTTTCCATCTATTCAAATTATTTTTTAATTCTAGTTTCTCATCTACTTGTTAATACAGGTCAGTTTGGTTGACAAGCTTTTGTTTGCAAATAAGAGCTTCCTTTGCTAATTAAAATCCTAATTGCATCATTTATAGACTAAAATACTTAGGCAAGTTATTTAATTTATCTGGGCCCCAAATTCTTCATGTGAAATGGAAATTATAATAGGATCTACCTTATAGATTTACTTTGAAAATTAAATGTGATAATCTTTTAAAGCATTTGGAAAACTCCTCAGTATATAGTGCTATATAAATATTTGTATATGTATTACTAGATCATAGCCTAGGAATATTAATTCTTTTAGCAATTTCAGTTTATAGAACTCTACATTTACTCAACATTTTTGCCTAGTTAATCGGATTTCATTGTTTAATGGCAATTACAAAATATATAGGGTTATGCTATAGTACATAGAATATAAATGCTGTTCATTGGTATCTTACTTTTTTCTATAGCTATTAATAAAACTGCTTTAACTGATAGTGTTTGAAGATCCTGTTAGTAAACCCCTTACTTCTTAATTTTTGCTAGGAATGATCTGAACAATAAGGTTTTTGGTGAAGTATCTTTGGCTATAGAAAACCCATGTTATTAACATAATCATTAGCACTCAAATTATTAAATAGTTTTAATTTGCATCCCTTAAAAGAATCACTTTAGGCATTTTGTAAGAAGGTCTAAAAAATTAATATCCCCCCTCTTTTTTTTTATAGATGACCGTGAAAAATATTCTGAAATCGTCACGATGTCCAATGCTGTTGAAATGTTATTTACACTTTATCCTCCCAAAGGTGCCCATGTGAAAGATAATAGGCGACTTAGGTCAACTTGGCTAAGACCCACAGTAGATGGGGAAGAAGGCTACAAATATATAGGTAAGATACTGAACCATATTATTTCCTTTTATAGTGAAAAAGAAATGATTCTTTACTCTATACAACTCTAATTTGTCACTTAGATAATATGAGGTGATACATACTCTGTATAACATATTCTCTTTAGTTCTTAAGTATTATACCTGCATTTTAAAAAGTGGTTGCTTTATACTTTGGTGCCTCCACTAGAATAATGGAACCATACTGTGTTCATCTATTCACAGTATGAACACTTGAATTGTTGTTGTTTTAAAGTGATTCTACAAGGAAAGTTGCTATTAACATTCATATATTGAACTTTGTTTAGAAATATCTTTGCTTTTCTCTTCACTAAACTGTTTTCTAAAGTGGTTATACCATTTCATATTCTTCCTCAGCAGAAGCATGAGAGTTGCAATAGCTCCACAGCTCCATCAATACTTGGATAAACCAGTCTTTCTAATAGCTATGAATTGGTGTTCCATTGTGATTTAATTTGCATTACTCTCACTGATATTAAGCATCCCTCCATGTATTTGTCATTTATATATCTTCTTTAGTGAAGTGACTGTTCAAATTTTTATCAAGTGTTGAGAGTCCTTTAATCATAATTGCCAAAAGCTGAAAACAGCACAGATATTCTTCAACTAGTGAATGGATAATCAAAGCTTGTTAAATCTATACAATGAAATACTTCTCAGAAGTGAAAAGGAATGAACTATTCACACAACAACATGGATGCATTTTAAATACATCACATCATGTGAAAGAGGCCTAGCTCAAAAGCTACATATTGATTCCATTTCAGTGACACTTTGGAAGAAGTAAAACTATAAGGCTAGGTGGAGGTAGGCAAAGAGTGGGAAAATGGGGGACGTCTGTAATCGTGTCAACAATATAAAACAAACAAATATAAGACCCTGGCTGGGTTGCTCAGTTGATTGAAACATGGTTTTGTGTACCTAAAGGTGGCAGGTTCAATTCCTGGTCAAGGCACATACCTATATTGTGTAGTCAATCCCTGGTCAGGGTATGTATGGGAGACAACTGATCAATGTTTTTTTCATTTAAATTTAATTTAAATTTCCTCCCTTAACCTCCCCCTCCCCTCCCCCTCCCCTTCTCTTTCTCTCTCTCTTGATCATGGCAGCATTACATGGCTCTTGACTAAAAATTAGTTAAAACAAACTATGTACCAAAAAGAGTGACTATTACTGTGAATAAAATTTAAAAAATAAATACAAACTAAAAAGAGAAAAGAATATATATGAATAGCAAACAAGTTAAAAAAAAGTTGCCCTGTTATTTATTAGTCATTATTTATTAGTCATTAGGGAAATGTAAATTAAACCACAATGGGATACCACTACACACCTACCGTAATGGCTGAAATGAAAAAGACAACAGCACACCAAGTGTTGACAGGGATGTGCAGCAATTGGAATTCTAATGTTTGCCATTGCAAATGTAAAATGGTAAAAAACACTTTGCAAACTAGTGTGACACTTTCTTAAGAAGTTAAATATATACCTTTTATATGACCCAGCCCTAGCACTTCTAGAAATCTGCCCAAGAGAAGAGAAAGTATGTGTCCATATAAATACTTATGCATGAGTATTTGTAGATACATTTTTGGTAATATCCCAAACTAAGAACAACTCAAATGCCCATCTACAGGTGAAAAGATACACAAAATGTGATGTATCCATGCAAAATACTACTCAGCAGTATAAAAGAACAAACTATTGACACTATTGATGCACGTATAACATGGCTGAATCTCAAAAGAATTATGCTGAATGAAAGATGCCAGATTTGTTTTTTAAAAAAGAAGTGCAAGTGTATGATTCTATTTACATAAAAGTCTAGAAAAAGCAAACAAACTAAACCATATGACAAAAACACATCTGTGGATATCTGGGAATGGGGGTTGGGAGTAGAAGTGAGACATGATGAATTCTAAAATGTGGGGGTAACAAATATTTACGATTTTGATTGTGGTGATGGTTTCATGGATGTACACATATTTCAAAATTCACTAAATTATCTGCTTTAAATATGTGCAGTTTTCATGTGTACTTTAATATAATAATAAAAATAAAGCTGAAAACATAAATTTAAAGATCCAAGATAGTGAAATCTGTATTTTGAAATCTGGTCAGGGTACATACCTAGATTGTGGATTCAATTCTTGGTCGGGGTACATACGGAAGACAACTGATCAGTGTTTTTCTCTCACATCAATGTCTTTCTCTGCAAATATTTTTTCAAGATGATCTCTCTTTAAGTTTTAAAACTAGCATTTTATGTATTTATTTATTTGTGTATTAAACCTTTATTGTTGAAAGTATTACATATGTCCCCTTCTGCCCCCCCCATCCCCCACCCCCGCCACTGATTCCTTCTAGCCTGCCTCCACCACTTGCCCCTGGCCTTCACCACACTGTTCTCTGGGTCCATGGATTATGGATATATGCATGCAACTTCTTTGGTTGATCTCTTCCCACCTCTACCTACCCCTGTCCTCCCTTCTGGGAAATTTTATTTTGATAATATTTTTGCAAGATGATTTCTCTTTAAGCTTTAAAACTAGCATTTTAGAACTTACTACAGAGTCACAAATTTAATGCACTCTTATTGGGCCAGTAAATATAAAAGTATATTTAAGTGCTCAGTTCTAATAGATAGCCTAGAAGAGAGGGGAAAGAAAACAAGAAAATTGTGAAAATGAATGTCAAAGTCCTTAGGTTCTATAAAATGAATCAATACTCTGGTTGCAATTATTTTCTCTTTGTAGTTTTCTACCTGAAAATTACCAGAACATGAACCATATCATTTTTTTAAAATTGTGTTCACTGTTCAGAGCCTGTTTGTGAACATTTGGTTCGAATAAAATAAATATAAAGCCTGTATGCAAGTGGCATTACATTGTGACTTGAGGACTCCATCTTTGGAGGGCTTAAACTTATATTTTCCCTTTTTAGCAAGTGACCACCTTTTTGAATTACAGTTGTTATTAAATTGATTGACAAGAGGGTTTGCAGCATTTGCCTTGAAAAATATCAGTCTATTACACAGAGTGCTCTCTGAAACTCAGTAACTCCTTGACTATAGCATTTTAGTGAAGATAGCTCTGGGAATTTATTATGTGTTCCAACATTAATACTCCACAATGTAGGGCCTCCTGTTTATTGATTTCACTCTGTAGATTTAGAAATGTATCATCAGCAAGAACTGAGGAGTAGTTAACAGAGTTACTGAATGCTCCATAAATGGCATGACTTTCTAACAACTTATATAGTTTTAGGGCCAGGCATACTGTAAAAATATTCAGTAAATTCCATAATCCCTAGCACGGTAGCTTGAATATAACTGGAATGCCGCAATCATCATTTCAAATTGGTTAATAGGCACAAAGTTTTTCTTCTGAACCATAAAGTTATCATATCATCTTAAACACCCACAATATAAAAAAATATTTTACATATTTTTTCCAGGAACATTGGCCTTGTCAAACTTATTTTGGAAAGGCTGTCATGGGAAGCTCATCTTTTAACTTGTCTTTGGTCATCCTTCCTTATCTGTTGTCTTTCCTTGAGTTCCCCTGGTTTTCTGGCTTGTCCGAAATACACTGAACTTGTTTCTCTCCTCCATAAAGTTTTTGTGACTTTGGTGGATTTTCAACCTGGAAGCTTTAGATTATATTAAAGAACTGGATTTGTAATGGGAATACCTTGAAAGGGGTAGGTCAGCCATTACCTTTCAATGGAATCATTTAGGGAATACACATGAATGATTAAATTATTTAAACTAATGGTCCATTCTTGACTGAAACAATGTTATTGTAAGTTTTTCTAATTTGTCCAGATCCTGAATAATGAGCATAGACCTCTAATTTCCTAGCACTTATTTTTCATATATCATTTACTTGATATAGTAAATTTTCTTTACCTTTATAACATATGGTTATTTAATTTATGTAATTAATACTGGACCTGATTTCCTGGCCTAATCACTGTTTTGTTGCCCATTGAAAAAAAAAGTATAAGGTGTCTTTTTATGGCATTGACTTTATTCTGCTGCTTTCAGGCAAGAGCTGATGTGCATTAGCCAAGCGATAATCCCATCTTTAAAAATTGGCAATTTCGCAATTGTCCTTGACAGTCAAGACTGATATTTGATGATCTCCTCTCTTAGAATTTTCTAATTTGCAATATAAGACTTTCTTTTCTTATGTAGCATTCATTACAGTTGTAACTTTTTCACAATCCACAAAATAAAGGGTATGCATTGATTAATAAGAATCTGTCTTTTCTCTAAAATTGGTCACTTAAAATATTATTCCTCAGAAGCCCTCTTTCTAATCCTTAAAGTCTTTGGAATTTCTAAGTATTTCTGAAAAATTCTAATTTCTTTTAAGTTATGGAACTCAAAATAAGATATGGTAATCAAATATGTTGGATTTATTGTGGATATAACCCAGCTGCTACATGTTCTGCTTTATATTTTATACTTTTAAAAACTTTTCATCTCAGCAGTTACTTAGATTTCTATTCATCATTTTATCCTGACTTGTCCTGATTCTTCCTTAGAATATCAACATTTATTACTCTTGTCAGAACTAAGTTGTTTTGAATTCATTCTTTGAGGATTATCCTAATCTGAAAGAAGCTCCATGTATTTTACTTTTTATTTATTTATGGTCTGCTGATGAAGTATCTGCTTGCTTGAGGAAAATAATGTAGTCATTGAAAACTATATTTTAAATTCAACTGGACTTGAAAAGTTTCTTGGCTATATACCTGTTGCTCTCCCTTTTTACCAACTATAAATTGCCAGCAGCCTTCACTTACATGTTCTGTAATGTCCCTTTGATTTTCTTTGTTAAGGGCATCTTTATCCAGTCATTTGTTAATTAACACTTAGGTTACTTCCATGTCTTAGCTATTGTAAATAATGCTGCAATGAAAAGGGGGGTATATATATATATTTCATATTCTTTGGATAAATACCCAGAAATGGAATTGCTGGACCATATGGTAATTCTGTTTTTATGTTCTTGAGGAACTTCCATACTGTTTTCCATAGTAGCTGAACCAAATTTACATAGTACATAGACTTGGCTTTGCTCAACATTTATTCCAACACTTGTTTTTTCTTAACTTTTTGATGCTAGCCATTTTGACAGCTATGAGTTGATATCTTATTGTGGTTTTGATTTGAATTCCCTGATGATTAGTGATTTTGAGCACCTTCCATCTACCTGCTGGCCATCTGTATGTCTTCTTTGGAAAAATATCTATTTATACCCACCTACCCATTTTTAAGTTGAATTGTTATTGAGTTGTATGTATTCTTTATAAACTTTAGATATTAACCCTTATCAAATATATGTTCTGCAATTATTTTATCTTATTTGGTAGGTTTCCTTTTCCTTTTGTTGATGGTTTCCTTTGCTGTGCAGAAGCTATTTAGTCTGATGTACTCCTATTTGTTTGCTTTTTCTTTTGTTGCCATTGCTTTTGGTGTCAAATTAAAAAAATCATTACTGAGACCTATGGCAAGGAGTTTACTCCCTATGTTTTCTTCTAGGAGTTTTAGTGTTTCAAGTCTTATATTGAAGTCTTTAATTCATTTTGAGTTAATATTTGTGTGTTGTGTAAGTGAGTGGTCCAGTTTCATTCTTTTGCATATATCCCTCCAGCTTCCCCAACACAATTTCCCATTGCATATTCTTTGCTCCTTTGTTTTAAATTAATTGATCATATGTGCATAGGTTTTTTCTAGTTTCTCTATTCTGTTCCACTGAACTATGAGTCTGGTTTTGTGTGTGTGTGTGTGTGTTTTTAATATTTTTATTGATTTTTTTACAGAGAGGAAGGAAGAGGGATAGAGAGTTAGAGACATCGATGAGAGAGAAACATCAATCAGCTGCCTCCTGCACACCCCCCACCGGGGATGTGCCCGCAACCAAGGTACATGCCCTTGACCAGAATCGAACCTGGGACCCTTCAGTCCACAGGTCGACGCTCCATCCACTGAGTCAAACCAGTCAGGGCTATGAGTCTGTTTTTATGAAATATCATACAGTTTTAATTATATAGCTTTGTAATATAGTTTGAAATCAGGATTCTGATGCCTTTAGCTTTGTTTTTCTGCAATATGGCTTTGGTTATTTGGGGTATTTTATGGGGGACTCCTTTTAAGACAATGGTTTTATACTACTTGTAATATTTTAAGCAAAAAAACAATCAGACAAAAAAAGAGACTGGTTTTATAAAGTGTGATAAATTGGTAAAAGAATATACAATAACAAGAATAACAAAATATTATACATTTATATATGTATATAGAATGAATACATAAAATAATTTTAACATATAATTCTCATCACTCATTTATATATAATATAAAAGGATATATAATTTCTAATTTTATAAAATTCATATATATAGTTTAACATATTATATAGCAGTTCTTAGTATCTACTACTATTGTTATTTTTGTGAAATGGCATAGTTAACATAAAGTTAAGACATTTTCATAAGACTAAAGGCTATACATTTTATGTGATTTTCTCATTTCATCTTCATAATCTATATGATATATGCTATTATTGAACTCATTTCGGAAAGGAACCAGTATGTCTGGGAAAGGCTAAATAACTTGTCTGAGGTCATCCAGCTATTGAAGTGGTGCTACCAGGATTTCAGCTCAGATATTCTACACGTAGAGCAAATACTTACCATCTTATTGTATACTACAATAAATATGGTAATTTATTTAGAATCATCAAGAAAATATTAAATTATAATAAACATTCTTTCAGAATTCAGTGATGTGTGTATAACAAGTTATCTTAATTAAATAATACTTATAGATTTATGTACAATAACAGCATTATAATTACTTCAAATGTTGAAACAATGTAAATTCCCAGTAATAGGAGGCTGGTTAATTAATTATGATTCATGAATAATATGGAATTCTGTATGACTATTAAAATTATATTTTGGGTATTTACTTTTAGAGAGATATGGAAAATACATTTTAATGAGAGAAGGTTATAAATAGCATGATGTGTATACTATATTCACATAGTTGCATAAAATGAGTGTAAGAATATACAAATTTTAATCTCTACATTCTGGGAATCCATATAATTTCTTTAACTATTTTAGTGTGTGCCAGGGTTCTAGTTCCAGCATCAAGAAGGGTTCAGGAATCTGGAGAAGGCTGTGCGTAGATGATAAATAAGAGTCCAGAGACTAATAAAGAGTCCAGAGATGAGATGTAATTTTGAAAGGCATTGGGGGTCAGAGGAGCTTAGCTAAAGGAGCTAAGATCTAAGGTCTTAAGTCTAAGGTCTTAGGTTCTCTCCGTCCCCAGGACCCCATGCTTTTTATTAACACAACTTGTCCTGAGGCAAGGCAGAGATATACACTTAAAAGGGTCAGGGTTTGGTACAGAGTCCATTGTCAGAATGGGGGGAATTAGCCTATGGCTGTTCAGGTGTTTGGCCAGTAGGAGTCAATAACATATAGATTAAGATGCCTTTTAGCTGTCTGGCAGCCAAGAATAATCCCTTTTCAGATTTGGGATTTCAGCCATCCCAACAGGTGACTACATATGTGACTCCACCCTGTTGAGTCCCTAAGACTCATCAACCTTTTGATGAAACTCTTGAAATTATGACATGCTGGAATTGGTCTCTGGCAAGTGTGGTTGATTTTTCTATTTTCTATACATTGTACACATTTTACTATACATTTCTTGTCCTATCTAATAAAAGAGTAATATGTAAATTAACCATCACTCCACAACAAAGATGGCAGTGCCCATAGTGGCTGGGGCAGGAAGCTGGCAGCGTTGCCCCAGCAACACGAGCCCAGTGTCGGCACCCTGGCCGTGTGGAGGGAGGGAAAGGGAGGGGCCTCGGGCTGGAAGTGGAAGCCAAGAGTGTGGGGAGCACCAGGAATACTGGGAATTGTAGTTCTGGTGGCAGCCCCTGGACTGGAAGCAGAAGCCGAGAGCACGGGGAGCACCAGGAAAGCTGGGAACCGTGGTTCTGGTGGCAGACGTGTTGTGCGGATCTCCTAGACACTCGAGTGAAGTGAGCCTGTAGCAAGTTACTGTTGCGGGTGGGGGAATGGAGGGAAAGCAAAGGTGAAAGACATAAGTCAGAGTGTGGAGGAAAAATTAAAAGGAAAATATCCTGCAACTTCTAGGAAATCTCCACCAATGGAACAAAGAAAAAAAAAAAGAGCTCTATTATTCTGTGAGCACCAAACCAGACTTGGCTGGGGTCTCACGCAATTTGCTCATATGATTGCAAAGACAGACAGAAACTTCACTCTTTTATGTACCCAGGCAGATACAATGCACGACATGCATGTTTTCATGGAAGAGGACTTAACAGCACCGTTTGCTATACACCCTTTGGTAAGTCACCTTTTTGGTGGCCATCTGTGTTAGTTAATTGCCATAATCAAGAGTAAAATTTAAAACTTTTCTATCTCTATGACAAGCAAGTCCTTAAAACTTGGAGCAAGGCAACTATCTATAATAATAAAAGTGTAAAATGAGGGGCGATGAGGCAGGCAAGCAGAGGCAGTTAGGGGTGATCAGGCAGGCAGGCAGAGGCAGTTAAGGGTGATCAGGCAGGTAGGTGAGCAGTTGGGGCGATCAGACAGTCAGAGTGGTTAGGGGCAATCAGGCAGGCTGGTGAGTGGTTAGGGGCAAACAGGCAGGCAGGCAGAGTGGTTAGGGGTGATGAGGCAGGCAAGCAGAGTGGTTAGGGGCAATCAAACAGGCCGGCAGGCAAGCGGTTAAGAGCCAGCCGTCCCGGATTGTTAGAGGGTGCAAGCAGGGCTGAATGACGGCTCCATCTCCCCCCACCCCGTGCAGGAATTTCGTGCACTTGGCCTCTAGTTTAATAATAATAAAAAGATAAGGAACTTAATAATTTTGAAATTCTATGTGTCTACCATATCTTTAAAAATAGAAATTATATCTAATTTTACATTGTTCTTTATATAAGTTTACCTTTGTATTATTTACTTTAATTTTGCTGTGCTAAATTAGAGTGAAAAAATATTTGTCATATCAAAATATAGCTTTTCAAAATAGAAATTAATGAGCTATTTTATAATTTTATTTTTCAAAATTATCTAAAATGATTTTACATTTAAAACTACATTTCAGACATCTGAAAATATAATATTTTTAAAATATCTCTTTCTCTGGTAGTTCTATAAGCTTTTGAGAACACATTCTCTTTAATTATCCTTATTCCTATTTGTTTCATGAATGTATATATGAAGTATTACAATAGCCCTTAAGCCATTTTTTATATTAAAAATAAATACTTTCTTTCATCTTTAATGCATTTAAAGTTATTTTTGTTTATTCTCTCTGGATTTCTTCAAAGATTGCTGTAATATGATATGGCCATAATATAGTATGGCACATTTCTTTAATATTTAAAATTTTTAATTTAATAAATAAAATACAATTTAGCCATAATGGAGGCAAAAATTTGAGGTGGGATAAGAGCATTTTTTCAGCCTCTCTACAAATGTTTCTTATTGAGTGCCTGTGTTCAGTGCACTGTGGTAGACGTGAGGAGGATTCAAAAGTAAATAAACAGCTTTCCTCTCTTGTGTTTATGATTTGGGCTGGGGAAATGAAGCATATGCATAATTAACTACAATAGAAGACAGAAAGTGATGAGTAACGTAAAACCAGCGCATACTGAGTTCTCAGTTGCTCTGCTAAGCAGTCTTGAGAGCGAGGGCATAGAAAGGGCTTTGCAGAGAGAAGAGCATGAGCCCTAGTGCAAACTCTAGACATCTTCTAGGCAGAACTGTGAGGCCGCCTCTGAATTATTTCATGCTCATAGGAAAGGAGTCCCCTCAACTACAGCATTTACAGGATGCACAACTAGCCCTTCTAATATAATAATTAAAAATAGTGACTTGTTTACTAAGTAGTAAACACAACTTTGTTATATAGTAATCAATGGCAGTATCCTATACATTGCTATTTTATGAATAAACTTAATGTAAAGGTGGATTATAGAAAAGTTGTACAATTGTAAAAAAGGAAAATACTACTGAGAGTTTACTTTCTTTAAGATAATCAGTTACCATTTTGGCATATTTTCTTCTAGTATTTTGTAAAACTACGTGTAACTAGAATAGTTAAGCCCCGAAAGTAACTTTATATGTAATTTTTGCTCAATCTCCTTTTTATTTGTACAGGGAGCAAGCTACTATGTATTAGAAACTGACCATTTGAAATGAAGATCAGAGGGCACCAAGGCTACACTTAGCTAGCTCAGGGTTGCAGCTTTAATTATAACTGTGGTCATGATTCAAGTTCAGAGTATTATCAGGCAAATCGTCTCTCCTGCTCTCTCCCCCCCTTCCACCCCCCCACCCCCCCAACACACACACACTCCCACCACTACCATACATACACACATGCTTCCCAAATCATCCCGGTTTTTTAATGAAATATAAATTTTTCTGGACAAAGTAAGCACTACTATACCTGTCTTTTACTAGTCTTTATTTTTCTTTTTGTTTTCCTTAAGCTATAAATATCCTTTGCATTTTTTCTGAAGAAAAACCTGAAAGAAATACTACTCCTTCCCTCTTTAGCTCTGCGCTGGGAGTAGAGGTGAGGCAAAGGCCTTGAGCTCGGGCTGCCTGGTCCTGCAAAAGTTCTCACTGCCTGTGGACACAGTGGCTTCCAACCTTTTTGGAAAGCTCTTACCACTCAAATCCTGCTTTGCAGGACTATTTTAAATTCAATTTCTTTTCTTTTCCAATGACACCTATTAAATAGTAGGAAATCATACTTCATCATCAAACCACATAAAATAAAAAATGATCCTTATTATATGTACATTGTGTTTAAGCTGAAAATCATTTCATAACCCTGGGGGGAATGATGATTTTTCCCCTCAAGATGGAAGGATAATGTTTTCACAATACTTTGGAATTTTTATAATTGTCCTCTGTTTTGTTTGACTGTCACTTAAATCAGAACATTTGATAATTGTAGGGAGAAAATGATAAGACTTTCTATTAAAGGTATTCATTATGTTAATCTCAGTTCAAATATAGTTTGCCCGAATTCTGTTTTGATTATATAATATTAGAATAAATTAACCTGTTAAGTAAGCTCACCCTGGAGGGCTTGGAACATTTTAAATGCCTTTAAAGTTAACTTTGGTTTACACAAGTATGTAAATCATGTACTGCTAAAACAGGAATTGTCTTTTCTCCTTAAAGCCTTTAAAATTTGGAACATAGGTAATTTCATATAAATACAAATGTAATTTCATATAATGCAGATATTGTAGACTTAAATTCAACTAATGAATAAGATTAATTAGCATTCAACTGTGTGTACAGTATGAGAAAATAGTGGCTGATGAATTTTTAAAAAATTATAAAGGCTCCCAGGTTTCATTTGGTATGCAAATACCTAGATACTGGACTTATTTAATAAATACAGTATCCAAAAACAGTTGTAATTTTATTTTAAAAATTGATCTTTGTGGCATGTTGCAAATAATAGAACTTCTCCAACAATTTTAACTGTATTTCCTTAATTCATGCATAGGAAAGGCTCCATGATCATGACTGCCACATATAAGTTTTTAAACACTCATATTTCAATTATATACTGTCCATTTTTGGTGGCATGGTCTGCTTTCTTTTTTCAGAGTAAGTTTGACAGATGTCTCTATAAAAATTAATTATCCCATCTCACCTTATTTAAAGAAAAGTTTCAAAACTTCATTTATTTATATATTCATTCACTCAATGAATATTCTGTAATGCATATTAAGGTACTATGTACCAAGAACCTGGAGCAATATAAAGACATAAGAGAAGCATAGAGCAGGCTGAGCATTGAGTCGATTTCTTTCTAGCCAATATATAGGTGAAGTAAAAAATACGCAAAGCATATAATGTTTGGGCAATATCAATTACTTGTGCTTTTTAAGATTATGCATGTTAACCTCCATCTGAAAATCTGTCTAATGGGCACCTATTTGATATTATAAGAGTAAAATTTAAAGGCAGAAGAGGGACAAGTATAGAAGAGATGTGTGGGAGAAGAATTTTATAGTAGATGCTGGTGCCTAATTATTTGCAAAACACCACTACACATGGTCATAGGTATGGGCATAAGTCAAGATAGCTATTTTTATCTTTTTAAAAATCGCTTTTATAATGTACAACCTAAGTATGTTAGTAGAGAAACAGTTTTTTGGTGTTTTTTGTTTGTTTGTTTGTTTTTTACACTCTAGAATACCCATGTGCATTCTTCAATGTATACTCACTATATAAGAATTACCTGTTATTTGTCATTCCAATTTCTGGCTTTAAGTTTGAGGTAAATTGGAATTCTTTAAAGTCAAAACAAATCAACATCTGTTTAGTGAACTAGAGCTGTACTCCAGGTACTATATTATTAGGAAACAAAGATAAGAAAATAATTATACTTCATATGTATTGAATACTTCCTACAGGCAAAGCCCAATGCTAAATGATTTACCTAAATTTATTTAAGTAATCTTATTTAATTCTCATAGAAACCCAATGGTCCACTTACCATAATAACACTGAATCATAGAGAGGTAATATACCTAAAATTGCATAGCTAGAAAATGGTATAATTGTGACATGAAACCAGGGCATTCTGACTTTTCAGCCCATGTTTCAAAACATTTAAATAATGTATGATATTAAACATATTAACATGTAAAGAAAGAGTAGATCATGCACTGGCTGGCATTGCTCAGTGGTTAGAGTGTTGTCAGCTCACACAACAAAGGGTCACAGAGTTCATTCCCGGTCAAGGGCATATACCTGGGCTGCAGGTTCAATCCAAGGCCCAGTTGGAGAATGTGCAGGAGGCAACCGATCACAGTTCCTCTCACATCAATGTTATTGATGTTTCTCTTTCTCCCTCTCTCCCCATGCCCTCTCTTCCACTCTCTCTGAAAATCAATGAAAAAATAGCCTTAGGTGAGGATTAAAAACAACAAAAAAAGAGAGCAATCAGAATAAAGGATTCAAACAATACTTCAAAAGCAAGGACAATACTTATACACAATTATTTGGATAGTAATGCTTGTATATTGTATACAGATACAATATTTTTATTGGCAATTTAGGTGGTGACAATCAATAAAATGTGTTTTTTAGGGGGACATTATTAGTTCTTATGGGCTAATATCAATGTTATGATTTATTGACTTCTTTCCTAAGAAGAATCCAATATTTGCTCATTAACAAAATCTACTTAAAATTAGAAAAGATAAAGAAGAAAATTTATTTATTTGTTCAATAATATTTGAATCCGTAAGATCACTATAAAGTATGCCACTAAGATATAACTACCATTAACATATTGCTCTATTTTTTTATGTTTTGATTTTTAAAATAATTATAATAGGGTATTTAAAAAGTATACACACAGGTTTTAAAATCAGTTTTGCTGATCATAAAAATAATGCATGTCATTGTGGAAAATTTAGAAAATGCAAGTAAATTTTTAAAAAAATACTTAGAATATCCACTTCCTACAAATAATCTCTGTTAATTTTTGTGTATATTTTATCAATTATATAATGAGTTATAAGACATTTTACTAACTATATGCTAGAAACGTTAAACACATCTGTGTATATTATATTTATCATAGTTAAAACAGGAACAGTTACATGTCTAAATAAAAGATACTTTAAAAATGACAGAAAGATACTATTAACAATGGGACAATTTAGTAATCTTTCTTAATTAAATAACTGTGATTTGGGTCATTCAATATGAATCTAACAGATGCAGATGAGTATCAATAACAATTCTCTATAAAGAATATGACTAATTTGTTTCTCTATGCTTTTCTGCTTACGTTAAAGGGGAAAAATAGTGAAACTCCCAACACAGTATCCAATTCTGTGAATAGTTTAGATATTTAATGAAGTTTTGGAAGATAATAGAACTCAATATTGGCTTTGGTAGGCTTGCGTGTATATGGGGAATGACCCTCACTTATCCCACAAATCCAAATTACTATTCATGTACTTCCACAATCCTCAAGTTTCTATTCTGGCTAACTTCAAAATGCCTTCAATAATGATAATAAAAAAAGGTAGAAAGGAAATAGGCAATGTTTTCTTCGCATTTGGCATCTGAACATATACCCAGTAGCTTTGAACTGGCTCACCTAAAGGGTGAATCACCAGAGAGGAGAAAGTAAGGCATCTCTCTCCTGCAAAGCAGAGAGGGGATGACTCACTTGCACAGCTTTAAACTTTGGCTCTAACAGGTTTTATGTACCAATCTGCAACACATCCATCAGAAGTATTCACTGTGATGTACAATAAATTATGCTTCTAATTAAATGTCAGTGGAGTTAAGCTAGCAGAGTGAATCAGCACCCAGAAATATCTTCAGGTAGGACCAGTTCCCTTAGAACTGAAGTGCCCTAAAATACTAGTAACTAGGCTGCACAGTGTCCTGTCCCACTGGAATGTAAATTCACTGCAGTTCTGATATGACATGAGGAAATAAAAACCCATGTGCAAGGAGAGGAGCACTGAGGGTATGGATTTCCTGGGAATCTATCCTCCAAGTTTTAGGGAGAGTCCTAAATGATCTTAGCGGTTATTAATCTGGCAAGAAATTGTATCTAAAACAAAATAGATCCAGAGACATAGAAGCATGGATCAGAGTGTGGAATCTCAGAGGAAAGGTGGGGGTGGGTGGGTGGGAGGGAAGAGATCAAC
Source organism: Myotis lucifugus (assembly GCF_000147115.1). Classification (NCBI taxonomy): domain Eukaryota; kingdom Metazoa; phylum Chordata; class Mammalia; order Chiroptera; family Vespertilionidae; genus Myotis; species Myotis lucifugus. Next base: position 18,344,849 of record NW_005871049.1, on the reverse strand, counting down.
CAAAGAACTTATATGCATACTAGAGGCCCAATGCATGAAATTTGTGCAAGAGTAGGCCTTCCTTCCCCCGGCTGCCGGCACTGACTTCCCTCTGGCACCCGGGACTTGGGCTTCCCTACGGCCGCTGGCAGGCACCAGGGACCTGGGCTTCCCTCACAGCCCCGGCTTTGTCCAGAAGGACGTCTGGTCTAATTAGCATATTATGCTTTTATTATTATAGATTATTATAGATATGCATAACACATGGACACAGACAATCGGGTGATGAAGGCCTGGGGCAGAGATGGAGGTTGGCTAGAAGAGGTCAATGGGGGAGGGAGGAGAGAAAGGGACATATATAATACTTTCAACAATAAAAATTTAATTTAAAAATAAATTGTAGATTAAAGGATGTGACATTTCCTGATACAGGGGAAGAATCAAAATCTAAGGACAAAGATCAGGCTGTATAAATGTTCTAACACATAATCCAACTTGATCCTCCTTGAGTTTGGGTTCCAAACTGAATAAGGAAAAAACTACTATACACAACTCTTCCATGCTTGAGTTTTTATTACTCTTTCTATCTGCTAAAGTCTGTCTAAAATAATTCAAAAAAGCCCTAATTGGTTTGGCTCAGTGGATAGAGCAGATTGAAGGGTCCCAGGTTCGATGCCCGTCAAGGGCACATTGCCAGGTTTACAGGTTTGATCCACAATAGGGGGTGAGCAGGAAGCAGACCATCAATGATTCTCTCTCATCATTGATGTTTCTATCTCTCTCCCTTCCTCTCTGAAATCAAGAAAAATATATTTTAAAAGTAAATAAATAAAATAATTCAAAAATTACTGAAGTCCTTACATACCTGGGAAAGTGTTTCTGTTCCCTTCATAAAACTAGAAAGCATATGAGATTCTTGGGTCAAAATCTTTTCCCTCAAAAGCCTATAGCAATTCCTAAGTCATTTTATATACAGGGTGGGACAAAAGTAGGTTTACAGTTCATATGGAAAATAATATAATAATTAAGGAATAATAATACAAGAATAAACTCTGTCTTTTGTGTACTCACAACTGTAACCCTACTTTTGCCCACCCTGTATTTAGACAACTTTTGAGAACTTTTCAACATACACAAAAATAGAATAGCCTAATGAACCTCATTACCCAGCTTCATTGTTATCAGCATTTTTTTCAGTGTTCAGAACATTCCTTGCTCCCTCCACTTGCTCCATTCTTATTCAAGTCACATTATTTCTAGCATGGTCCATTTAAAGTCTCTTAATGACTTTCTCTTGCCTACCTAACATTCTGCTTTCACAAAGTCAAAATGGTCTATAACCATGTAAATCAGATCGTGCCATTCCTATACAAAAATCTCCATGCTTTCTTATTTAATTTAAAAATGCAAGATGCTCATCATGGTCTAACAGGCCTTTCTGATCTGCCATTGACCTGCCTCTCTCATCACATCACACCATTCACCCCATGCTCACTGGCCTCCTTTCTTTTGTTCAACTCCATGAAGATTATACCACCTCAAGCCTTTACACTACCTGTTTTCTCCTCATATGAAGCTCTGCTCCAAGATCATAGCAAGCCTCGTTTTTCTTGATATCTAGGTCTCAGTTCAAATGTCACCTTTTTTAGAAAGTTTTCCTAACCCCCCAATCAAAAATGCTCGCCCCAACCCGTCCAGTCCCTCTCCAAGCATAACCAGCTATTTTGCTTTCATCATGGATCCTATCACCATCTAAAATTGTTTCTCTGTTTATGATCCAACTCTTACTTCAAGAACTATGGCTCCTGACCTGGCTGGTGTGTCTCAGTGGTTGGAGCATCTTCCTGTACACCAAAAGTTGGCGCGTTCCATTCTTGGTCAGGGCGCATGCCCAGGTTGTGGGTTTGATCCCCTGTTGAGGCACTTGTGGGAGGCAACCAATGGATGTTTCTCTCTCTAAAGTCAATAAAAAAATAAAGAAAGAAAAGAACTATGGCTCCGTGACAGTTGAAATCATGTCCATATGTTCACAGCTGGATGCTCCACCTCTAGCTGAGTGGTTCTCGGCACATTAGAATCACCTGAGTGGTATTGAATGCAGTCTGTGGTGGGGTATGAGCATCATTCATTTCTTTCAGACCTCCCAATAGATTCTAAGCCATACTAGGGATTGAGAAACACTGCCTTGTGAAAATGCCTGGCACATGTAAGGTACTCAGTAACTCAGTCACCTTTTTATTTGAACAAATGAAGGAGGACTTAGCTCCTACTTTATAGATGCCATGTGCCAAATTTTCTCAAAAAATTTACTTTCAATGCAGCAATAGATAATTTGTCAGAAATCTGTTATTCCTCTGAATCTTTATGCTCACTCAATTATCTGATTAGGAAGCTTCTAAACTAAATTTATCATCAGGCTTTTGCCCAGTCCAGTAATCTTACTGCCCAACTCTCTCATGCATTGAACAGATGAGTTTGTGAAAAACTGTGCAGAATTTACTACAATTTTGCCTACAATCTTACACAACTCGGGATGGAATATGTTAGCATTAGCCCCTTTCCTGACTTTTCTTTCTGGTGTGGTTGCAATATATGAAGAGATACAGGATTAACATTGCTATTAAGTAGGGAGATTTAGAAAAGCACATTTGCTGTTGTAAGAATTCAGAAGCCAGGAAGCAGAGTAACATCATCCCTTCTTCTAGCAAGGACAGGTCTCCTGCTCCTGCTGTCCTCCTTGTGATCATTTGCATTTATTATGTGATGCAAACAAAGCATGAAAAACACACTGACCACTGTGCTTATTTCAATAACACTGAGGTAAATCAGAGATATAGTGAAAGACAGATAGACAGCTATCAATAGACATTTTTTCATACTGCTGTATAGAAAACCCGAGGTTAAGGAAATTGCGCCCCACCCAAGATTCCAGTTTATGGTAAATTCCCTTTCATATAGTGGTATCATCAATTATAAAGAATGATGAGCAAGAAATGGTGATTGAGCTTTCTTTACAGTCCAATGACTGCAATGTAATTTTTCTAGGTAACCTCAAAGCTTCAAGCGTTCAAGGCTGTTCCCTGCATGCATTTTTAAGTCTGATGAAAATGTAGCATGATGGCATTTTAATTTGAAGTATCCATTGCTTTTTCCAATATAATTGACGTTTTTAGAAGTCATGTAAAATGAATTAATTTTCAACCAGTTACAAATATTACGGCAAAATATAAGTGGAAAAAATAGGATTATAAAAAAGCAGATATATAAAGTCCACAATATAAAATATAATCTTATGATATTTGATATAAATTATTTCTACAGAATCTACAGAAAATTTTTTTCCTTGCAATAATTCTGATATTTATAGTTTCTTCCCTGTGGCTTATTGTCCTATGAGCCCATGAACATTTTTATCTATTTTATTAAAATTTATAATTGAACCCTCTGATTATTGTTCTATAAATATAAGAAAAAATTCTTAAATGGCACTATTTATGTTAGAGTGAGAAGTCCAGTTTTGGATTATTTTTTATTTATAAAAATTAATGGCAAATATTAATTACACATTTTAGAAGTACCTACAAAATATAGTAAATTCTAATGGGGATTTTAAAAGGGAAAGGGGAAAAATAAAATGAAATTATTAATTTGTATATAAGAAGAATAATGGACACACTTCTAGTGCCTCAATGATTATTTGTTTCATTGATCTATGGTTCTGTGTATGCATTTTCACAAGATTGTGTACTAGTATTTCCTTGCCAACACTATGTTTCCCTTATATTGAGACTATAATGAATGGACCATGAATCAGAGACTGAAATTCAGACCCCAGCATTATTATATAACACAGAAAAACTATTACAGTGAAAGCAAATCCCTTTTTCTGGAGATAATTTGAGGTATCAGTTTTGGACAAAATCATCTCTTGTGACGAAGACACAGTAGTATTGGTTGAGTACTTTAGTGATATTCAGAATTGATTGGAGCTCTATATCCTTAAGTAGTTGGATGAAATGAGAATGTTCTGAATTTAATCATTAATTACTCCTCAGTCCTCCCTTAGGAAAACATTCATTATAAGATAGGACTTGATAAGGTAGGATAGGAGTTTTAAGTATGAGAAAAATAAAAAGAATTACTATGTGTTGCATTCATCATCTTTTAAAAATGTGCATATTTTCAATAATTGGATCGCAGGTAAGACTTTGCATTCATACTTGAGCTAGAAAATGTTTTTATAACCTGCCTGGAGGAAAATTCTTTGTCATGGCTTCACTGAACACTCATTAATTTTGTAACAGAAGAGGAGAGTTGATAGCAATTTTGCACCTATCTGCAGATGTATGAGATGTTTAGTCATTTTAAGGTATGAAAATCTCACTTGTCAACATTTCACTGAATTTAACAAAACTGCTTAGTTTCTATAAGGATATTTTGGTGTTTAGTAATCACAGGCATTGAAATTCTCTGTTAATGAGGCTGATTTAAAAATGTTAGCATCTAAATAATCTATATTTCTATTTTTAAATATTTTAAAAACATAGAGAAATATAGAGGATGATTAAAAAAAGCCACTTATTCACTAAAATTTTGTTTATATACTTCTCTTTTTTTTATTTCTCTCTATTCCATGTCTTTGTCTTTCCTTAACAAGTCTTGATTTAAAGCCGGTGGAGGTAGAGTCCCTGAGGAACTGTGTGTATATGGTTCTGAGTAGCCCTGGCAGATGGATAGATAGAACCTCAGTGTGGTCCTGGCACTTCCACTCCCTACCCACAGGGGATCTAGTTGGCCTTTGGTCTTTGCTCCAGGTTTAACCCAGGTTCTTAGCTCTTCAGCTCCAGTGATGGAGGCTTCATCTCATCTTCTTGACCAATGGTTTCCTTTTTCAATAGATTTCCTCACATCTCCCTGAGATAGTCTCTTGTTTTGTTTTTTGTTTTTTTTGCTTTTTAATAAAGTGTGCTTTCATTGATTTGAGAGAGAGAGGAATGGAGAGGGAGATAGAGAAACATCTATGTGAGAGAGAAACATTGATTGGCTGCCTCCTGCACACACCCTACTGGGAATCGAGCCCCCAACCCTGGCATGTGCCCTGACCAGAAATCAAATGGTGACCTGGGATGATGCTCAACCAACTGAGCCACTACAGCTAGAGCCCTGAGTTAGTCTCTTGAAAAAAAAAAGAAAAAGCAAAAGCTGATAGCCTCATTCCCTTGTTTATGAGTCTCTCTTGTATTTTCATTGCCTAAGGAAGTAATTTCTAAAGTTGGGTGCATAGACCAAGAATGATACATTGGGGTGGGAGAAGAAATCTCAGGAGCTAGATGTTATTTTTTTATATTGTACTTTTGAAATTAGTGCTTTTAATGTGTGTTTTATAATGTGCATATACATTTCTCTCTATATAGATACATATGAATATACTGGGGATTCTTGATAATAGAGATACACACTGAGAGATTATAGAGACCACTGGCTTAGAGAACAAATTCAAGCTCCTTCATAGTCTGACCCCAACACTTTTCCCTCCATCTCATAAGTTGCTGTTGCCCTGACCGCTTTGGCTCAATGGATAGAGCGTCAGCCTGCAGACTCAAGGGTCCCTGGTTTGATTCCGGTCAAGGGCATGTGCCTTGGTTGCAGACACATACCCAGTGGGGAGTGTGCAGGAGGCAGCTGATTGATGTTTCTCTCTATCCCCCTCCCTTCTTCTCTGTAAGAAATCAATAAAATATATTTTTTTTAAAAAAGCTGCTGTTTTCCTAACTCCTCATGACTCTGAACTTTTTAACTCATCCTGGACCTGCTTTAGCATAGGTTCCCTCTTACAGAAAATCCCTGTTCTCTTGATTGGAACCCCCCCCCCCCTTCATATATATCAACTAAGTCCAATGGCACATGGTATGAAACAATAATATTTCTTCAATCACTTCATCCCTGAGTTCCCACAGCCCCTTGTTAAGACATTCTGAAAACATGAGACACAACACAGTATAATTTTGATGTAGATATAGCTCTTCCCCATATTCTATTTTGAAATACATGAGGGGGATTCATTTCTTATTCATTTTTACATCCACAGTACCTACTCACTGTTTGGCACATCAAGGTGTTCAATAAGTACTTTGGAATAAGTGAATAGAAATGTGGGCCTGGATTACAGAGCTACTACTGCTGCTGCTTAAAACCAACACTAAGGCAAATCAATATATGGCCTTAAATGTAGTCAGTGTACAATGACTCAATGGAGATTTAGAATGCAATGTAAGAGGAAGGTGCCATTCGGGGGGCTCTAGGTATCCACAGTTGGACTTTCAATGGTCAAAAAATAAATGCATATTATAATTTAAATACTCTGCAGGAGGAAACCTCATTGGTCTTGTTATTTTTAAGTCTTGAGGAATGTCTTAGGCCTAGGGTGACCTGCGCCTGCATTTTCTTCTTTGTCTTAGAACTAAAACACATAACTTTTAGACTATTATATCTATTGTGCACCTCCATTGCGTTACTATTCTATTCACCAAGACAAGTTGCAGACTGACTAGCTAAATAATGTATATCTGTGTATACATTTATATGTATGAGGTAAATTTTATATTTATTAAGATATATATGATGTATAGGAAGAAATATAAAAATATATGAAGTTATCTATAAAAGAAGTCTGTATAGTTTAACTAGATAACAGTAATAATAAATATGACTTAATTAGTTGAGTCCTTGGGATCTGAAGTAGAGAGCAATAGGACAATCTGGGTCCAATCTCACCTACCTCACCACTAAAATATATTGTGTTTTTTGGGACAATTTATTTACTTTCCTCTGTATCAGTTTTATTATCTCTAAAATAAAAATTTTGAAAGGAGTATTTTGTGAATTGAATAATGTAAGATATTTAAGTAACATTACAAAGAGGCTGATAAAAATACCAATTTGTTAGCTACTCTCCTTATTCTACTAATAAACATAACTACTGTTTTTAACCTAATAAAACAGATCTTAAGGTGATCTAGAAACATATTAACCTAATGAAAATAATCTCACAAATTCCTTTTCTTTACTTTTTTCAATAAATTTTATTTTTCTCTATGGTTTACTTTTTTCAGCCTCTTTTGAAGCTGCCACATAAATTTCCATCCCAAAATACAAGCGAGTGCATAAATACAAATCACCTAAAAGAAGGCTTGACACATAGTGAGCACTCAAAAAAATGTTAGCTATAATTGACTTTTCTACTGACAGATTTTAACCTATTTTCCATGACCACAATATGTATTAAAATACAAACATATTTTGAACTGTTAAACAATTATGTTTTCTTCAAAAGAACTGTACTGAACAGAATCTGTATTTTGTTTAAAAACACAGGAAAATATTAATCATTTAAAAATGACATTTGAAAAACATATTGTAGGGAAAAACTGCTCCTAAATACTCCATTGAAAGTGAAAGATTGAGGAGACATGAATTTTATAAATTTAATTGGCTATTTCAGTAGAGGTGCTACTTTGCAAATTTTAATGAGCTTTGGTTTCTTTGAAAAGATCATTATTATAAACAAGACACCCATATCCATGGCAACAGGGAGGATACCACTTAGCTTTTCAAAACATACTAAGTAATTTTTTTTTCCATTTCCCCCATAATTTAAAACACCAATAAAAAAGAGTTTTGCTCATTTGTTCACCAGGATATTTTACATAATTCCAATAAAAAAATCTGGTGACTAAATCAATAAAGTCCACTCTGTTGCAGGGTTGAGAATAGGTCCTTAGTCTACAGGAACTATTGTCCAGCAGTAAGATAGCTTCCTTGAGATGGTCAATTAAAGCCAAAAAATTTCCCCTTCATCAAATTTTCCCAGATAAAGATAGAAGTCGGACTTCTCTAATTTTAGGCTACATGTCATTGAAAATAGCTCTTTTACAGTGAAGATATAGGAGCAATTTAACTGCTTAAAAAAATATATCACAATGTGAATGCTACTGTTAATATCCTTGGTTTTGATATAAAAATGCAAACTTTCCATGACCAGCTGGTTGTTTACAAATTACAAAACGATTATATCTATCTATCTATCTATCTATCTATCTATCTATCTATCTATATCTATCTATCTATCTATCTATCTATCTATCTATCTATCTATCTATCTATTGAGTGGCCAGATTATTATGACCACCCCATCAGTACTTCGTTGGGCCACCTTTTGCCTTCAATACTGCGGCGACTCTTCTTGGCATTAATTCCACGAGATGTTGAAAGGTGATTCGAGGAATCTGACACCATGGCTGATGAATAGCACTGTCCAGTTCTGTGAGATTTGATGGTTGTGGAAACAACTGCCTGATGGCTCTTTTAACTTCGTCCCACAATGCTCAATTGGATTGAGATGTGTGATTGTGGGGGGCCACCTAAGCAAGGTAAGTCCTCCCTCATGTTCTTGAAACCGC